>NC_139711.1:43742533-43760033 GCF_964188405.1 Protomyctophum parallelum | reverse complement strand
CTTTAGAAACAAGCCCAAATAAACAACTACACTTTAGAAACAAGCCCAAAATAAACAACTACAGAAACAAGCCTAAAGTGGCTTATAATAAGCGGACATGGCAACCCTGCATAGGGAGGTTAAAGGGTTAAGCCTTTCCCAAAGCGGTTGTTTGAGGAGCGCTTTCCGTTCATTGTGCGTGCGTGCATGCGAGCGTGCGTGCGTGCGTGTGTGTGAGCCGATGCAGAGGGAGCGTCTGTATCTTTGGCTCAGATAAAATGCCAGGATGTAGTTAATTAATATAGCGTCTCTTCTCACCACACATCTGCAACAGAGGACAAAATTATTGATTGATTGATTGATTGATTGATGGATGGTACATGGGTACAGACAGACAGACAGACAGACAGACACATGGACACTGGTCCATTGAGTATGCTGAAGAATACATCAGCAAACCAACATTCAGTGATGCTGCATTTGAAACGCTTGCTCCCCCCCCTCCCCCCCCCCCCCCCTCTCTCTCTCTCTCTCTCTCTCTACCACACCCACAGCACAGGTAAAACCGCAGCCTAACTACTGCAGCGAGACAGAGAGAGAGAGAGAGAGAGAGAGAGAGAGAGAGAGAGAGAGAGAGAGAGACGTGCGTGCGTGCGTGCGTGTGTGCGTGCTGCTCTACAAATACAGCAGCACTGCGGCTGATATCATCATGTTTCGGAGACAGACACAGATTAGGGCAGACAGACTGTGTAGATCTGCTATTTCTTAATAGTCAGTGTATAAATGCATCAAGTGGTTACACCTATTGTGATCTATGCTAATTAGGCCTACTCTTGCTGTAGATCTGCTATTTTCTCCAATATTGCATGATACTTCTGCAATGAGGTACATTTATGCTTAAGTTGTTAAAGGAAAACATCACATATTGTCAACCTGTGATGTCAGAACGTCATTTTGATGTCAGAACAGGGCAGCTCCATATATGGAGATCTAGGGGTGATCTGGATTTTGGGTGATCAATTAGCTAATTTGGGCCCTGTCCAGAGCCCTGTCCAGAGCCCTGTCCAGAGCCCTGTCCAGAGCCCGGGCAGAGGCTTTGGTGCTGGTTCTGGACAACCGGCTATATCCGACGGACTGGACACCGGGCTCTGCCCTCCCTGCGGTGGTGTGGGGCGAACGCTGTTGTCAAAAGTACAATATTTCTATTTGAAGTGTAGCAGAATGAAAGGCATGAGCATGGAAAAAAGAAATAATAATATAATAATAATACTGTACTGTACTGTACTGTACTGTACTGTACTGTACTGTACTGTACTGTACTGTACTGTACTGTACTGTACTGTACTGTACTGTACTGTACTGTACTGTACTGTACAGGGCCTGTGGTTCTGCTGACTCATCCCTGGTTGTTTGGGTTGTTTCTGTCGTGTCATTCATTACTGGGACACTGTGTGTGTGTGTGTGTGTGTGTGTGTGTGTGTGTGTGTGTGTGTGTGTGTGTGTGTGTGCGTGTGTGCGTGTGCGCGTGTGCGTGCGTGCGTGCTTTAAGCAACTAGTTGACTATTCAACTAGTCGACTAGTAAATCCACTAGTTGACCTTGTTTGGTACTAGTTGAAAGAAAAAGGCAAATGCACGACGCACCGCACCACATGCAGGGTTTAATAAACACATGTTTATATTAAAATAAAGTCATATTTTTAGTGTAATTTAAGGGCTTTGACGCTAATTCTAAACATGATGGGTGCAGCTGAGGAAGATACACTCTAAGGAATGAACATGTTACATTTGCCGCTCAATTGCTGCGTAGCAACAAAAAACAAGAAATTATGCATACATGTCAGGTGAAACAGGCGCTTTTTCCCCCTTTTTTTGTAAAGTATATATTTCTGAAATGATGACATCGTTATATTAATACCATGCAGCTGCTTTTGGATTTGCAGCAAATGCACATAGTCCTGCAGCCGACAGGCTTCTTTTGTTTAAAGTGGGAAACTTCGAGGGGCACGGTGGCACAGTTGGTAGTGCTGTCGCCTCACAGCTAGAAGGTCCTGGGTTCGATTCCCGCTGGGGACGCTGTGGGCACTGGCGGCGTGTTCCCTCCTCCGCGTCATCAGTGCCCATACCCGAGGCGGGGGTTGGCGAAAGGGCCTTTCTGTGTGGAGTTTGCATGTTCTCCCCGTGTCCCCTAGGGTAGATACCCTCACAAAAACATGCAGTAATCCTGGTCTCTAAAACTACCTCCCCCTGGCCAGCCGGGGCGCCTGATGGAGGGGAAAGGAACTGGTCGGAATAACGTGTCCCTTCCACGCGCTACGTCCGGCCGGGGAAATTCCCCTCTGTCAGGTGAAAAGAAGCAGCTTGGACTCCTCATGCATAGAAGGAGGCATGAGGTCAGTCCGCTGCCCCCCCAGGTTGGCAGAGGAAGTGTAGCGCCCAGGATTACATTAGATAATTGGCACTGGGTGAAAAGAAAACTGGGTTACAAAATCGTGGGATAAAAAAAAAAAAAAAAAAAAAAAGTGGGAAACTTCGTATATATATTTTTTTATTGGCCTAAAATACTGTCTCGTGAATCCACTTGCTGACCGGCTGTCGGCATTGAGCCATTTTCTTATCTCCTGTGAGACCTGTGATCCCCTTAAGTGAGATGCCCCGGTGGAAAGGGGATTCATGTGCATCCTGTGATCCCCTTAAGTGAGATGCCCCGGTGGAAAGGGGATTCATGAGACCTGTGATCCCCTTAAGTGAGATGCCCCGGTGGAAAGGGGATTCATGAGACCTGTGATCCCCTTAAGTGAGATGCCCCGGTGGAAAGGGGATTCATGAGACCTGTGATCCCCTTAAGTGAGATGCCTCGGTGGACCTGTGATCCCCTTAAGTGAGATGCCCCGGTGGAAAGGGGATTCATGTGCATCCTGTGATCCCCTTAAGTGAGATGCCCCGGTGGAAAGGGGATTCATGAGACCTGTGATCCCCTTAAGTGAGATGCCCCGGTGGAAAGGGGATTCATGAGACCTGTGATCCCCTTAAGTGAGATGCCTCGGTGGAAAGGGGATTCATGTGCATTCTCTGTGTTGATCTCCATCAGTGTTGATTTCGTCGACTAAAACTAAGACGAAAAATGTTCGTCGACTACCTTTTTCCAATGATGAAAACTAAATGGAAACTAAATGAAAACTAAGCTATGATGACTAAAACTAAGACTAAATATACTGACAATTTCATCAACAAATAAAAACTAGACTAAAATGTTAGGAATGGACTAGTGGACAAGAGATCCAGTATAAGTCATTTTACAATTAGTTGCATGCTGGAAATAGTGTGACATGTTGTGGGCTTGTAGATCTTGTAGATTTTCAGCAAGTGAAAAAAACAGTCATTACGACGGCATCAAGGCCCGCCGAAACAAATTTTAGTCGACTAAATCAACTGTAGATTTAGTCGACTAAAATCTTATGACATTTAGTCGACTAAAACTAGACTAACACTAAAGCATTCCAGGTGACTAAAATGTGACTATTCAAGAGATTATGGGCTGTATTTTGCGTGTCTTAAGTACCAGGTCTTATTCCCTAATTTGAGTAAACTAAAGACCTGGAGGTGTGATCAATGCTATTTAGCCACTCAGAATAGCCAAATGGCATTGATCACGCCTCCAGGTCTTTAGTTTACTCAAGTTAGGGAATAAGACCTGGTACTTTATATAATTTGCTGCCAAAAACAACACTGATCTCCATTCTCTCCCTGTCTTCCTCCAGGCTGCGTAAGGAGTCTGTGGGGGGCGTCCCGCCCCACATGCACACGGTGCATTCGGGCAGCGACCACAACACCTCCTGCCTGCTGTGTGCGCAGAGCCGCAACAAGAAGGGACGCAGGCGCAGCCGCACCCCGCGGTACATGAAGCAAAAACCAGGAGAGCAGACGATCCTGGCAGTGGGAAGGTATATGATTCACTACACTAGTACTAGTACAAATGATTCACTACACTAGTACTAGTACATATGATTCACTACACTAGTACAAATCATTCACTACACTAGTACTAGTACAAATCATTCACTACACTAGTACTAGTACAAATGATTCACTACACTAGTACTAGTACAAATGATTCACTACACTAGTACTAGTACAAATGATTCACTACACTAGTACTAGTACAAATCATTCACTACACTAGTACTAGTACAAATGATTCACTACACTAGTACTAGTACAAATGATTCACTACACTAGTACTAGTACAAATGATTCACTACACTAGTACTAGTACAAATGATTCACTACACTAGTACTAGTACAAATGATTCACTACACTAGTACTAGTACAAAAGATTCACTACACTAGTACAAATGATTCACTACACTAGTACTAGTACAAAAGATTCACTACACTAGTACAAATGATTCACTACACTAGTACAAATGATTCACTACACTAGTACTAGTACAAATTATTCACTACACTAGTACTAGTACAAATTATTCACTACACTAGTACTAGTACAAATGATTCACTACACTAGTACTAGTACAAATTATTCACTACACTAGTACTAGTACAAATTATTCACTACACTAGTACTAGTACAAATGATTCACTACACTAGTACTAGTACAAATGATTCACTACACTAGTACTAGTACAAATTATTCACTACACTAGTACTAGTACAAATTATTCACTACACTAGTACTAGTACAAATGATTCACTACACTAGTACTAGTACAAATGATTCACTACACTAGTACTAGTACAAATGATTCACTACACTAGTACTAGTACAAATGATTCACTACACTAGTACAAATGATTCACTACACTAGTACAAATGATTCACTACACTAGTACAAATGATTCACTACACTAGTACTAGTACAAATGATTCACTACACTAGTACAAATGATTCACTACACTAGTACTAGTACAAATGATTCACTACACTAGTACAAATGATTCACTACACTAGTACTAGTACAAATGATTCACTACACTAGTACAAATGATTCACTACACTAGTACTAGTACAAATGATTCACTACACTAGTACTAGTACAAATTATTCACTACACTAGTACTAGTACAAATGATTCACTACACTAGTACTAGTACAAATGATTCACTACACTAGTACTAGTACAAATGATTCACTACACTAGTACTAGTACAAATGATTCACTACACTAGTACAAATGATTCACTACACTAGTACTAGTACAAATTATTCACTACACTAGTACTAGTACAAATGATTCACTACACTAGTACTAGTACAAATGATTCACTACACTAGTACTAGTACAAATGATTCACTACACTAGTACTAGTACAAATTATTCACTACACTAGTACTAGTACAAATTATTCACTACACTAGTACTAGTACAAATGATTCACTACACTAGTACTAGTACAAATGATTCACTACACTAGTACTAGTACAAATTATTCACTACACTAGTACTAGTACAAATTATTCACTACACTAGTACTAGTACAAATGATTCACTACACTAGTACTAGTACAAATGATTCACTACACTAGTACTAGTACAAATGATTCACTACACTAGTACTAGTACAAATGATTCACTACACTAGTACAAATGATTCACTACACTAGTACAAATGATTCACTACACTAGTACAAATGATTCACTACACTAGTACTAGTACAAATGATTCACTACACTAGTACAAATGATTCACTACACTAGTACTAGTACAAATGATTCACTACACTAGTACAAATGATTCACTACACTAGTACTAGTACAAATGATTCACTACACTAGTACAAATGATTCACTACACTAGTACTAGTACAAATGATTCACTACACTAGTACTAGTACAAATTATTCACTACACTAGTACTAGTACAAATGATTCACTACACTAGTACTAGTACAAATGATTCACTACACTAGTACTAGTACAAATGATTCACTACACTAGTACAAATGATTCACTACACTAGTACAAATGATTCACTACACTAGTACTAGTACAAATGATTCACTACACTAGTACTAGTACAAATGATTCACTACACTAGTACTAGTACACATGATTCACTACACTAGTACTAGTATAAATTATTCACTACACTAGTACTAGTACACATGATTCACTACACTAGTACTAGTACACATGATTCACTACACTAGTACTAGTATAAATTATTCACTACACTAGTACTAGTACACATGATTCACTACACTAGTACTAGTACAAATGATTCACTACACTAGTACTAGTACAAATGATTCACTACACTAGTACTAGTACAAATGATTCACTACACTAGTACAAATGATTCACTACACTAGTACAAATGATTCACTACACTAGTACTAGTACAAATGATTCACTACACTAGTACAAATGATTCACTACACTAGTACTAGTACAAATGATTCACTACACTAGTACAAATGATTCACTACACTAGTACTAGTACAAATGATTCACTACACTAGTACAAATGATTCACTACACTAGTACTAGTACAAATGATTCACTACACTAGTACTAGTACAAATTATTCACTACACTAGTACTAGTACAAATGATTCACTACACTAGTACTAGTACAAATGATTCACTACACTAGTACTAGTACAAATGATTCACTACACTAGTACTAGTACACATGATTCACTACACTAGTACAAATGGAACCAAATGGCAGTGACAATGTAAGGCCTTTTAAGATCTTTTTAATACCCCACTAAGGCCATTACTGCATCAACAAACTCTACTATGAGTTGTGTATTCTAACTATGAGTAAACACTATAGAGTGCTTTGTAATCAAATTCTAATTGACATGCTTTTAGCCTTTGCATACGCCTGCAAGGTCGTCGAGGCTACAGCATTACTTTTTTATTGTTTCTTGTTAAAACAAAAGTTATTTTGGTTTCCAATGCGTGACCCCAACGGCACCTTCCCGTGACCCCACTCTGCGCCGCGACCCACAGTTTGAGAACCTAACGCCGTGTCCTCCTTCCCTCCCGTCAGGTTCAAGGTCACCCACATCGACAAGAAGCTCCAGGGAGGGGCCGACTCGGGCGACCAACTGGACCAATCCCAGGACAGCGAGGACCGGCGAGGGGAGGAGGGGGAGGGGCCTGGAGACGGCAAGCAGGACGGATACAACCTGAGGAACATGTTCAAAGACGTCCGCCCGTCCCCGCCACCCGCCGCCGCCGGTGGGACCAACGGAACCAACGCCCCGGCCCCGCCCCAGAAGCAGCGCAGGAAGAGCCTGACCATATTTGGGCTGAGGCGCGGCAGCGACGCGGGACTGGTTAAATCGGCGACGCTGCCCGGGGGTGGGGCCGGAGGAGGAGGAGGCGGTGCCGGCGGAGGAGGGCTTCGGTTTTTGCAGCAGCCCGCCGTGGTTCTGGAGGAGCCTCTGCAGACCTCTAGCCCGGCGATGGATGCCGGAGTCAGGACTGAGAACCGCTTCAGAGACACGGCCCGGGGTCCGGTCACCCCAGAGCCCAGCCCGGCCCGGGGTCCCGTCACCCCAGCCGAGGTCCCCGCCTCCCTGCCCATCCCGCGCTCACCCGGACGGACTGTCAACATGGCCACTCCTGTCGCGGAGAAAGACGGAGCCGGAGGCGACAAAAAGCCGGAGGCGCATGACTCTCCCGGGCCGCAGCAGACTTCTACTCCCGTTTCCCCCGGGGGGCCCGGCCCTGGCCCCGGCCCCGGCTCCGGCTCCGCTCCGGGTTTCACCTCCAGCCACGCCTCCCCTGGGCCGGCGGCGAGTCGGATGGCGGCGGCGTTGTCGGACTCGCCTTCCGCTCCGGTCCGCTCCGCTCACCCCCCCAGCTTCAGCGCCGGCTCCAGCCCGGATCCGGGTTTTGGGGGTAGCCTGGCGTCTCTCAGCCTGGGCTCGTCTCCTCCGTCTTCTCTCCTAGACAACAGCTCGTTGCACAAAGCTCTTCCCTCACCGCTGCTATGCACCCCCAGCCCCAAGCTCACCCAGACGCCCACATATACCCCCACTGAGTCCCTAAAGCCCTCCTCCCAGCCCCCCTATCTCACCCCCAGCCCCAAGCTCGCCCAGATGCCCACATATACTTCCAGTGAGCCCCTAAAGCCCGCCTCACCCTCCCCGGTTCTCAGCCCCATACCAGCCTTCATCCCAAAGACCACCCAAAGTCCACCTCCTGCTACGCTCTCGCCCCAGCCGGGGCAAACCTCCGGCAGCTCTGCACTGCAACACCGCAGTCTCTCCCCAAGCCCCAAGCTTCGCTCTGCGCTGAAGTCTACACCCTCCCCTAGTGCCCTGACTCCAGAACCTGTCCTGACCCGTAGCCCTGCTCTGACTCCAGAACCTGCCCTGACCCGTAGCCCTGCTCTGACTCCAGAACCTGCCCTGACCCGTAGCCCTGCCCTGACTCCAGACCCTACCATGCCTGATAGCCCTTCCATGGCCCGTAGCCCTGCTATAACCCGTAGCCCTGCTATAACCCGTAGCCCTGCGCTAACTCCAGACGCCACCATGGCCCGTAGCCCTGCTATAACCCATAGCCCGGCGCTAACTCCAGACGCCACCATGGCCCGTAGCCCTGCTATAACCCATAGCCCGGCGCTAACTCCAGACGCCACCATGGCCCGTAGCCCTGCTATAACCCATAGCCCTGCGCTAACTCCAGACGCCACCATGGCCCGTAGCCCTGCTATATCCCATAGCCCTGCGCTAACTCCAGACGCCACCATGGCCCGTAGCCCTGCTATAACCCATAGCCCTGCGCTAACTCCAGACGCCACCATGGCCCGTAGCCCTGTCCAAACCCCCTCCCTTGGAGGTTCGCCTGGCCTGAAGCTCCGGTCGGGTAGCGTCTACTCGGTGGCGTCCCCTGCAGGCTCGACAAGAGGAGCCACTCCCACCACGCCGCCGCCGTCGGAGAGGCGCGGAGAGACGGAGGGCGGCGGAAACGCGCTGGCGGACGACGGACTAAGCCGCCGACAAAGCGACGAACCTCCGTCCGCGTCGGGCGTCGTCGCCAGTGTCAAAAGCGTCGTCCTCTCCGTCCCCGTTGACAGGCTGAGCGGCTTGCCCGCGTCCCCTTCCAGTCCGTTATCCCCTTCCTCCCCACTAGGGGACAGAGTCAGTAGCGTGACCGTGGTCAGGGCGAGCCCCGAGAGCAAGCGGGTGTTTTCTGTGGTCACCATGGTGGAGGAGGAGGGAGGGACGGACTCAACAGCGCCTCCTCATGGAGACGGCGGGAGGCGGGAGGAGCAGAAGGAGTCTTCTCATGGAGACGGCGGGAGGCGGGAGGAGCAGAAGGAGTCTTCTCCTCCTCATGGAGACGGCGGGAGGCGGGAGGAGCAGAAGGAGTCTTCTCCTCCTCATGGAGACGGCGGGAGGCGGGAGGAGCAGAAGGAGTCTTCCGTAGCGAGGGAAGACATGATGGAGATGGAGGACATCGGGGACTGTACGGTGAAACGGGAGGAGGAGGAGGAGAACGCTTGAGGAGAAGATGATGACGCCCCAAAACGGGACTGAAACAGGAAGTCCTCCAATCAAAGACTCGGAGAAGGAGAGAGACGACCGTTGCTGTTGGCTGAAGACCCCACGTGTCCGAAACCGTTCCTTTTTTATCGTTATTTTAAAACTGCATTTTAAATTGGCGAAACTAGCCGATCTACAAGCTCACGACGTGTCGCGATGTGACACTTTGTGAGCTTATACATTGCCTATTTTCACCGCTTTCGTGCGTTACGCTAGTATTATGAAGTAGGGCATTCATTTGCGAAAAATAAACAACATAAAAAGTTGACATATCATATGTCAACTTTTTATTTCGTTGCGGTCGGGCATAAATCTCCATCTCCATATGTCACATATGGAGATGGTTTTATGCCCGACCGCAACGAAATAGTGATCGTGAGGGTGAGAGGCCGATGCGACATGTTTGGGTATGCAATGCTGATCCCGACATCGGACCACCGATTAGCGATGTTTTTACCGATATTTTGTAAAAGGAAACCCTAGAAAAACAAAAAAGAATCAGAACTTAGACATCATCAAAGTTTGAGAAGATTTAAAGGATGAGCAAACAAATATTATGCAAATAAATAAAAAAGACATATAATTATGTCAAATGGCAAATGTGTCGGTGACAAAACAATCTATCGGTCAAAACATGAATTCGGGCTGTAGAGAGAAATGGAGGACGGCGATCAGACAATAGTAATTCCGAGGACCAGGACTATACGACGAAGAGGAGGAAGAGGAGAAAAAAATGGCAGATGTCGAACGGATACTGTGAACAAAAAAAAAAAGCAATAAATGAAAGCGTCAACCTGTATAGCTGCTTAACCTCACTGCTGACCAGCCCTGTAGGGGGTGCTGTTTATACCAGCACTTTTCAACCTTATCGCCATATAAGTTGTCCTCACTAAATGGCAGTGTTGTGGAATTCTGGATCAATCAATAATCGATGAGGCAATATAGGAGTGGGGACAATATTATTTTTTGTCTGTCTGTCTGTGGACAGTTCAGAAACTTGTCTACTCCCTCTGTGTCTCATTGGAGGTGGGCAGTGGACAGTTCAGAAACCTGTCTCACTCACTCTGTGTCTCATTGGAGGTGGGCAGTGGACAGTTCAGAAACCTGTCTCACTCACTCTGTGTCTCATTGGAGGTGGGCAGTGGACAGTTCAGAAACCTGTCTACTCCCTCTGTGTCTCATTGGAGGTGGGCTGTGGACAGTTCAGAAACCTGTCTCACTCACTCTGTGTCTCATTGGAGGTGGGCAGTGGACAGTTCAGAAACCTGTCTCACTCACTCTGTGTCTCATTGGAGGTGGGCTGTGGACAGTTCAGAAACCTGTCTCACTCACTCTGTGTCTCATTGGAGGTGGGCAGTGGACAGTTCAGAAACCTGTCTCACTCACTCTGTGTCTCATTGGAGGTGGGCTGTGGACAGTTCAGAAACCTGCCTACCAGTGACATCATTGATGTGGACTTCAAACGATGATTAGAGTACAACTACAACATTTCTCTCCCTGGAAAGTTAGCCTGCTGAAATAGAAGCCCTCGTTCTGGCATTGATACAAATTAGTTTTAAAATAAAAATGACCAAAGCTGGCAACCCGCCTGCCTTCATTGCTAGGCAGTTCTTTCTGAACTGTCCACGGCCTCTCTTCTGAGACACAGACTTAAATAGACAGAAATGGTGCCACATTACAAGTGGTTCTCAAACTATTTTTCTGCCTCAGGTCACCCCGGCCTGTAAATAACTTTTCATACGGGGCACCGTTACGTTAGAGAACCTTACATTTATCTCATATCACGGTGCGCAAATATGTGAATCTTTCCCCCCGAGATACAGTATGTGTCACGAGGAAAACTCCTTAACTTCATAGTTGACATGTAAACCCACTTGAACCCCAGCATCCCTATTCTGGGGGGAACGTTGTGACTCGTTGTGAGCTTGTAGATCGGCCCATGGCTTCCTGTGACATTGGTTACTATACTTTGGTCCGACATACCATTGGTCCGATCGACTACCTACCCCAAACCCTCACCATAACCATAACCGCGAGCACGGGGCAGCACACCTAAACCTAACCCCCAACACTATCCCGAGTCGGACCAATGCTCCTTCGAACCAATGATATGTCGGACCAAAGTGTGCTCCCCGTGAGGTTAGGGTTAGGGTTTGGGATAGTGTTAGTAATGGTCGGACTAACGTGAGGTCGAACCAAATGCCACACTATCCTAAGTAGCCTATAGCCTATTAGCCCACTTTGAGAACCACTGCCTATTATAATATAATGAGAATTATACTGTGAGAGTCAATTATTGTGAGGATAGGTTGAAAATGGCTGCTGTGCTCCCTCGATCATCTCTCACATTCAGCACTTTACCGACTGTCCACTAACGCTCACTCACTGGATCATGTGACCTGACTATACGCCTGTTGACTGGCTGACTCACTGGATCATGTGACCTGACTACATGCCTGTTGACTGGCTGGCTCACTGGATCATGTGACCGGCTATACGCCTGTTGACTGGCTGGCTCACTGGATCATGTGACCTGACTATACGCCTGTTGACTGGCTGGCTCATTGGATCATGTGACCGGCTATACGACTTTTGACTGGCTGGCTCACTGGATCATGTGACCGGCTATACGCCTGTTGACTGGCTGGCTCACTGGATCATGTGACCGGCTATACGCCTGTTGACTGGCTGGCTCACTGGATCATGTGAGGGCATGAGCACACCTAAGCCGCACAAAACGCGTCCTCCCGGCGGAGTCTCTTCCGGGTTTTTAAACAGCTGCGCCCGCGAGCACTGCAACTCGCAGCGTCGGCAAAAAAACAAACGGAAACGCTATATGCCGACACTGCAAGTTGTAGCCGCGCGCGACCTTCATTTTCCCCCCGTTAGCTGTCTAAAAAACCAGGAAGTGACGCCTGCTCTGAGCTGCATCTTCGTGACGCTATACTACTGTGTGCCCGCCACGCTCTGACCGGCGGCTACGTAACTACGGACAAGAGTGACGGCCGGGTGGAGACAGACAGACAGACAGACAGACATGAACAGACAGACAGAAAACTGAGTGTCAGGTTCCTCGCCAACCGACTGGGAGCTGCTGGGAGCCCTCTTGTTGTTGTTGTTGTTGTTAATTATGTATTACTATGGAAACCATGGTGCTTGTTTATGGACACTTGACCACATCGGGGGGGACGGGGGAGAGGTACGTACGTGGCACCTTGTGGAGTCGTGTGTCGACTCCTCTCTGCTTTGCAAAAACAAAAACTGTGGAGTGAACAGAAACAACTGTTTGGGTACTGTTACGGCAGCAAGACCAACCGCACCAGGAGTATACTCTCTCTCTCTCTCTCTCTCTGCTTCCAGTACTGCTTCCAGTACAATTGTACATACTACCAGTGTTGAATTTGTTTGGTTTTATTTCCTGTCTCTGCAATATTTAAGCTGCCTGCTGGTCTCATGAACTCAGGACATTTAACCAGCTCAGCCCGAAATGGGGGCAGTGTTTGTCCACTGAGGGGTTTTATCCCCCCCCCCGATGGCTGAAAACGGCAAAGCGCTTGCCAAAAAAACAAAACAAACTAACAAACAAACAAAACAAACACAAAAATGCTGCCAAATATTTCAGCGCTTTAAAGCCGTTTCAAAGCAGATCAAAACGCCACTCGTGAACAAACAAACGCACCACCAGCGCCATAATAAACACGACGCCTGTCCGTCAGCAACACGGCCCGGTTCGGCCCGCGCTCCCATAAACCATTCAAAACATACGCTGTGCTCAGGAACCAAAGGAAAATAAAAAACGTCTTGGTTGGTTGGACACCTTATGCTAAATACTAAGAAGCACAAAAACGTCAGACAATGCCATCATTAATCGCTGAAAACACACTATGTACTCCATTGACCGGCGTCCCCAAGGGGTCTGTGCTAGGTCCTTGCCATATTTCACACCCGCATAGCATCTCCCTTCGCTGAAAATCGCTGATTTACCAGATCTCCAACGTGTCGTGAGTTTAAGTAGATCTGTTTTGGCTATGACCCCCCCCCCCTTCTCCCAGAGTATGGGAAGCTGTGGTTTCACAGGATAATCTCACCGCTACATGTCGGCAGTGGTGGAAAGAATACTCACATGTTTTACTTATAGGTAAAAGTATCAATACTGCGACATAGAAACACTCCATTGCAGGGACATGTCTGGAATTCAACATTTACTTGAGTAAAAGTAAAGTATTGGCTTCAAAATGCACTTAAAATTTAAACGTACCAAAAGTAAAAGTACTCATTGTGCAGGATGTTCCATTTTTAAGTTTTCAAAGGTATAAAAATCATTTGAAAATAGATCTAGATCTAGCATATTGTCTAATTACCATAATCTATATGAGGTGGTTAATGTATGTTTTGTAATAATAATACAAATCTACAAAGTAACCAGTAACTAACTCTACTAAGTTTTCAAATAATTGTAATGGTACAATATTTGCCCTCTGAGATGTGGTACAAGTAGAAGTGTCGGAAATCGGAAATACCCGAGTAAAGTACGAAACTATACGAATACCTCACAATAATTACTTAATAATAATAATAATGACTTAATTACTTAAGTAAAAGTACATAGTTACTTTCCACCACTGCATTTATAGGACATGAATATGCGCGTTTGCTTTCCATTGTAGAGAGTCATGCTCCTCCGTGCCATATCTCTAAACGCTGTGGGCAACGTTTGCTCAACAACGATTTCTCAACACACTTCCTCTGGTAGCTGAATGAATGAATGGATGGATGAATGGATGAATGGATGGATGGATGGATGGATGCACAGCCGTGCTGGTTCCCCACAATGGAGCATTCCTGAATGAATGAATGAATGCATGCATAGCCCCATGCTGGTTCCCCACAATGGAGCATTCCTCTGCATTGTAGCCTATACATACATACGCCGAGGATGGGTCACCTGAAGTCCAACTTGCACTCTACATGAATAATAAAATGCATACGGAATATACGGACATATTGCTAATATCCACACGTGCACACGCGGGTGCACACACACACACACACACACACACACACACACACACACACACACACACACACAATGTATTGATATTTCGATTGCTTTTGTTTGCTCAAAAACGTTGCTTCGCTCTTGTCTTCTACCGTCTGTGTCGGGTGGAAACCTCATTATATGTCTAAATCTGTTCAGGTTTCAAATTCAATAATAGCTCAAAAATAGCAGATCTGCAGATATATCAGATCTGTTATTTACTTTTTTCATGCTTTCGTGTGATGTTGTCGTATGATCAAGTAGGGCATTCATTTACCAAAAAAACAAAAGTAAGACAAAAAAAATAGACTGACAGCAACAATATTCATTCCGATGTATGAATGTCCTATTTGTGATGCCTGGTTCATGCTACGTCATACAACAATGTATACGGCTCAAGTATTGTAAATAAGCAATAATATGTAAAAAATGTAATGACTTCTTTTCTTTTTGGTATTCAGACAGCCACCAATGGTTAGAACGCTCCTAAGAAAAATGTCTCGTGACACATCTAGAGGCCACAATCTGCATTCAAAGATGTTCCTATAACGCTTTGTCATTGGTCGAAAAAAACCCGGTCGCAATGACTAACCAATCAGGAAGTAGACAGGGAAATCCACCAATGACAACGCTTCTAGGAAAATCTTTAAACGCAGATTGCGGCCCCTATAGATGTGTCACAGAGACAGCGTTCTACCCATTGCTCATGGCTGTCTGAATACAAATAAAGGTTAATTAAAATGTTGACATATTATTGCTTATAGCAGCGTTAAGTCTGGTTTAATCAGTGTCTTCAGACTATGAATTTGTTTCTCACCTACTGTTAGTGTATATGCCTTCATTCATTCCTTCTGTAAGGGTCCAGGTGACGTGTCTACAGACAGTGTTTTATGAGTGGACCGGTGCTACTGTATATGGACATCATGTTCAGAGCCCTCGTTATAAAACTCGAATAAAACCTAAACCAAAACGCCTCGCTAACACCACGGTACACATCAGCAGTGGTGGAAAGTATCTAAATACTTTTACTTAAGTACTGTACTTATAAGTACACTTTTGATGTATTTGTACTTTACTTGAGTATTTCAAATTTCCAGTACTTCTAGAGTACTTCTACTCTACTCTACATCTCGGAGCCAATTTTTTTACTTTTACACCACTACAATTATTTGAAAACTTGAGCTTGAAAATAGCAGATGTACAAGCTCAGAATGCGTCGCAATGTGACGCATTGTGAGCTTGTAGATCTTGTAGAGATAAAAGCTTGTAGAGATAAAATTGGTAATTTTGTCCAAAATGTTAAAAAAGGGTCCTTTAAGTATATGTTCATCAAAGGTTTTGTCTCTATTTGTAGCAATTGTAGAAATATTAGACCTTAATTGTCAAATGTTTAAGCATGTTCTAATCATGTATACTTTATTTACTTAAGACCATTTTCCAAATATATTATATATATTTTTATCTTTTTGGACAAAATGCCAAGTTTACGACAAGGTGCCCACAGATGTCCCTATAGACTGCCCACCTCTCCTGTTATGGCATCAGGCCTGGCGGTGCCACAGGGTTACCAGAGGGGCGGCCTGGCTCCCTCAGTTGCAAATTCTGCCCTTCTCAGTTTAAGTTTTATGTACCTATTGTGTTTTACTAGGTAAATAAAAATTACATGTGCCCCCACGTCATTTCCAACTGCCCCCCTGTCCCCCCCCCTGTCCCCCTGTACCACAGCGTGGCAGACAGACAGGTCCTGGTTGTACCACAGCGTGGCAGACAGACAGGTCCTGGTTGTACCACAGCGTGGCAGACAGGTCCTGGTAACTCAAAACAACTCTCTCTGTGAACACGGCGCCCCCTAGAGCAAGCAATACAACACTGCATGCTTATACTGACCAAAATCATCACAGCACCAGTACTGTGGCCAATGGCCATGCTACTATAGTCTGACATATCTACCCGGATACAGTCAGATTGTTCTTTTTATTAACCAATCACCAGCTTGTTCTTTTTGTTTTGTTTTGTAACTGGTACAATTATTTTAGTGTTTCAACCAGAGAAAAACTAAATGCTGCATTGCTCGCAATCCGAATACTAAACAGCCCACCCCGAACAATCTTTAAAGCTGTGAAAATGAATATTAGCTTTGTTAAAGTATATAAAGTTTATTTTACCAAAGTATGAAGTGTATTTTAAAGTGTAAAGTATTTTAAACTCGAGCTAAAGCCACAGACGACATATGGGTGTGCATTGTGTAACTATATATTTACAGCGGTAGCTATGTGTGTTGTTCTCCCATTCTATAATAATAATAAATAATAATAATATGAATAATAATAATAATATTCTTTATTTGTATCGCACTTTTTAAGACAGAGTTACAAAGTGACTTTGTTGCAACAACATAAACAAATACATTCAACTGAGAGATGGTGCAAGAACTATAATAAAAAGGGGATTTGATGCAAACATGCAGACAGACGTTTGGTTATTTTGAGAAGTCAAGTGTGTGTGTGTGTGTGTGTGTGTGTGTGTGTGTGTGTGTGTGTGTGTGTGTGTGTGCGTGTGCGTGCGTGCGTGCGTGCATAAAACATTTTTGAGAGCAATGTTTAGCTGTAGGCCTAAATGACATTGTGTGTCAATAGTGTGTGTGTGTGTGTGTGTTTACATGGCTGTCATGTTGGAAACAGCAGCAAATCAAGCAGGGCGCAGCCGCACGTGCTCCGATGGTTTGATTAGGCAGCGGTGGTCTGTTATAGAGCGTAGCGGTCATTATCAAGACATAACTCACCGCTGAATTCAGCGATTGACCAATCAGAATCAAGCATTAAACCAAGCCATGTAATAATACATTGATTCAACCACCAGCCTCGATCTTCAGTAACGTCATTACAGGGTCAAACATTTTCAAATAATAGTGGAAATATAGCTGGGATATAATAACGGGAGAAAAAATTGT
>NC_139711.1:43672533-43740033 GCF_964188405.1 Protomyctophum parallelum | reverse complement strand
GCACACACACACACACACACACACACACACGCACACACGACAGGCAATCAACAGACAATTTACAGCTGTTGCCAAGTCTTCTTATTATAAGCAACGTTTGGCTTGTTTTTTTTTCTGTAAAACGTAGTTGTTGATTTTTGGGCTTGTTTCTTAACAGGGTAGGTTTTTTTTCGGCTTCCTTCCTAATAAGGTATCTCAAACTTTTTCATGTCAAGAACCCCCAACTTAATATATATTTTTACGCCGACCCCCAAAATAATTTGGGGACCCCCTACAAGATAGGCCTATTGCTAGCTATTAAAGAGATATTTCACGTTCAAACATTCAGGCTTTTGTGAACACCCCGGACAGTTTTTAAGTTGCTTGACTGAACCAGGTCGTGACTGTTCCGACGCGTCACAGTGTGTTTTGGGGGGTGAGAGTTTTGGTATTCGCTAGTTGACTCAGTATTTAGATATTTGATATTCATTTCATCATACACGATTAATTGAATATGAAGGACCCCAACGGAAACAAGCCTTTCTTGGGTTTTAAATCCTGATAACAGAACCTTAATTGTATATTGAACTGTACTTTCCAGTGATTTTTTATGCAAACATTTCCGTCCTCACTTTTCTGTTCTCACTTTTTATCCTCATTACATACTTTGCTCAGCCAATAAAATCATCGCTGCATTGTGTGTAGCCTAGTACACACACAAACACACGAAGCTGGGGAAGTGAAAAAAGTAATAATTGTAGGCTACATTTAGAAGGCCTAAATAAAACATCTCCTGATGCACAAACTTGACACATCATCTTAGAGTTGTTATCTACTGGAATCATTCGATCATGTTTCTGGCCGTCTTGCAACAACAGACCATTGTTTTGGGGCTGCTTGTTTCTCTCGCAAAAACCCAAAACGTGGCAACCCTGATCACGCCTCCTTATAACCCAGCGTGCAGCAGGCAGCACTGATTACAGAATTGATCACAATCATCACAGTGAGTCTCAGTATTCATTCATACCGACAACATGCTCTCCTCCAGCGGGCTGACCTGCCTGGTGCTGTCGCTGCTCCGGGTCCTCCTCCTCCTGCAGAGCCAGGCTGCTGCGGGTCAGAACCAGAACCCCCATCCTCTCCTGGTGTTCCTCATCGACGCGGTCCGTTATGACTACCTGGACGACCTGAGCGCTCTGCCTGGCTTCCGACAGCTGGTGCTGGACGGAGTCAAAGTGGACTACTTGACGCCCGACTTCCCCAGCCTATCGTACCCCAATTATTACTCCTTGATGACGGGTAAGTGTTTGTCATACCCCAATCCAATTATAGGCTACCCCAATTATTACTCCTTAGTCCTTACTGACGAGTAAGGCCTCATTCACACGTAGGCTACCAAACACCAATCAAGCAAATGGTTGTTTTGTTTTTCTGGCCACCACAATGCTTTTTCAATTGGAGTTCAACATGGTTTGATCAAACATTTGTGTTTGATTGCGGGTGGTTTTCTGCTTATGGTCTTGGCTTGAAATGTGTAGGCTATAACTTTTTTTTTCCACATAACTTATTCTATCAGGAAGTTAATATCCACCAAAAATCACTTTGACACAACCCCATCATGGGGTAGCTTGTCACAATATATTATATGGGGTTGGTTGTCCCCATATCAATTAGAAATGTGATAAAAGCTACTTTTTAGTTTTTTAAGCTGGCACAAAAGTTTTAAAATGACAATCTATATTACCAAATGCCCTTTGTATTTGTTTTAAACCATTCAATGTAAACCATGATTACTGTAACGGTTGACAATTAACCAACCCCAAGAAAAGTGATACAGGCAGCTCCCGCCTGTCGGCAGAAACTAGACGCACTGGTCGCACTACTGTATGCCACAATTTAATGGGTTTTTGCCCAGACTTTCTGGAAATAAAAACGTCTGGGTTTCCGAGGCTATAGTTGTAAGAGGCTTCCAACAACTTGGGATGACAGAAAAAGCAGCTAAACGGCTTGCAAAATTCTGTGAAATCTCTTCTACGCTAATCGGTAGCCGTCAAATATGGCAAGGATGCTGTTAGGGGGGACGGACGACGACTGCATTTTGTACAGCCTGTACAACATGTCCTTGTATTGCATCTCTTATGTGGACATGAATACATTATTTAATGTGTGCATGCTCTCAGGGCGATACAGTGAGGTCCACGACATGACGGGTAACCACATGTGGGATGAAGACAGTCTCAAGTCGTTCAAGATCGGCACCAACGCAGACAGCCGTCTTCCCGTCTGGTGGGACGGCTCAGAACCGCTCTGGGTCACCCTGCAGAGGCTGGGGAAGAAGGTCTACATGTACTACTGGCCTGGTGAGTACAGGACCGCTATGGAGGGTGTACATGTACGAGTATAGAACTGCTATGGAGGGTGTACATGTACTACTGGCCTGGTTAGTATGGGACCGCTGTGGAGGGTCTACATCAGGGGTGGGCAACTTTGACGTTGGAGAGGGCCATTATATTTCCATTCACTCCAGGGGGCCACGCTGCATGCATGTTGTATAAAAATAGTAGATTGTAGATCAGCTATTTTTGCTATATTTGAATTGATATTCTGATTTTGTTTTTGCCATTTTTAATTGGATCCTGAAAAGTCATTTTAACTAAATACAAATAGATTGGACGTAAAAAAAGACAATAACAATAAGTGAAGGTGGGGGCCGCATGTGGTCTGCCAGTTGCCCATGTATGGTCTACATGTACTACTGGCCTGGTGAGTATATAGGACCGCTGTGTGTCATTGTCACCCTGCAGGTGCTGTGAAATCAACCCTCAAGGCTTTCTGACAGACATATGGTAGGGGTTGGGGGAGGCTTCCCCCCCCCCCCTACTGGGTAGGGTTATTTTGCATGACTTGGATGTAAAACGACCGGATTAAGGTTGTTGAGGGGTCCGTTAAAACGACCGGATTAAGGTTGGTGAGGGGTCCGTTAAAACGACCGGATTAAGGTTGTTGAGGGGTCCGTTAAAACGACCGGATTAAGGTTGGTGAGGGGTCCGTTAAAACGACCGGATTAAGGTTGGTGAGGGGTCCGTTAAAACGACCGGATTAAGGTTGGTGAGGGGTCCGTTAAAACGACCGGATTAAGGTTGGTGAGGGGTCCGTTAAAACGACCGGATTAAGGTTGGTGAGGGGTCCGTTAAAACGACCGGATTAAGGTTGGGGAGGGGTCCGTGGGTGTGTGCGTGTGTCAAATACGTTTGGGTATGTGTGTGGGTATTTGTTGACATTTTGTACAAATATTTGTGTCCTTGTATTGCATCTCTTATGTGGACATAAATAAATGATTAAATGTGTCTGTGTGCGTGTGTGCGTCCAGGGTGTGAGGTAGAGATTTTGGGTGTGCGTCCGACATTCTGTGAAGAGTATAATGACGTCCCGTCAGAGAAGAACCTCACTGACTCCATGGAGCACGCTCTGAACGTACTGGGGTGAGAGACACACACACACACACCTCATAAACCAAGAACCCCCAAATTCATATGCATTTAGCTCCAGACCCTCATCTGAACCAGAGCAAGGTGCATCAATGTTTAGATTTTCTGTTGTACACACCATTAGTCTCCATGTTCTTCAGAGTATGTATGACACTGATTTGCTCTATGGCACATTAGGAGTCCAACTAGTATGAGTGGTTCATTTGTATTAGTTAGTGTATTTATGCATTAGTTTAGCATAAATGCACGCATTGGGCTAACAACGGCCATGGGTTTTTTGCAATTAGTTTGAGGTCAAATTAGATTATTACTGGAGTGTTTGTGCGTGTGTGGGTCTGGCGACGCGGCCATGGCAGCAGTGTACTATGAGAAGATCGACGTGGAGGGTCACCACTTTGGACCCGACTCTCCCCAGGTCAGGACGGCTGTCACACAGCTGGACGCCGCCATGCAGACCCTGCACACCAAACTGGAGGTCTGTACGGACGTCCTCTTCTGTAAGAGTGTCTGTGTGTAGATGTTCCCTCCTTCTGTAAGAGGGTCTGTGTGGATGTCCTCACCTTCTGTCTTTTTGTGTCCAGGAGAAGAATCTGACCGGTCGGGTCAACATAGTGCTGTTCTCGGACCACGGCATGACCCCCCTCAGCTGGATGGACAGAGTGATCGAGCTGGACAAATACATCAACATGTCCGACTTGGTCAAGATGATGGACGAAGGACCCGTGGTCAGCCTCTGGCCCCAAGAGAACGCAGAGCAACGGGTAATCAGAGCATTGTTCTTATACACAGCACCAGGTCAGAACATTGTTCTTACACACAGCAACAGGTCAGAACATTGTTCTTACACACAGCAACAGGTCAGAACATTGTTCTTACACACTGACAGAGCATTGTTCTATTTCGGGGTGCCAACTTTTGTTTATACCAAGCTAACGTGCTTGGCCCTTCAAAGTCAGCCGGCATTTAAAAACTGAAAAGTCGATAAAACAACAGTTTAATGGAACCAATGACGAAAACTAGGAATTTTCACCAAAAACCCTGACTTTTGATGCCACGTCTTGAATGAAACGTCTAACATGCAGGTGTACAGGTTCTAACATGCAGGTGTTTTCCATGCAGGTGTACACTGCCCTCTCCCAGGTTCCTAACATGCAGGTGTTTTCCATGCAGGTGTACACTGCCCTCTCCCAGGTTCCTAACATGACGGTGTACAGGGTTCAAGACATTCCACTACGCTTCCACTACCGAGAAGGGAAGTTCGTCTCCACGCTGACCCTGGTGGCCGAGCCCGGGTGGTTCATCATTGAGGTGAGATACCATAGACATCATATAAACGCCTCCTTCTGGCTCTGGGGTGTGTGTTTCTCCAGAGCAGGCAAGCTTTCCCGAGATGCCTTGCGAAGCATAGCGGAAGTTAGGTGGGCCAATCAGAGGCGCGTCAGCGGCACTTGAATCGATAAGTCCCTGAAAAGACACGCTGTGATTGGCCAGTAGTAACTCCACTTGACGTCCTCTGTACGCTGGAGACACATGGCTCCAATGAACTAGCCTGGAAACCAAACAAATCCCTGGGGAGATTGGTCTGGCACTCCTCAGTTTGAATTACATTTTGCTCACCCCAAAGTTGTGGGTGACCAATCAGAGCCCACTATTCAATGTGAGACGTTCTTGCTGTGGTGTTGGAATGGGTTTGTAATCTAATCGCCATTTGGAAATAAACCTTCCACACCAAAGTTCCAGACTAATATCTACACAGTGATATTGGTCTGGCCATGCCAGGCTACCAATGAGGAATCTACTTAAAAAAAACATATATATATATATATATATATATATGGAGATATAACACTGTCTGGCCATTTTTCTAAATCCAAGATGGCCACCATCATTTGTCATGTTTTCAAAAACATTCTTGAGAGCAAACATGTTTAGCTGTAAATAACATTGTGTGTTTACACGGCGTCATGTTGGATACAGCATACAATCCAAGCAGTGCAGCAGGTGCTCTGAGGCTTTGAGTATTGCTTATTACATGGCTTGGTTGAATGCTTGATTCTGATTGGTCAAGAGCTGAATTCAGCTCTGTGTTATTTCTTGATAATAACAGACCGCGGTCTAATCAGATACTCAGAGCAGAGCACCTGATTGGCTCATGGCAATCTGTCTAATCAAAGCCTCGGGTGTGTGTGTGTGTGTGTGTGTGTGTGTGTTGTGTTATGAAGAAATAACACACGGCTGAATTCAGCTCTTGACCAATTAAGCATTGAACCAAGCCATGTAATAAACTCTGTGCGTTCCAGAATAAGAGCAAACTTCCGTACTGGAAGAACGGGAGTGAGGAGGCGACGGCATGGCAACAAGGTTGGCATGGTTACGACAACGAGTTCATCGACATGAGAGGATTCTTCATGGCCTCCGGACCTGGTGAGTAGAGCCACGCCCACATAGGACTTCCTACACGCACACTTTCTGATATGAACAATAAGGGCATCACACGGCTAGCACTTTGATATCGAATGAAACTGATCATCCTCTGTATCGCTTCTTTAACCTCAACCTGCCATCAGGACAAAGATACAGAACCTTGCCATGGAAAAAGGTCCGTTTTAGCAGGAGTTTTGTCCCCTCATTAACCCATTTAGGCCTGACCTCAAAATTAAAAGGCAAATCTTCTAAATCCAGTTTTCTGAAATAAATATTTTCAGGATTTTTTCAAAAATAGCAGACCTACAAGCTCATGGTGCGCTATGAGCTTGTAGATCTGCTACACAAAGGGGTTCCCGCCCAAAATGGGTTAAACAAACTGTCCCGCCGATAGGATGGTTCTGTACACAGTGGGGACCTCATGTATAGGATGGTTCTGTACACAGTGGGGACCTCATGTTTTGGTATTGTCTTGGTGTTATGTACTCCGTGTTGTTTTTGATGTGACTGTGAAGACTAATATCCTTCGGGACAATAAAGATTATTATTATTAACTACAGATAGAAATGCATGTGGAATCAGGACACGGTAATACTATTTAGTTCCAAAAGAACGTTTTATCTGCAGCCAGGCAGACACAGTGATACTGTTTTTGAACGGGAACTCTTTCATGATTCAAGGTCTCTTTTTTGAACGGACAGTTGTTTACTTTAAGGCATGTGAAACAGAGACCAAAAAGAGAAGATGACAGTGAAAGCCTAACATTCAAAGAATGGATATACTAGCATTGATTGATCGATTGAATACTTTTATTAGACACAAATGTGAAACACTTGGTCTAAAAGGATAGCATGATTGGAAAAATAACATAATTCATCACAAAATATAAAATGTACAGAGTGGAAAATAATGAAATGAAAATGGGTGCAAAAAGGGGCCGCCAGTTCTGGCCTCCTGGAGACGTGGCCTGTTGCCTCTACCACTGCTATAGGGTAATATTTCCAACCCCCCCTCCCCCAGACTTCAAGCGTGACTGGCGGGCACCGCCCATCCGCAGTGTAGACGTGTACAACCTGCTGTGTAAGACGCTGGGCGTGGAGCCGCTGCCAAACAACGGCTCGTGGGCCCGCGTGGAGAACCTGCTGAGAGACTCGCCCGGACGCCGTCGGCGATCCCTGACTACCTCTCTGCCTGGTCAGACTCTTTGTCCAATTCATTTTGAAGCCATGTGAAGTACAGTTACAGGATGTTTAAACCCATTTAGGTCTGACGTCGAAATTTAAAAGATGTCTTCAAAATCCTGAAAACCATATGTTTCTGTATAAGTGGTGCTTATTGCGAACGCAGTGAGCCACTTACTATGACAGCAAGGGCTGAATGTCTGTGTGTGTGTCTGTCCCACTGTTACACCACCCGCCCGCCACCAGAGGGCGCAGCTGTAGCACACACACACACACAGGGCGCAGCTGTAGCACACACACACACACACACGCACACACGCACACGCACACGCACACGCACACACAACCACACACACACAAGCTGCGTTCGCTTCACGCGTTTGCGCGTCTTACTTGTACAGAGGACCCCAAAAGGTATATGTAATGTGCCTCCGCAACCCATTTGAAAAGATGTTGTTCCAGGGACCCCCCCCCCCCGAAGCAAAGATTTGAGTTAAAAACTCAACACATTTTCACGATTTTTCAAAGATAGCAGACCTACAAGTTCATACATTTGAATTCCCATAATTAGCATTTGCATTTCCACAATGAACATTTTCCCTGTCATGATGAATACAGGCCTTGTTACATTTGAGACATGTATTTGTGTATTTTCATGATGGTTTTGTTGAGCTGGCCGTGGCCTATTGGTAGGTTCCTTTCCTGGTGCATAAACTGACGGAGGCTGTAATTGTGAACGAACTGAGAGGTTTATTTGTGTCTTTAGGCCTTGTTACTGTGGAGTACCTGCTGAGCGGCTCGCCCGGACGCCATCAGCAGCACATGACGATGAGCGCCACCGCCTGCACCGGTCTGTGGAGCGCAGGCCTGATGGCCGCCATACTGCCTCTGCTGCTGCCTTAACCCATTTAGGCCTGATGGCCGCCATACTGCCTCTGCTGCTGCCTTAACCCATTTAGGCCTGACATCAAAATAAAAGTCTTCCAAATCCTGACAGTTTTCTGAAATACCCATGTTTCTTTATGAGTGGTTCTCAATATTTCATGTCAAGGACCACCGCCACATTTTCACGATTTTTCAAAAATAGCAGATCTACAAGCTCGTAGTGCGACAATGGATTCAGCATCATGAAAACCCCCTAGTTTGACATGTCACATGCTACATAAAGCATGATGAAATTTGGATTTCTTGCCTTTTATAGGTTGTTAATGGTATAGTCGCATATTATGCTAATTATGAAAAGCAACTAGACTACGGTGGAACAGAAGTGTCGCCGATACATTCCAAATATCATCAGAGTATTCTGAGACACGGCCTGGACATGCGTCACGGCACCCACTGGTAAGACCACTGCTTCAGGACATACTGAAGTGTATACTGTAGGACAGACCCCTGTTTTACTGTGGCCTTAGGACAGCCAGACACCGTGCTTCAAATCTGACACTGGCTGAGACCCCGCACATGCACAAAATGCACGCACTCATGCACCCACACGTGCACTATTTAAATGGCTTAAATGGCTCATTTAAATGTAAATATTGATTGATGTTTATAGGACTGTTCAGGTGAGTTTTAGCAGCTTGGTCTTCAGCCTCTCAGACTTGTAGCCTGTCAGAATTAGTAGTTTCTGTTTACAGTTTAAAGGGAAACACTGCTCTCTGCTGGTCGGAGAACAGCAGCGCCTTACATCGGGTCTTGGTGTTGCCAAGTCTGCTTATAAGCGACGTTTGGGGCTTGTTTCTTTTTTTTTGTAAAACGTAGTTGTTTTTTGGGCTTGTTTCTAAACGGGGTAGGGTTTTTTTCGGCTTCCTTCCTAATAAGGTACCTCAAACCTTTTCATGTCAAGAACCCCCAACTTAATATATATTTTTACGCCGACCCCAAAATATTTTGGGGACCCCCTAAAGATAGGCCTATATATATTGCTAGCTATAGGCCTATTAAAGAGATATTTCACGTTCAAACATAGTTTTTAATTTGCTTGACTGAATCAGGTGGTTCCGAAGCGTCACAGACTGTGTTTTTTTGGGGGGGGGCGAGAGTTTTGGTATTCGCTAGTTGACAGACTCAGTATTTAGATATTTGATATTCATTTAATCAGAAAAGAGACGGAACCCACACTCAGATGCTCCAAAAGATTAATTTATTGACGACGTTTCGAGCCAAGGCTGGTCAAAAACTTTTCCTATGTTATTTTTTTTAACCCAGCACCTCCACGAAGTGATGTGCGTATTTTACTATAGTTTCTATATTCATTTCATTATACACGATTAATTAGAATATGAAGGACCCCAATTGAAACAAGCCTTTCTTGGGTTTTAAATCCTGATAACAGAACCTTAATTGTATATTGAACTGTACTTCCCTGTGCTTTTTTTATGCAAACTGTTTAAAGTAGCCTATGTAATCAATCAATCAAACACGCCCAGCCCCCTTCCTCTTAGTCTTAACCCAGTGTAATTTTGACTTTTTTTGAGGGGCACTATCCCCTCCTATATTGCTAGCTTTGAGTGTTGAGTGCACAAACATTGAAGACAAAAGGGGAGGACGCAAATTGTTTGTATTAACTGTAAACACAATTAACGTTGACAAGAAAAGTGAGGACGCAATTTGTGATTGGCCGGAATGATCGATCGATGTACATAATAATTTGTGATGATTTGATTGGTTGAGCACAGAATGTGATGTATGATATGAGCGCCCCTCACTTCACAGGTGTGATTTTCATAATACATTTATTAAATAATTAATGGGCCTCCTATATACAGGTTTGTTTGTTTTTAGTTCAATGTTTGTTTTAAAAACGCCATTGACAACAACAATGGGAACATTTACATCATCAGTAATAATTGTATTATTGTACATTTAGAAGGCCTAAATAAAACATCTCCTGGTGCACAAACTTGGACATATCATCATAGAGTTGTTAATCATTGATTGGATTTGGATCATGTTTCTGGGTCTTAATTGAAACAACAGTTCGCCAGCTGGGGTGGAGAGGGGAGTTGCACCATTCAGTTCACACGGGTGTGTTTTTTTTTCTCATTGTATGGATTTTGGCCAGGCAGAAATGGATTTGGACAGTCGTCCTTATAGAGGGAAAAGTCCTATCTGATTGCATTAAACAATGTTAAACTCACTTTGCATGTTGCTTTGCCACTCGATGTGCCATTCACTTTAAGCATGCGCATACCCTCTATTGTAGATACGCCACTGCCAGGCAGCCGACCGATCATCAGACCATGCAGTGTCACTGTGCCAGTGTGCCAGTGTTTTGGGCTGCTTGTTTCTCTCGCAAAAACGTGGCAACCCTGATCACGCCCCCTTGTAACCCAGCAGGCAGCACTGAATTGATCACAGTGAGAGTCTCGGGCTTATACTCTAAGGTCTCGGGTCGGTCAGTCAGTAATTCATTCATACCGACAACATGCTCTCCTCCAGCGGGCTGACCTGCCTGGTGCTGTCGCTGCTCCGGGTCCTCCTCCTCCTGCAGAGCCAGGCTGCTGCGGGTCAGAACCAGAACCCCCATCCTCTCCTGGTGTTCCTCATCGACGGGTTCCGTTATGACTACCTGGACGACCTGAGCGCTCTGCCCGGCTTCCGACAGCTGGTGCAGGACGGAGTCAAAGTGGACTACATGACGCCCGACTTCCCCAGCCTATCGTACCCCAATTATTACTCCTTGATGACGGGTAAGTGTTTATCATTCATACCCCCAATTATTACTCCTTTAGAGACAACTTTGTCACACTTTTTACTCTGACTTGAATTGATCATCAACAAAACATCACATGATGATATCGCAACAGTAGAAGAAAGCTGCCTTATATGGTCTTGGCTTGAAATGGGTATTTCCCCCCACATAACTTAATTATTATTATCAGGAAGTTAATAGCCATCAAAAATCACTTTGACACAAACCCATCACGGGGTAGGTTATACGGGTTATACGGGGTTGGTTACTTGGTCCCCATATCAATTGGAAATGTGATTTAAAAAAAAAGCAACTTTTTAGTTTTTTAAGCTGGCACAAAATAAGTTTTAAAATGACTACAATTACCAAATGCCCTTTGTATTTGTTTGAAAGCATTCAATGTAAACCATGATTACTGTAACAGTTGACAACCAACCCCAAGACAAGTGAGACAACCAACCCTGTGTGTGTGTGTGTGTGTGTGTGTGTGTGTGTGTGTGTTGTAGGCCTGATAATAGTAGCTTTAACTTACATTAGCACCTTACATGAAAGCCAAGGACACAAAGTGATTGCATGAATGGCTGTTTTTATGTTCTTTGGCTTCGTCACTATAGCCTACATACAACAACAAGACAATCATCATCATAAATGTATCCAACTCACACACAACATCTAGCCCCTCTCGGAACCCTCCATAAAGCTTTTCTGAAATTTTGATGAGTTTTATGTAGGGTCCCTGCTCATAACTATATTTCCGTATGGGAATTCTGGAACGCGGACATAAATATTCTCTCTAAGCTCGTATCTGCGGCGTTTGACGGCCTTTTTTAGTTTGAGTTATTCTGAATTCGTGAACTTTAAGTACCTATACATTCCGCTGCGAATATCTCCTGTGGCGCGGAAGTCGTTAAGTATTTTTTTTCTTTGTTTGACCGATTTGGTCGCTTTATTTCTTCTTGTTTGTTTACCGTTTATTGTACCGCCTCCCGGTGTGCGGTTGGCTTGTGCCGGCTACGTCCATGCCTCTGATCTGCTCTGTCATAGCTATAGCGCCACTAGCTAGCCAGATAGGCGGTACAATGAGGTGTCAATAAACAAGGAAGGAAGAGAAAATCAAAGCGACCAAATCGGTCAAACAAAGATTAAAAATACTTAACTGCTTCCGCGCCACAGGAGATATTCGCAGCGGCATGTATAAGTACTTATACTTCACATATTCAGAAACCCTCACACGAAAAAAAATCGTCAAAGAGCGCAGACAGGCCATAAACACGTTGTTTATGTTTTATGTATGTCTGCGTACCAGGTGGCATGGTACTGCTGGAACAGGACCCCATGCTGTGTCGTCAAAAAGTCAGAAACTTCAGTAGCATTGGGTCCTGCTTGGAGGGCTAACACAACATCCAAATCTGATTGACTCAATAAAATAATAGGCGGAAGTACAATGCTTATTATTTGCCTATCATTTACAATCCATAAATAAATCATAATTTCTGCTGCAAGATACATATCCTAAATTGTTTTACTTTTTTCCCCTTTTTTTAAGTTTATTTTTTATTTTTTTAATCTCCACAAATCAAACAACTAGTTATATAATAGACTAAATGCATTGACAGCATTTAAAATAAAAAATACAAACATTGTCAATATGCATATACACAAAATAACCAAAGCTTGTTTCCATTGTGGTCCATGATGGAAATGTAAGGTGAAGCCATGATTTAAGATCACTTTTACATGTCAATATGGATTTAGGGATTTAAGACCAGGAAGTCTAGGACCATCATCCTAGACTTCCAAAATTAATCCGTGTTTGGGTCCTGGGGATAAATTCGAAACCTCAACAAGCTTTCTCTGTGATTTCTTGTCTTCAGAGTCTTGGATAATACCACTTATAGACCGTTGTACCAAGAAGTGCAAGCATAGCTATAGTCAAAGACACTGACTGAGAGCCCCGCGCATGCTGCCAGAGTCCTCAGTTCACCCCTCCTGACAAACGAAGAGGATCTACTGCCCAAGAATCTTGTTAATCCCTGGCCGTAAGCCTGGAAGAATAGATGTGTTTTCACAGGCAGCCTTAAAAGAGTCCAGAGTTGGAGAGCATGGCTAATCCCCATTGGGAGAGAGTTCCACACAGGGGTTTTTGGAGGGACAGGGCCGGGGGAGGGGGTCTGCCACAAAAAACGTTTTCTCCACTTGTTGCTGTGAGTAACCAGATCGGCCTGAGGGGGGGGGGGCTTCAGTGGTAGCAGAGCCTTAGATATAGACAGTTACACAAACTGCGTTCACTTCATGGGGCTTCAGTCCAATGGCGGCTCTCTTACATAGACTTCTATTGAGAATGGGGGACAACCGACTGGGACAAGTCCTGGACCAGAAGTATAGGCAGAAATGTGCATTGGACTCAGGCAACAGCCCAGCTTTTAATGATCTTAAATCCCTTTATTTTAGATTGTTTTGTAGTAATAGTACAACATAAACATTAAAGAGACTTTAGTTGTTACTGTACAATGCTTTAAAACAGTTGTCATGTTGCACACATCACACATGCTTAAAATAGCTCTTATTTGCGCCGCCCTCGTTGAAAACAATGTATTTCCAACTCCAGCTTGTCTCAGTTAAGGCTGCATGAACAGCGCTCGAGCGCTGGGTTTCTGCCCCCTCTGGATCGTAACTCTTCTGTTAGATGGCTCTGAGTGGTAGTAAGTGAACTAAGTTTGGAGACACACATCACACCACTACAGACTAGGCAGCAAGTTCAAAGTGGCAAAGTCTGTTGTTTTTTATTACACTGTATAGTGTATTGTAGCCTCTATGCCAGCAATAAAATCAGTGGGCTACGGGGCAGTCAGTGTGTAGATAGGCCATCTGGTCAAAGTACACTAGTGGTCCTTCTTAGCCCATTAAGGACTGGAATGCATTTGTGTCACCATAGCTTTTAACCACTTCAACCATTATGTTATACTTTAACTAGCTTGTAGATCTTCAATTTATTTTTTATTATTTTGAAAATATGGCGCAATTCATTGAATATATTCTTTCACAGTGAACAATTTTAACTCAAATCTTTGCTTCTTGGGAGTCCCTGGAACACCATTTTTAGATGGGGGGGGGGGGGGGGGGGGGGTCGGTGGCCAATTACATATACTTTTTGGGGTCCTTGGTTTGGGGTCACATGGTTTGACCAAACATTTGTGTTTGATATGTGTGAATGAGGCCTGAGGCCCATAGGCCACTGTCTCCCCCTGGACATGACACTATAGTATGTCACAAACCAACCCTTGATGCTGAACGCCAAGCAGGGAGGGAGTCCCATTTTTCTTTTTTACAGTCTTTGGTGTGACCCGGCAGGTGGTTGAACCCTGACCTCTCAGTCTCAGGGTGGACACTCTAACCACAAGGCCGCCACATAATAACCCACTATGCTTAATGACCCAAACACAACACTGTCTGGAACATTCCATTCACTTAATGCTTTAACAAAAGTGCAAACATGAAACGAAGTCACACCAGAGTACTACTACAGCCTGTGGCACTAAAGAACGGTTGGCTTTGCTTAGGCTCATAAATGCTATGATGCCTAATTGTCTCCACCAGGCCGAAGGCATGTGGGGAGAGTATGTTTTGCACTCCGTCCGTCCGCGTGTGTGTGTGTCCGTGTGTCCGTGAACAGCTAATCTCGGCCACCGTTAACCCGGTCGATGCCATATTTTGCACACACACTCCCTGGATGCCAACCATGAACCTCTGCCCCAAACTTTCCAGAACGGCCTGTTATAGCGCCACCAGGAGGCCGCTTTGTGCAAAACAAGTTTTTCTATGCCATATTTTGCACACACACTCCCTGGATGCCAACCATGAACCTCTGCCCCAAACTTTCCAGAACGGCCTGTTATAGCGCCACCAGGAGGCCGCTTTGTACAAAACAAGTTTTTGCACAGTACACCTACAGATTTTGTCCAAACATCACGCAAATTGGTACACAGTCTCTCTAGAGCCATTCACCGAAACGGGTCTTTCAGATTTATCAGACTCCATCCTGATTGGTTAAGATTGACTTCCAAAGTTCACAGGAGTGCTCAGTTTCAAACAAAATGCTGCAAATCATGAACACATCGCGTGATTTCCGTGAAATTGTGCACCCACATTCCCACTAGGCCGAGGACGAAATGCCACATGAACAATTTCAACTCAGCCTCAAGGTGGCGCTATAACTGGCCGAAAAGTGTTTTTACCTCTAACTGCACGGATCTGTGGATAACCTGGTGGAGACCTGTGCCCGGAAGGGCACTTTTTCTAGTTGTTAGTTGTGTTTTCATTAAGCAATATTACGCGAGAGGGTGTGCTTTACGGTCCTCAATGGCTGCAGGAACGAGCCGAGAGAGAGAGAGAGAGAGAGAGAGAGAGAGAGAGAGATTGCATTCAGAGAGACAGATGAATAAAGCCATTGAATGACAGTCTGACAGACCGCAGCTGATGTGTGTGGTGGAACATGGCACTGCCCTCGGCTCGTGCCCACTCCACTTCACCTCTCTGTCTCTGTGCCAGCCATTCCTTCTAAAGCCCCTGTCGGTCTGACATGCATCCGACCAGGGGTGGGCAACGTCGATGACGGAAAGGGCCACTATATTTCCACACTCACTCCAGAGGGCCATATATGCATTGCATACTGTTGGGCAGAAACCTCAACAAAACAAAAAGTAGAAAAAATATCCTATAGTTTGCTGAGACACTGCACTGTCTCTCTGCATTCTATGATCCTATAGTTTACTGAGACACTACACTGTCTCTGCATTCTATGATCCTATAGTTTACTGAGACACTACACTGTCTCTCTGCATTCTATGATCCTATAGTTTACTGATACACTACACTGTCTCTCTGCATTCTATGTGATCCTATAGTTTACTGAGACACTACACTGTCTCTCTGCATTCTATGATCCTATAGTTTACTGAGACACTACACTGTCTCTCTGCATTCTATGATCTTATAGTTTACTGAGACACTACACTGTCTCTCTGCATTCTATGATCCTATAGTTTGCTGAGACACTACACTGTCTCTCTGCATTCTATGATCCTATAGTTTACTGAGACACTGCACTGTCTCTGCATGCTATGATCCTATAGTTTACTGAGACACTACACTGTCTCTCTGCATTCTATGTGAGTTTACTGAGACACTACACTGTCTCTCTGCATTCTATGTGAGTTTACTGAGACACTACACTGTCTCTCTGCATTCTATGTGATCCTATAGTTCAGTGATTCCCAACCTGTGTGCCGTGGCACTTTAGTGTGCAGTTTGAAATGGCCAGGTGTGCCGTTTGATTTGAACAAAAGTAGCCTCGGAAACACAGACGTTTTTAATTCCAGGACGAAAAGTAACCCAGACGGCCGACCCTCCCCGATAGAAATAGATACTGGTGTGGGCTGCCTGCGGTTGTTGTTGCCCATCCCCAGTCCCCACTAGTAAACTATAATGTTTACTGAGACACTGCACTGTCTCTCTGCATTCTATGATCCTATAGTTTGCTGAGACACTACACTGTCTCTCTGCATGCTATGATCCTATAGTTTACTGAGACACTGCACTGTCTCTCTGCATGCTATGATCCTATAGTTTACTGAGACACTACACTGTCTCTCTGCATTCTATGATCCTATAGTTTACTGAGACACTACACTGTCTCTCTGCATTCTATGATCCTATAGTTTACTGAGACACTACACTGTCTCTCTGCATTCTATGATCCTATAGTTTGCTGAGACACTACACTGTCTCTCTGCATTCTATGATCCTATAGTTTACTGAGACACTACACTGTCTCTCTGCATTCTATGATCCTATAGTTTGCTGAGACACTACACTGTCTCTCTGCATTCTATGATCCTATAGTTTACTGAGACACTGCACTGTCTCTCTGCATGCTATGATCCTATAGTTTACTGAGACACTGCACTGTCTCTCTGCATTCTATGATCCTATAGTTTAGTGAGACACTACACTGTCTCTCTGCATTCTATGTGAGTTTACTGAGACACTACACTGTCTCTCTGCATTCTATGTGATCCTATAGTTCAGTGATTCCCAACCTGTGTGCCGTGGCACTTTAGTGTGCAGTTTGAAATGGCCAGGTGTGCCGTTTGATTTGAACAAAAGTAGCCTCGGAAACACAGACGTTTTTAATTCCAGGACGAAAAGTAACCCAGACGGCCGACCCTCCCCGATAGAAATAGATACTGGTGTGGGCTGCCTGCTGTTGTTGTTGCCCATCCCCAGTCCCCACTAGTAAACTATAATGTTTACTGAGACACTGCACTGTCTCTCTGCATTCTATGATCCTATAGTTTACTGAGACACTACACTGTCTCTCTGCATTCTATGATCCTATAGTTTGCTGAGACACTACACTGTCTCTCTGCATTCTATGATCCTATAGTTTGCTGAGACACTACACTGTCTCTCTGCATTCTATGATCCTATAGTTTACTGAGACACTGCACTGTCTCTCTGCATGCTATGATGCTATGATCCTATAGTTTACTGAGACACTGCACTGTCTCTCTGCATTCTATGATCCTATAGTTTACTGAGACACTACACTGTCTCTCTGCATTCTATGATCCTATAGTTTACTGAGACACTGCACTGTCTCTCTGCATTCTATGTGATCCTATAGTTTACTGAGACACTACACTGTCTCTCTGCATTCTATGTGAGTTTACTGAGTTTACTACTACACACATTTCCAGTTCCAGTGTTTTGGTCCCCGGGGCTGATGGGTCATTTGACAGTCAGAGACTGTCAATAGTATATCATTATATCTGTGGACTAGTAAACATTGAACATTGATATGTTTGCCTCCTCTAAACGTCCTCAATCCTACGACACACCCCGTGTTTGTATCCTTTATTTACCTACCCTAGCCCTGAGACTGACATGGTTTACACTCTGTGCGTGCGCGTGGTCCGCACAAGAGCCATCTAATAGAAGAGTTACGATACAGAGGGGGCGGAAACCGAGAGCTCGAGCGCTGTTCATGAAGCCTGAACTCAGTGAACTGAGACAAGCTGGAGTTGGAAATACATTGTAAACAAGAGCTATTTTAACCATGTGTGCAACATGACAACTGTCATAGAGAGACAGTACCAGGAGGATGGAAAGTGCCAGGAGGAGGCAAGAATCCGTGGGGGCTTATACGAGGGGCTCTACCTATATATAATACAATACAATACAGACATTATAACAAGGACCCCCTCGAAAACGAGATGATACATCTCAAGGGGATATCCTTTTCTCAATAAAGGTTCAATCAAACAAGATATAAATAATTTCCAGTAGACATGATTGCAGTATATGAAAATATATATAGAATCTACAACATGACTCAAACATACTTGATAATCTAAGATATACATGGGCAACTGGCGGCCCGGGGGCCACATGCGACCCCCACCGTCACTTGACTTAATGTGGCCCTCAGGTTAATATTTGTATGCGTTTATGTTATTGACAGCTGTTATAATTCCATAACTCGCTTTAATTACTTCAGTCTAAATTAGTAGCGTAATGAGTAGTATTACAATGTTATTGTAATTCTTTTGGTGTCCAATGAATTTGGATTTACTTCATAAAGTTAACATAACTATCATTAAAGTCATTTGAAAGGGATTTGACATAAAATAGAAATGTTACTTTTCAGGATTACAAAAAAAAAATAGCAAAGAAAAAAATAGCAAAAAATTGCTGATCTACAAGATCAAAATGTTGAGCTTATAGATCAGCTATTTTTGCTACGACAATATGCACTGTGGCCCTCTGGAGTGAGTATGGAAATATATTGGCCCTCGCCATCATCAAAGTTGCCCACCCCTGATCTAAGACATGATTAGAGACGAGAAGATAATTAGTCCGGGAGCTAGGCCCAGCCCTCATATTATTTTATGCTACCTTTTTTTCACTATTATTTCCTGTTGGCATATACCTTGGGCCATCTCACAATGAAGGGACCACCCCCAACTCGGCTCCGTTTGGTTTCAGGGGCCCCAAAACCCCTTTTTGTCTCCACCAGGCCGAAGGCATGTGGGGAGAGTATGTTTTGCACTCCGTCCGTCCGTTTGTGTGTCCGTCCGTGTGTCCGTGAACAGCTAATCTCGGCCACCGTTAACCCGGTCGATGCCATATTTTGCACACACACTCCCTGGATGCCAACGATGAACCTCTGCCCCAAACTTTCCAGAACGGCCTGTTATAGCGCCACCAGGAGGCCGCTTTGTGCAAAACAAGTTTTTGCACAGTACACCTACAGATTTTGTCCAAACATCACGCAAATTGGTACACAGTCTCTCTAGAGCCATTCAACCAAACCGGTCTTTCAGATTTCTCAGACTCCATCCTGATTGGTTAAGATTGGCTTCCAAAGTTCACAGGAGTGCTCAGTTTCAAACAAAATGCTGCAAATCATGAACACATCGCGTGATTTCCGTCAAATTGTGCACCCACATTCCCACTAGGCCCAGGACAAAATGCCACATGAACAATTTCAACTCAGCCTCAAGGTGGCGCTATAACTGGCCGAAAAGTGTTTTTACCTCTAACTGCACGGATCTGTGGATAACCTGGTGGAGACCTGTGCCCAGAAGGGCACTTTTTCTAGTTTGGTATATGTCTCTGGCGATATTGTGTAAAGGCAAATAATGTTGGTTACAATGTCTACAATATATCAAAAATATTTAAATAATTAGTTTGAATTATTTTGGTGACTGGTGAAGTGTCAAGATGACATGCTCATTAATGTCAGGTGAGGATGCAAGACAAGACAGACAGCTATAGAAGTAATGTTGGCTTCATTGTTGCTCTTTCATTGTTCCACTGGCATAATTCCTTATTCCTTCCAATGGCGTGCACAGATAGACACTAGGGGGTGCTAGAGCACCCCCTGCCCTTTTGGCAATCTTTCTCTTAAAAAAAAGAATAAAAAAAAAGATTTTTCTTTTTCAAATATTGATAAAAAACGCTTCTACTATATTATTTAGGCCCCCACAATCTAAAGCTATGTTTCTATGTCAGTGGTTCTTCGATTAAAGAAAAATAGCAGACCTACAAGCTCGTAGCGCGCCACTCGGTGGCGCGCTATGAGCTTGTAGATCTGCTATTTTCCAATAGCTAAAGCACCAAAATGGGTTCCCGCCCCAAAATGCGCTGCACAAGGTGCCCTTTTTTCACTTGAGCACCTGCCCCTCTAAATGTCTGTGCACGCCACTGCTTACATCACACCACCTACCGGTGCGCATGTTCTAAGACTTTCTCATCAACATTGAATACTTGTTCACCTTAATGGAAACCACTACGTTGAAACTAACAAATGAGTGGGATAGAGTGAATTAACTATATGCAGTGATAGTGAATAAAGGGAACTTGGTGGCAAACCACAAATCATTTGACTAGACATTTCCAGCAAACGGAGAACTGAGAACAAGAAATAAAGAACTGAAATCTCATCCATATGTATTTGTGTACCATACATGGAACTGGATGGAGCTCTCTCGCCATTATTCTATTGCAATTATTTGTCTCATCAGCAAGAACTGAACAGTGATGGTGAAGAAAGAGAACTTGGAAAGACGTTTGCGGACAAACCACAAATCATTTGACTAGAACTTTCCAGCAAACAGAGAACTGAGAACAAGAAATAAAGAACTGAAATCTCAGCCATATGTATTTGTGTACATGGAAGAACATTCATTTTTCAGTAGGGTCAGTGTGGTCACAGTTTGTTCTGCATGGTGCATTGGCCCGAAAAACAGTCATGATTTGTCACGACAAGAGTTGTCTTTGTCCGCAGCGTAAACGTCTTTAAATAAATACTTTCTGAAAAGTCTATGAGGAAAATTAACGGGGATTTATTTTCCGGGTCTCTCGAGGGGGCGGGACTGCGACGCTCTATAGGGTCAGGGTGGTCACTGTTTGTACACTGTTGCTTGCCTGTGAGTGTGTACAGGGTGGAATACTGTAATGGATAGTGTGACTGTATGTATTTTGTACTGCATAGTGCAGGCCATTCTATAATGTGTATACTGGCCTGCCGTATAGCTATTATTCATACTGAGGATGCATATGTAAAATCTGTCATTACGACGGCATCAAGGCCTGCCAAAATGCATTTTAGTCGACTAATATCAACTGTAGATTTAGTCAACTAAAATCTCATGACATTTAGTCGACTGAAACTAGACTAACACTAAAACTTTCCGGGTGACTAAAATGTGGAAAACTAAATTAACACTATTCCAAAGACTATGACTAAAACTAAAATAGAAACTTGCTGCCAAAAACAACACTGCTGTACACACTCGCAGGCAAATACAGTAGAATAATTGTTATTTTGAACGACTGTTATAGTACCACTATCAACATCAATACATTATGGAATTGTGGACAAAATCCAATCAGACGACGACAAAACATTGTAAGTTTTGGGTCTGAGACTACATTTCATTAATGGTGGTTCCGTGGCTCAAATGCCAAACAAATAATGGACCCTGATATGAAAAGGGTTGAAAACCACTGCTATAATGCTTGCTTTAAAATACAGCATCTGTCTAGATGCCATATTTGTAAAGATATGTGGTCACTTTAAGAATAGTTTCACTGAGATCCTTGACCCTCAAAACATACCGGTAGGTCTAGACACCTTATTTGTTAATTTAAGTGGAATATTGGCTGATATATATATATATATATATATATCTATATATATATATATATATATATATATATATATATATATATATATATATAGTGAAAATAGATTTTTCGATAATGGCGGCACTAATTTGCATACAAAGGATAGCTGGGACAAAACTTTTTAACATAGTTTATTCAAGTACGAAACAGCAAGAAATATTCCATAATGTGGAGTCAGTTCAAACCCAGTCATTCATTAATTTCATTCTAAAAGTAGGCCTATAGCTGATACTGACTGAATATACAGTGTTACGATACGATTTGAGGTATAGTGCAGACTTTTGGCTACAGAAAGAGCAATTCTTAAGATAGAAGGGTCATCTTGGTCTTAAATTGAAGCTTAAGGATATGGGAAGTTTTCTATGTAGAAGTGAGGCAGTGATATTCACCATCATGTGCTGGAAAATAACCATCTTTGTTGTTATTTGTTAAGCGGATATGATTTCTGGAGATGATGTAGGTCATATTTAAGAATATAATGGTAGATAGCCCCAAAATGTCACACTTCCTTGTGTATGTATGTAATTTAGTGAATTAATATTTGCCTTTACACAATTTCGACATAATACCAAAAAAGGGGTTTTGGCTGAAACCAAACGACCCGAGGGGGGGGGGGGGAGTAGCCTGTCTAGTGTTTTATTTGTGGACTCGAGAATTAGTTTGAAAGTAATTACTAACCCATTCTGATTTATTTAATGTCAAGGACCCCCATTGACCTGAATTAGGCTATGGACCCCCCCATTTAATGGCATTGCTGTCTCTGGACCTCCAATTTACACTCTCAGAGTTACAGACCCATAACCAGGGCTGCACACAACCTTTTTGTTCTAGTACTCAGAGGAGCACCTGGATGAGTTACTTGGTGCTCCCAAAATGCGGTGACCCGTCTCGCCGGATGAATAAAAGAGGGATGCATGAATAACTTATAGCAAAACGATATTTATTGGATAAGTGGGGACTGGGGAGTCAATGGAGACTAGTATTGCAACTCTAGATTCATCCCATTATTAAAAAAAAAAAAATCTAGAGTTGCAAATTGCAGCTATAGGTCCATGTGTGGTCCAGACCTATATGCATATTCTAATACAAACCTCTTAATACTACATCAAAGCATATTTAGATACTTTTTATTTTTTATTTTTAATAGCCGATCTACTAGCTCACAACGTGTTGCGGAGGCGACACGTTGTGAGCTTGCAGATCAGCTGCATGTTTGTTTAACATACGACACGTCGTACGGCGAAGCATACGTCAGACTTCCCTTTAGTTTTTAGCCGAGGCGACGTACAGTACACAGTCAACACAGAGTCAAGACAGTCAGACACACATGGCTCCTCGGTGCAAAATAAACAGTGTACACTACCCGACTTTACGATAATGAGGGACAGTATGTCGGGACACGCTGTTGTCATGTTGAGTGGCAGTCAGTGGGAAATGCACTCGCCACAGAATTTACTAGTATTCTGTCCATAATAATCATTCTGGGCGGCCCCAGCTGTTGGTACGCAGAAGCGCTTCCCGGCGCCTGATTGACTCAGAAATAATTTTGACGACGCATGCGCACTGGAGGTCTGCCCATAAGGGTCCATTTGGTTCCAAACTATCATTTAGCTGGGGACCCCCTGGAACTCCCTCAAGGACCCCTGGGGTTCCCCGGACCCCACTTTGGGAACCACTGCCATAGTGTATTTATATATAATACATTGTGTTTGATATGAAGTTATATTTGGCAGCTTGCAGGAGCCAAGCTGTCTGTCTCTGTCTCTCTCTCTCTCTCTCTCCACTGGGCCTGATAGCTAATGTTTTGGTACAGCCTGTCTGTCTCTCTCTCTCCACTGGGCCTGATAGCTAATGTTTTGGTACAGCCTGTCTGTCTCTCTCTCTCCACTGGGCCTGATAGCTAATGTTTTGGTACAGCCTGTCTGTCTCTCCCTCTCCACTGGGCCTGATAGCTATAATGTTTTGGTACAGCCTGTCTCGTTATGGTTCAGCTTGTCCTCGTTAGTCTGGCCCGGCTTCAGCTGAACCGCTAGCCACGCTCATTAGAAAAACATGTTCTGGCGATGTTGTTGCAGCTAGAGCAAAACCATATGATCCGTTATGGTTCAATTAGAGCAGTGGTTTTCTTCATATCAAGGCCCATTATTTAATCTGCATCCGAGCCACGGACCACCGTTTGATGACATTTAGCCTCTGAGACCCAAAACATAATTATATAGAATAGTAGTTTGTTGTTGTTGGATAAGACAATTCCATCCTGTATTGATGTGTCGGTACCATTAGGAGAGATCACAGGCCAACAATCAAAATAACAATTCTTCTACATTCTCTAAATGTGCAGATGTAATCTAGCTCGTGAGAGTGTACTGTGAAATAAAATGGACCCCGTATCACGTCATTTAATAGTTAAAGATCTATAAGGGTCCATTTGGTTACCAGCTCTCCATCACTATAGCTGGAGACCACCTGGAACTCCCTCAAGGACCACTGGTGGTCCCCGGACCACTGGTTGAGAACCACTGAATTAGTGTGGTCTGATTGCTGTGCTCGTTGACAAAACGGCTGTATACAATTTACAATGTAGGCATTTAGCAGACGGACGCTCTTAACCCATTTTGGGCGGTCAACCCCTTTTGGTGTTGAAAAATACGAGCTTGTAGGTCTGCTATTTTTGAAAAATCGAAGAACGACTGACATAGAAACATAGCTTTTTCAGAAAACTGTCAGGATGTAGAAGACATTCTTAGAATCTGATCTCGGGTCAGAATGTGTTAATCCAGAGCGTTACAGTATAGCCATCTGCGTCAGACCGTGTGTCTAACGTACTCTCTCCCCCCCCCCCCCCCCCCCCCCCACATGATATAATACGATGTATATTAAAGCATATATCCATCACCACCTAGATTAAAATACTGTCTGCACTCCTATAATCACCTTTAATTGACTGACTGATCCAGAATTCCATGACACATGGATGCCAATCAATGCCACGTGCACAAGTTACACAACATTCTCTGCAAAAAGTAAAAGTGGCGTTCATAACATGTCCATCGTAGAATGTTGATGTCTAGTATGAAGTATAGTTATTCAAACTGTGTGCGTGCGTGTGCGTGTGTGTGTGCGTGGCAGACTGGGGGGGGGGGTTACTCCCTTTGCTAAGCCGGCCCAAACACAACAGTGTGTCTGGACCAATGGGACGGCAGCGTTGGGCCGCACCCACCAGTGATGATGTGCTGATGTTGGTGTTTTGAAAAGAATGTCAGACGTAGAATATTTCTCCTCCAAACGTACAGTAGGCAAAGTATCCCAAAATACAAATATTCGAGCAAAGTACAGATGGTTACTCAACTAATACTGACACTCACAGTACAGTACAGTACAGTACAGTACAGTACAGTACAGTACTGTACTGTACTGTACTGTACTGTACTGTACTGTACTGTAATGTACTTGGTTGATTGTCCACTGAGGTGGAGGAGGGCACGGCTGGCATTCCCTCAGTGCCCCGTGGCATTGAAACCACACGCTTCCACTCTGTTGCGTGTGTGTGTGTGTGTGTGTGTGTGTGTGTGTGTGTGTGTGTGTGTGTGTGTGTGTGTGTGCGCGCGCGCCCATTTAGCTCGGGTTTATGCGTGTGTGCACTCTTGTTTTGCTCGGGTGTGTGTGAGTGGGTACATGCTTGTTTTGGTGTGTGCATGCACGGGTGCTAATGTAATTAGTAATATAATGTGTTCACTTCAGGTGCTGCTGGCTAGATTAACCTATAATCACAAATCATTATTTATCACTTAGCTACTTGTTCGTTTTACATTAATCGAAATCTGCAAAGTCACTAAAGCTGCCATATAGGCTACTGAATTGCAGTGTGGTTAAAAAAAAAAAAAAAGTACAGGGTTTCAGATGAAACTCTCAATTACTAAAATGCATTTAGAGAATGTGAAGGGCCTCTGCTAGTTAAGGCATTTTTTTATGACAGATGTAGTCACTACGACCACAAATGTCCCAAGAAACTAGCTAGCCTAGCCACCGAGTTTGCTAGCACTCTGGGAGAACAGAGCAGCTGAATTCTTTGTTTTGATTAGGTGGTGAATGGTGCTGGTTTGATCCACGTCTAGAATCCGTTTCAGCCAATCAGATTGCTTCCTCGAAACGACCTGTTGTATAATATCTAATGTACACTTCCTCTGACAACCTGGGGAGAGCAACGGACTGACCTCATGCTTCATGGTATATAGAGCAACGGACTGACCTCATGCTTCATGGTATATAGCTTTGGTTAAGGAATGTGAATCAGTGCAGCTTAGTTATAGTGTGACTCTAGACAGCTTTAGTTTAGGATGGGATGAGGTTGATGTTTTCTGACAGGTGGGGAGGAGGGGAGCGATGGGGGGGATGTTTGAGAGGGGTTTGATCCAGCTTCATACTTCACCGTACGAGGTGGGGAGGAGGGGAGAGATGGGGGGGATGTTTGAGAGGGGTTTGATCCAGCTTCATACTTCACCGTACGAGGTGGGGAGGAGGGGAGAGATGGGGGGGATGTTTGAGAGGGGTTTGATCCAGCTTCATACTTCACCGTACGAGGTGGGGAGGAGGGGAGAGATGGGGGGGATGTTTGAGAGGGGTTTGATCCAGCTTTATACTTCACCGTACGAGGTGGGGAAAAGCCAGCGACACGTTTTGAGCTTGTATATTTGCTACTTTTGTAAAGGTCACTCAGGCCCCACCCAGTCCCTTGTGCATGTAATGGTTTAAACAAATGTGCAAAAACACATTCCAGCTCACTGCACTGGACACTGCAATGATAACATTACCAATAGTAAGGGTTTAGCCAAAAAGGAACAGTTATGGACATAATTATGAGATTAATTCCACCCGACAGAGACCATTATATATTTAAGTTCATTCATCTTTTTTCCCCCCTAAACCCTTAGGCCTCACTCACACCTAAGACGCACGCAAGACACACTTGTGTCCTGCGTCTTTCTTTTTTTTTTAAATATATTTTTATCCCACGATTTTGTAACCCATTTTTCACCCCTGTGTCAATCATCTAATGTGATCCTGGGCTCTACACACCCTCCACCAACCTAGTCCCCATATATCCTGCGTCTTTCTAATGGGAGTCACATGGTTTTATGACACAACCTTGCATGGGGGGGGGGGGGGGGGGGGGTAGGGCAGAAGACAGCCATGCAACAAGGTTGTGTCATGAAACCATGTGACTCCCATTGGAAATGCATTGAGGCGGCCATGACACACAGAAGACACAGGACACAAGTGTCCGTCGTAGTCTGAAAACCCACCTCTTCAGACTCCACCATGGCCCGTAGCACTTGCCCTAGCCTAGCCCCTTAGATGGCATGTTATGTCAACTTAGATAGTATTTTAGACAGACTTATAGCTCGTTACGTAGACAGCACTAGAATTGCATTTTATGTAGTCATAGCACTTTATAGTACACATGTATATTGTATAATATGTAATATAGTATAGTATGTATATGTAACATGGTTAATAGTGCTTCCACTTGCCCAGGCATTATATTGTATTGTGATCCAGTGTTCTGTGACTTTAAGAGTTCAGGCGTTTGCCTTTAAGGAAATGATGTAACCTACCGCACTTCCTATTTCATATTGGCTTTGAAAGCGCTAGGTTGTGTTTATTTTGTTCTGCAGATTATTTACATAATATGTACCCAAAGTTGTTAAGACACATACTGTGTTTTCATGGTACTGCATCTGCTTTATTTCCAGCAAACGTAATGTGGAAAACGTACGTCAGAGCAGAGCAGTGATTGCCTCATTGTCTTTTGTACAGAATAAATCTACTCACTGCTGAGATCCTGGTCTATGGTGCTTCATATAACACAACGCAAGATCACGTCTGTTATACTCCACTGTTACGTTCTTAGTTTATACATGATTCATGATAACTACTTTTTATATATGTGATGTATGCCATGCTTTTGTTTTTTTGCTTAAATGTAAGTCGCTCTGGATCAAGAGCGTCTGCTGAATGCCTAAATTGTAAATTGTACAAGTGTGTGAGTGAGGCCTTAGTATTAGTAATGTTATCATGCTTTTATATTTTTGAGCTGGAATGTGTTTTTGCACATTAGTGTTAACCATTACACTGAGGGACTGTCTGGGGCCCTGTGGGGCCTGAGAGGGACTGTCTGGGGCCCTGTGGGGCCTGAGAGGGACCTTTACACTGAGGGACTGTCTGGGGCCCTGTGGGGCCTGAGAGGGACTGTCTGGGGCCCTGTGGGGCCTGAGAGGGACTGTCTGGGGCCCTGTGGGGCCTGAGAGGGACCATTACACTGAGGGACTGTCTGGGGCCCTGTGGGGCTTGAGAGGGACCTTTACACTGAGGGACTGTCTGGGGCCCTGTGGGGCCTGAGAGGGACTGTCTGGGGCCCTGTGGGGCCTGAGAGGGACCTTTACACTGAGGGACTGTCTGGGGCCCTGTGGGGCCTGAGAGGGACTGTCTGGGGCCCTGTGGGGCCTGAGAGGGACCTTTACACTGAGGGACTGTCTGGGGCCCTGTGGGGCCTGAGAGGGACCTTTACACTGAGGGACTGTCTGGGGCCCTGTGGGGCCTGAGAGGGACCTTTACACTGAGGGACTGTCTGGGGCCCTGTGGGGCCTGAGAGGGACCTTTACACTGAGGGACTGTCTGGGGCCCTGTGGGGCCTGAGAGGGACCTTTTGGGTCCTGGGTAATTAGGAGCCTCCACTTGGGTTTGTTTGTGTGTTTCTGAGAAGTATGGGTTGTTTTTCCATAAGTTTCCATATCTCACGATGACTTGGGGTTAAATACATGTTGTTTACACGTCATGTCAAGATTGGCCACTCCATCATATTCTGTTGGTCAACACAGATAGAACTTTGGCCCCAACCGTGTTCCTATAGGTCATATTTTTATCATTTTACCCTTAGTCTACTGCCTGTTTACACAGGGTTGCTCATCTAATCAATTAATGTCATCCATGTTTATGGCCATTTAATATCTTGTTCAGTCCCATACTGTCTCTTCTCAGTCATTTAGTTATGATACTGTAGGCGCTGTTTCTTAACCCATTCTGACCTGAGATCTGATTCATACGAGGTTTCCACTGGACACACACTGGTCTGATTAACCCATTCTGACCTGAGATCAGATTCTAAAAATGTCAGTCGTTCTTCGATTTTTCAAAAAATAGCAGACCTACAAGCTCGTATCGCGCCACTCGGTGGCGCGATATGAGCTTGTAGATCTGCTATTTTTCAATAGCTAAAGCATAACATGATGCTAACACCAAAATGGGTGCCCGTTCAGAATGGGTTAATTCAACATGCAGCTGCCGTGTTATCAGTCTAGTTTGACCTTGGCCTAGTAACTTAGAGCAGGGAATGAAGTTATCAACAAGTTGCCTAGCAACGCCAGCCTCTGTGCTTTCCCGGTCTATGGCCATCAATGACTGAACCAAGGAAGATGAACTCTACGTTGCTACGCCATCCTCATCATCAATGCGTTGGACTAATGAGAGACCGCCAACCCTGGTCTTGTCATCTGACATTGCGGACATGAATCATCTCCAACCAATGAACTTAATATCAACAATCTGACCGTATTTAGCCTGGAACAATACTGTGAAGAGGAGATTCAGCACTCGGACAATTGGACTATTTATTCTAAAGTATACTGATGTAATTGTACTTGCTGAACCATGTAGCACAATCTCTCAATGTAAATTGACTTTATACCTTCTAAAAAAAACTTCAGAACTTTATTTCATCTGTCTCATGGTATAGATGTACAGTCATTTCTAATTAACATTACAAAATAGATTTATTATTTATAAATATAATTTATTATTATCTATTTAAAGGTATATTCAGTGATTTCACTCAAAAAACCTTAGGTTTCGTTTTTGGCTGGGACCTATGCCTTTCATCCAATCAGGATAGAGAGCCAAAAACGAAACCTAAGGTCTTTTGACCCCCAGGGGTTAACTGGGGACAGGGAGGAACTCCTTATATGGTCAGCACACTCTATAGTAGAGAGGATTATCACAACAAAACAAAGAATTAAGTGATATTTGAATTAAGCGAAATCACTGAATATACCTTTAATGCTCAGGGGTAGAGTGACTGGATGGGAACCGTCCGCCAGGTTCCCAGTTGGATCCCTGTGGGCTCCCCCAGAGTTAGTGTCCTTGAGCAAGACGCTGAACCCCTAATTGCTCTCGATGTGCTGCACAGGTTGGTGCCTTGCATGGTTTTCTTCCGGCATCAGTGTGTGAATGTAATGCACAATCTCTGTAAAGCGCCTTAAATGCACCATTTACCACCATGCATACAGCACAGCACATATCATCTCTGTCATGTTCCAAAAATGTGTCCAAAAAATGTTACTTTTAGAATAAAAAAATGGCGAAAGTGGATCTGCATGCGATCAAAGCTTGTAGAGATCTGCTACTTTGATGCGTTCGTGCTGTATAGTTAGTATGATGGAGTAGGGCTGTGGTTCTCTACCTGTGGTCCGGGGACCACCGGTGGTCCTTTGAGGGGGTTCCAGGTGGTCCCCAGCTAAATGATGGAGAGTTGGTAACCAAGTGGGCGCTTTAAGGTGCATTCATTTCAGACCTGACCTGACTGTTGGGATTTGTTTACAAGCACTGTGAGATGTGTTTACACTACAGACATTGTGAATTTGTTTACAAACATTGTGGTTTTGTTTACAGACAGTGTGTATCTGTTTAGAAACATTTTGGATGTGTTTACAATCATTTTGGATTTGTTTACAAACATTGTGGATTTGTTTACAGACATTGTGTATCTGTTTAGAAACATTTTGGATGTGTTTACAAACATTGTGGATTTGTTTACAAACTGAAACATTATACGTTGTTTACAGAAATAGGTTTGTTTACACCATTTTGGGTTTGTTTACAAACATTGCAGATTTGTTTACAAACATTTTATGTTTGTTTACAAACGTTGTTGATTTATTTACAAATATTAGTTTACAGATATGTTGTGTTTGTTTATAAACATTGTGGATTTGTTCATGAACATTTTGTGTTTGTTTACAGACATGGTGCATTCATTTCAGACCTGACGATATATATATATATGTTTGTTTCCAGTTTCTTGGATCACTTCACTTTGGTCACGCAGGTCAGCGTTGGTAAAAGCATAAATCACACCCGTGTAAAGTGAGGGGTACTAATATATTAAAGTCTAACTCATGTTGATTAGGTGATCAAACTGTGACAAAACAAACATTTCATGCTCTTTATTGCTAATGGCTTTTAATGTTTGTGTTAGGGACAAGACGACGTAAATTTTCATTGTCAATGGCGTTTTTAAAACAAACATTGAACTAAAAACCAAATATTACACCTGTATATAGGAGGGGCTAGCACCATCAAAAATATATCACACCGTGTGAAGTGAGGGGCGCTCTTATCATCGTAGATTGTCTCATACTGGCCAATCAGAATGCCTGTTGCCTCAAAGTTACGTCATATTTAGCGGACATTTGACCTAATTTCTCCTTTCTGGCATTTAATGTTTGTGTTGCGGACATTTTGTGGGGAAAAAAGCTGTATCCCTCAAAAATCACGCTCATGTCAAGTCTTTTTCTGTCGTATGTCCTTAGACCAGGGGTCTGCAACCTAAGATGTTGAAAGAGCCATTTTCGACCAAAAATAAATTCAAAATCTATCTGGAGCCGCAAAGAAAATTACGCATTATAATGCAGCTTGCCAAGCTTTATTATCTCCCGGGTTGCAACGAAACTAGCAGAATTTAGCATGCTTTCCCTGGAAATGTCGTTCAACGTTACTTTTTTTGTTGTTTGATAGCTTCTCACTGCAGATTAAACATACAGGCAGTCAATCTGCATTGGCTGTGAAGGCAAAAGCCTCTGTCCACGAACTGTTAAATCCTCTGTTTTTCGTCGGCTATCTTTATTTCTCTCCCTGTAGAAGCCATAGCTTCATATTAAGAATGCTTGTCAAGTTTGGCCTCCTACAGAAACCATAAATGAAAAATAATTTATTGCTACTTTTAATGCTACAGGGAGCCACTAGCGGTGTGCTCTAGAGCCGCATGCGGCTCTAGAGCCGCCTGTTGCAGACCCCTGCCTTAGACCTTCAACTCCGTTGCAGCTAGCCAGACCAGTGTGTCATTGTCTAGGTCAATTGACCCACGATCACCATTCGGTGGCCGGTATATATGGGGCAGCTGGTCAGCGCGTGTTCCACAGTCTGGAATGGATCCCCACATTCGCAGTTGGCACTATCTGTGAGACCCCACTTCTGTCTGTGAGACCCCACTTCTGTCTCACTGTCTGTGAGACCCCACTGTCTGTGAGATCCCACTTCTGCATTGCTGCACCAAAACGTCCGACACCTGTCCTCAGGCGTTTGAGGGTTGTCCACCCCTTGCGGGGGAGGTGCTGACCAAGATTGACATCCTTGAGCAAATAGTCAGCAAAAACAACGTGACAGTGATCACCCTGCAGGAGACCTACCAGGAAAACAAGAACATCCTGAGGGTCCCTGCGGGTACACCTTGGCCGGACACATCACCAGTAAACATCATGTCAAGTGGGGGGGGGGGGGGTGCTTTTATCATCATTCATCATCATACGTCCTATTTCTTGCTCAGCCAATCAGCTGAGCACATTCCGTGCTCACGCGGATGTTTGGGTCATCATCCGGGCGTTCAGGGTCTCCATCCTGGCCGACAGACACGCCGCCGAGTCGGACAGAGCGGCTTCCGTCGTGGAGAGGTCCGTGAGGCCGATGGCCTCCAGCCTCCGCCTGACACTCTCCCACAGCGCTGGCATGTTGTCCTGCAGCCTCTGAAGGTCAGCCGCCATGTCGAGCAGCTGATTGGTGGAGAGGGAGTCCGCCGGGCGCCGTCGCTCGCTGTCGGCGCCGAGGCCGCCCATTGATGAGGAGGCGGAGCTTGGCCTGGTCGTCAGCTCCTCGGAGGGCAGTGCCAGCGTCGGGGCGAGTGCTGCGTCGAGGAAGTGGGCGTATCGCGAGTAGAGCTTCAGCGTGAGCTCCCAGAAGCGGTGGGCCAGCTGCGGGAGGAAGACCTGGTCCGACCAACACCTGAGCACGCCCGACCACAACGCCTGGGTCGCCTGCAGGCGGAAGCCGCCGGCCTCCCCCGCCGCCGTTACCGCCCGCACCCCTCCTCCTCCGCCGCTCACCGCCTCCTCCAGAGCACCCGCTATCTCGTCACGCCGGAGCCGGAAGTAGACGGGGAGCTCCCGGCGGTCGCGGAGGAAGCGCGCGTACGAGGGCCGCGCTCTCAGCCGCTCGGCGCTGGCCCGGGAGCCGCAGCACTGGCGCTCGTAGCTCCGCGCGAACGCCACGCTGGCGCCGTAGTGCCGGTGGAACGCGTCGGGGTCTCCCGACGGGTCGAAGAAGAGGCCAATCCTCTCCTCGATGCCTCGGACGATCTCCGGCCACGCGGAGTTCACCGCGAAGTCGTAGCCGGGCACGATGTCTGCCGTTTCTTCGTCGCCGAGGGACACGGCCCCTCCTCTTCGTCCGGTCGCGTCGCGGAGCAGTCGACAGTGGTGAGGAAGGCACTCCAGCAGTCTGGAGTACGTGAGCTGGAGACCATCGGGGCCGGCCTCCGCTAGCCCCTCCGCGATCACCCGGTCAACGTAAGGCCTGACCCACACCCGTCCCACCAAGGCCTCCGCGTCTCCGCTCCTGTCCATGAGGGCGTACGCCCTCAGGCAGCGTCGCACCGCCTCCACGTCGGACGCCCGCAGACCCTCGGTCAGCAGCGCCTCCAGGGGCCGCCGCAGCTCCGAGTCGACGGCCGCCACGCGCGCTCCGAGTCCGTCCGGAAGACGAAGGGGCGACATGCCTTCTTCGCTCTGCCGCGCGGCGGTGGCGTCCAACCGGAGCTGGCGGAACCGCGTCGCCGCTCTCTCCAGGATCCGACCCGAGTCCGACAGAGAGCCGCCGCGGTGGGACTCCTCGGAGTTCCTCTTCGCCGAGCGCAGGACCTCCTCCATCTTGTCCAGAGAGCGTGCCGCGCGCATCAGCCCGAGCACGCGCGCCTTCTTCCCTCGCAGGTCTTCCAGTCTGCGCAGCCGAGCGTCTACTTGCCGGACAGACCGGCCCGCGGCGGACCGCAGGCCCAGCGCCTCGTCCCGCAGGCGCCCGAGGGGAGCCGGTAGCCGCTGGAGGGCCCGGTCCATCCCGGCCAGCTGGGCGGAGAAGTGGACGAAGTGGGCGTAGTCGCGGTGGATGAGCTCCGCCGTGGCCGCGTTCAGCAGCTCACGGTAGATCTCCAAGTCCTCTCTCATCCGCTCCAGAGGGACGCGTCCGCGACACTCGGCCACGAAGCGGTCCGCGTCGAAGTCGTCCTTCATGAAGACGTCTCTGTCGAAGCACAGGCGACGATCTGCATCCTTTGAGGGATTCATGCTTTGTAAATGAGCCGTCGAACACAACGGTAGCAGCTGTTAGCTATAGCTGTTCAGTCGAGTGAATTCAGTTCGTATAGAGCATGTTTAGAAAAAACAACAACCATGGCTGGCCAAAGTGCTTCACAGCATGCAGAACAAAATACACAACATGTCGGTCAAGACAGAAAAGCTTCACAACACACTTTTCTTTAAAGTCTAATGTTGGTCGAAATAATGGAGGTTGAATTAGATGGCCGTAAACGTGAGCAGGGGAGGTCATGGTGGTTTGAGGTCACCCTGTGATGTCATGGCCAAGCTGTGATGTCATGGTCTATTCATACAGTATGCCCATATTTGGGCATATCTACAGTGCAGTTCTCTACGCTTTTTATTACGGAGGTTCTCAAACCTGAGGGGCGAAACATTAAATGCCGTTAACAATAAAGATAATTTAATGTTTGTTTTGTCACCATTTGTTTTTACGTCACCATTACATCACGTAATCAACATGAGTTAGACTTTAATATATTAGCGCCCCTCACTTCACACGGGTGTGAAGGACCCTCTAGTTTGGCATCCATTAGACCACGGACCCCCATAACTCTGACAGACCAGGTACCCCCATAACTCTGACAGACCAGGGACCCCCATAACTCTGACAGACCAGGGACCCCCATAACTCTGACAGACCAGGGACCCCCATAACTCTGACAGACCAGGGACCCCCATAACTCTGACAGACCAGGGACCCCCATAACTCTGACAGTGTTCACGTGGAACCAATTGGACCCACGTTGGTCCGCTTGGTTCCATTTGTACATAAACACACCGCCGACGGGTAACACCAAAATGTGACACGTGACTTAGTGGTATTTTAGTCGTACTTGGGTTCACCTTTGTGTTATTATTGTTCAACATAAATAAAAGTGTGTGTGTGCGTGTGTGCACACGTGGGTGTGGAAGGTGCATTCCTTACCAAGGTACTAGGTACCGACGTCTTCATTGTGCTATCATACAGCTGTGTCCGTGCACACATTGCAGGAATGCCCTGCAAGCCAAGAGCTGATAAGGCCTGAATAATTGGCAGTCGCCCCATTATGGAGGAGGTGATTCTTCCTGTACCCGTTGATCTCCATCCTGAAACACGTGTTGAGTAGATGTAGATGGCTCAAAGCTCAAAGAGCCATCTACTAATGTTTGTCTTCAAGAATGTCTTGTTAAACGGGAACGCAAACAAAGATCTTAAATGTGTGTGCGCACGTGCGTGTGTATTATAGGTGCAATCTACTTCTGTTCATCTTTGGCAGCCTAGGATATGTACGTACAATTACATAGGTTGGTTGTAAGATAGCCTGGGTTAAGGTCCGGCTATCAGACCATAACAAAGAAGGGAAGCAAGCATGGGATGAATGCAAACATTTAATTTATTAAATAGAATAATTAAGTTTAAAGTAGAACGAACACGTTTCCAACAAAAACTAAACTGCCACCACAAACTGAGACCTGTTAGTCAAACAAACAATATGCAGATTACTATTAGTATTAGTAAAAAGCACACACACACACCCTGACATAGGCCGTCACACCTGGAACAGACCTTTGATTTCTATGGCAATCGGTAGCCGTCAAATATGGCGAAGGTGCCGTTACTTGTACCCAAGGGTGTTGTGCGCGTGTGGGTATTTGTCCAAGATTTGCTTATTTTAACCTTTGGTAAATGGTGCATTTATATAGCGCCTTTATCCAAGGCGCTTTACAGAGATTGTGCATTACATTCACCCATTCATACACCGATGGCAGCGGAAACCATGCAAGGCACCAACTAGCACATCGGGAGCAATTAGTGGTTCAGTGTCTTAATTAACCATTAACCTTTCATGCTTATATTTGTTCCCTGCATTATGTCATCATCTCTGATTGTGTTCTCTTGCTTGTCTCTGTTTTTGCCACTGATCTGTGCAGCACTTTGGTCAACCTTGGTTGTTTTTAAACCGTGCTTTATAAATAAAGTTTGATTTGAGCACCTCACACAAATATTTGTGTCAATTTACAATGTAGGCATTTAGCAGACGCTCTTGATCCAGAGCGACTTACATTTAAGCAAAAACGAAAGCATGGCAGACATCATATATATAAAAAGTAGTTATCGTGAATCATGTATAAACTAACAACGTAACAGTGGAGTATCTATGTCAACTATATATACTATACTATATTATATATTATACATGTGTACGATAAAGTGCTATGACTACATAAAATGCAATTTTAGTGCTGTCTAGGTAACGAGCTATAAGTCTGTCTAAAATACTATCTAAGTCGACATAAAATGCTATCTAAGGGGCTAGGCTAGGGCAAGTGCTACAGGCCTTGTATTGCATCTCTTATGTGGACATCAATAAATAATTAAATGTGTCTGTGTGTGTGTGTGTGCGTGTGTGTGTGTGTGTGTGTGTGTGTGTGCGTGTGCGTGCTTGCGTGCGTGCTCTCAGGACGGTACTGTGAGGTCCACGACATGACGGGTAACTACATGTGGGATGAAGACAGTCACAAGGAGTTCCTGATCGGCACCAACGCAGACAGCCGTCTGCCCAGCTGGTGGGACGGCTCAGAACCGCTTTGGGTCACAATGCAGAGGCTGGGGAAGAAGGTCTACATGTACTACTGGCCTGGTGAGTACAGGACTGCTATGGAGGGTGTACATGTACCAGTATAGAACTGCTATGGAGGGTGTACACTGTACATGTACTACTGGCCTGGTGAGTACAGGACCGCTATGGAGGGTGTACATGTACTACTGGCCTGGTGAGTACAGGACCGCTATGGAGGGTGTACATGTACCAGTATAGAACTGCTATGGAGGGTGTACACTGTACATGTACTACTGGCCTGGTGAGTACAGGACCGCTATGGAGGGTGTACATGTACTACTGGCCTGGTGAGTACAGGACCGCTATGGTGGGTGTACATGTACCAGTATAGAACTGCTATGGTGGGTGTACATGTACGAGTATAGAACTGCTATGGAGCGTGTACACTGTACATGTACTACTGGCCTGGTGAGTATAGAGAAGTGGTTCCCAAAGTGGGGTCCAGGGACCCCCATGGGGGTCCTTGAGGGAGTTCCAGGGGGTCCCCAGCTAAATGATAGTTTGGAACCAAATGGACCCTTATGGGTCTGTAACTCTGAGAGTGTACAGATGGAACATTTGTACACTCTCAGAGTTAAATTAACATTGCTTTTACAATATAAATTGGAGGTCCCAGAGATAGAAATGCCATTAAATGGGGGGTCCATAGCCTAATTCAGATCAAACTGGGGGTCCTTGAAATTAAACGGGTTGAGAATCACTGCTGCGGCCGTAAAAATTCTCTTATGGAGGGGTCCCTGGCATATCTTTTCAAAGTGTGTGTGTGTGTGTGTGTGTGTGTGTGTGTGTGTGTGTGTGTGTGTGTGTGTGTGTGTGTGTGTGTGTGTGTGTGTGCGCGCGCGTCCAGGGTGTGAGGTAGAGATTCTGGGTGTGCGTCCGACATTCTGTGAGGAGTATGTTTACAACCCGTCAGAGAAGAACCTCACTGACTCCATTGAGAACGCTCTGAACGTACTGCGGTGAGACACACACGCACACACCTCATAAACACACCTCACACACCGCACACGCCTCATAAACCAAGGACCCCCAAAGTCATAATTATGCATTTAGCTCCAGACCCTCATCTGAACCAGAGCAAGAGGCATCAATGTGTCTTTGAGTGGTGCAACCCCTCCAAGGAACAGCTTTGTCTGTGTTCACCTATGTGTGTTCACCTATGTTTTCGCCTCATAGACTGTAAACAAATATGGACAAAGCGGTCTGATATGGATGTAAGATGAAGCCAGTCAGTCCTTGAATTGTAAATCGCCATCTTTCTAGATCCGTTTGTGCCCAGCTGGCCATTGGCTGGCCCAGACAACGAGGCGGGACTCCCCTTTCCCCCCCTTCTTCTTCGTTGGCTTTTATTTTGACTCGAACGGGGGGTGGCTCCCGATCATAGACTGTAACGGTAGCCACGCCCCTCAGAACATACGCAACTTTATGGTAATGTTTTTAATAAATGGGACCATGATTTTCCAAAAAGAATATTATGACATGAGAAATGAGACTTTAAACTAGTGACTGGAAGCAGAAAGTATTCATGACCATGTTTATTAAGGTAATACAGTCTAGGTGAAGTTGGGCCCAAATACATGGACCTCTATGGAGCTATATAAAAATGGAATTTTGACAAAAATGTCCTCCTCAAGCCAGCATGGTGATGGTGTGTGTGTGCGTGTGCGTGTGCACCTGTGTGTGCGTGTGCGTGTAGGTTTGGCGAAGCGGCCATGGCAGCAGTGTACTATGAGAAGATCGACGTGGAGGGTCACCACTTTGGACCGGACTCTCCCCAGGTCAGGACGGCTGTCACACAGCTGGACGCCGCCATGCAGACCCTGCACACCAAACTGAAGGTCTGTACGGACGTCCTCTTCTGTAAGAGGGTCTGTGTGGATGTCCTCACTCTGTCCTCACCTTCTGTAAGAGGGTCTGTATGGATGTCCTCACCTTCTGTCTTTTTGTGTCCAGGAGAAGGACCTGACCGGTCGGGTCAACATAGTGCTGTTCTCGGACCACGGCATGACACCCCTCAGCTGGATGGACAGAGTGATCGAGCTGGACAAATACATCAACATGTCCGACTTGGTCAAGATGATGGACAGAGGACCCGTGGTCAGCCTCTGGCCCAGAGAGAATGCAGAGCAACAGGTCAGAACATTGTTCTTACACACAGCACCAGGTCAGAACATTGTCCTTATACACAGCACCAGGTCAGAACATTGTTCTTACACACAGCACCAGGTCAGAACATTGTTCTTACACACAGCACCAGGTCAGAACATTGTTCTTACACACAGCACCAGGTCAGAGCATTGTTCTTACACACAGCACCAGGTCAGAGCATTGTTCTTATACACAGCACCAGGTCAGAGCATTGTTCTTACACACAGCACCAGGTCAGAACATTGTTCTTACACACAGCACCAGGTCAGAGCATTGTTCTTTCACACAGCACCAGGTCAGAGCATTGTTCTTATACACAGCACCAGGTCAGAACATTGTTCTTACACACAGCACCAGGTCAGAACATTGTTCTTACACACAGCACCAGGTCAGAGCATTGTTCTTACACACAGCACCAGGTCAGAACATTGTTCTTACACACAGCACCAGGTCAGAGCATTGTTCTTATACACAGCACCAGGTCAGAGCATTGTTCTTATACACAGCACCAGGTCAGAACATTGTCCTTACACACAGCACCAGGTCAGAGCATTGTTCTTACACACAGCACCAGGTCAGAACATTGTTCTTATACACAGCACCAGGTCAGAGCATTGTTCTTATACACAGCACCAGGTCAGAGCATTGTTCTTACACACAGCACCAGGTCAGAACATTGTTCTTACACACAGCACCAGGTCAGAACATTGTTCTTAGGTTCCAAACATCCAGGTGTACACTGCCCTCTCCCAGGTTGCTAACATGCATGTGTTTTCCATGCAGGTGTACACTGCCCTCTCCCAGGTTCTAACATGCATGTGTTTTCCATGCAGGTGTACACTGCCCTCTCCCAGGTTGCTAACATGCATGTGTTTCCCATGCAGGTGTACACTGCCCTCTCCCAGGTTCCTAACATGCAGGTGTACAGGGTTCAAGACATTCCACAACGCTTCCACTACCGAGGAGGGAAGTTCGTCTCCACGCTGACCCTGGTGGCCGAGCCCGGGTGGTTCATCACTGAGGTGAGATATAATCCGGTGCTCTGAGGCTTTGATTAGACAGCGGTCTGTTATAGAGCAGAATGGTCTGTTATTATCAAGAAATAACACACGGCTGAATTCAGCTCTTGACCAATCAGAATCAAGCATTCAACCAAGCCATGTAATAAACAATAATAAACTGTGTGTGTGTGTGTGTGTGTGTGTGTGTGTGTGTGTGTGTGTGTGTGTGTGTGTGTGTGTGTGTGTGTGTGTGTGTGTGTGTGTGTGTGTGCGTGTGCGTGTTCCAGAATAAGAGCGTTCTTCCGTTCTGGAAGAACGGGAGTGGGGAGGCGACGGGATGGCAAAACGGTTGGCATGGTTACGACAACGAGTTCATCCACATGAGAGGATTCTTCATGGCCTCCGGACCGGGTGAGTAGAGCCACGCCCACATAGGTCTCGTTTTAGAACGGACAGTTGTTTACTTAATTACTCAAAAAATAAATAAAAATATAAATAAACAGCTGCCAGTTAACTGTGTCTTTCCTCTTCCGCACTGGCCAGCATTTTGTTGTTTATCAACGGTCTGGGGCTCATTCTGTTGTTTATCAACGGTCTGGGGCTCATTCTGTTGTTTATCAACGGTCTGGGGCTCATTCTGTTGTTTATCAACGGTCTGGGGCTCATTCTGTTGTTTATCAACGGTCGGGGGCTCAATCGTAGATACATATTCTGTGACTGTGCCTACCTAAAGTAGGCATGTAACGATTCACTCAACTCACGATACGATTTGTATCACGATATGAGGTTCACGATACGATTTTCCACGATATTAAAAAATAGTAGTAACAGAGAAAGAGAGAGAGAGAGATGTTTTTCATCCAAAAGACCAAAGAGGGAAGATGACAATGAAAGCCTAACATTCAAAGAATGGAGATTTATTGATTGATATCAATACTTTATTAGACAGAAATGTGACAGAAACACTTGGTCTAAAAGGATAGCACAAAAAACAAATGCGACATGGAAAAATAACAACAGAATTCATTGTCATCACAAAATAATAAAATGTACAGAGTGGAAAAGAATGAAAAATGGGTGCAAAAAGGGGCCGCCAGTTCTGGCCTCCTGGAGATGTGGCCTGTTGCCTCTACCACTGCTATAGGGTGGTTGTTCTGGGCGGCTGTGGCTCAGGAGGTAGAGCAGGTCGTCCCTGGGTCGGCGGTTCGACTCCCGGCTCCTCCTGTCCACATGTCGGAAGTGTCCTTGGGCAAGACACTGAACCCTACATTGCCTCCAATGAGTCGGTCGGTGTGAGCTCGCCACCGTTGTGGTGTGAGGACGCTGGTGTCGACTGTTCGCCGCTTCACCTCCCAATGTATGAAAGAATGCACCATTGTAAAGCGATTTGAGCACTTGGGAAAAGCACTATAAAAATGCAATTCATAAAAAAATTGCAATTCATTAAATATTTCCAATTCCCTCCCCTCTCTTTTTTCCCCCCCAGACTTCAAGCGTAACTTGCGCGCGGCGCCCATCCGCAGCGTGGACGTGTACAACCTGCTGTCTAAGACGCTGGGCGTTGAGCCGCTGCCAAACAACGGCTCGTGGGCCCGCGTGGAGTTCCTCCTGAGCGGCTCGCCCGGACGCCATCAGCACACGGCGATGACGACCGCCACCGCCTGCACCGGTCTGTGGAGTCTGATGGCCGCCATGCTGCCTCTGCTGTGGCCTTAAGGGGCACTCCCCTGGACTAGTGTCACGGAACCCTAGGGCAGGGCTTCTCAACGACCCCCCGGGAATGCATTGGCCATGTCTCGCGAACCCCCCCCTGCTTCTGGGGGAGGTCCCTGGAACAACTTTTTTTTTTTTACTTTAATTTTTTATATGTAACATATAAAGTTTTTAAACTTTATATTTTATACTGTTATATGCTAATCTTTCCCACTATAGAGCGTCGCAGTCCCTCCCCCTTTCAGAACAACGAGTGGCCCAGGAAATGAATCGCAATGCATTTGTCCCATATAGGCATTTCGTGCTTTATTTATTTAAAGACCTTTTAAGCGTCGTACGAAGCCAACTCTTGTCGTGACAAATCATGACTACAAACACAATGTTTTGGACCAAACAAATAATTACAAAGAAGAAAAACAACAAAAAAAGGGTTGTAACCGGTTGTGCCGTTCCTTTCTACTTTCTAATTCTTTGTTTGGCCCGAAATATTGTGTGTGTTGTCATGATTTGTCACGACAAGAGTTGGCTTCGTACGGCGCTTAAAAGGTCTTTAAATAAATGAAGCACGAAATGCCTATGGGACAAATGCATTGCGATTCATTTCCTGGGCCACTCGTTGTTCTGAAAAGGGGAGGGACTGCGACGCTCTATACAGATATGGTAAGGTATGTCACGGAGGGAAAGGTCATAACAGACTGAAAATAACTTCTATACTTTAACCATTTTAAACCCCATCTGATCTACAAGCCCACATGCCGTCACAGGGTTGCGCATGCTTATCCGACACACCAAAGGTCCGACATGCGGATATCACCCGCCGCTCCAGATGTGTTGGTCCGACATGCGTTGCGTCGTGCTTGCGGTTATGCACAGGCTTTGGGGTAGCTTGTCGGTCTAATGACTCGGAAATAAAAGCCTGTGTGACGCGTTGTGAGCAGTGTTGGCAGTACATTTTTATTTTAGTTTTAGTCTTTTGAATAGTTTTAATTTAGTTATTTGTCACATTTTAGTCACCTGGAATATTTTATTGTTAGTCTAGTTTTAGTCGACTAAATATCATACGATTTTAGTCGACTAAGTCTACAGGTGATTTCGTCGACTAAAATATATTTTGGTGGGCCTTGATGCATTCGTAAATCTCGTAATGACTGTTTTTACACCAATCTACAAGCTCACAACGCGTCGCATTGTGAACTTGTTGATCTGCTATTTTCAGCATGCAACCAAGTGTCAAGTTTATTCATAAACTTGACCTGGACCTGGCCAGCTGAGACCCCCGCACATGTGTACACATGCACGCACGCACAGCACAGCACGCACAAAATGCACGCACTCATGCACCCACACGTCACACGCGCACTATTTTGTTTTAATCATATTCTCTGGAAGTCTCATTTAAATGTATATATTGATTGATGTTTATAGGACTCTTCAGGTGAGTTTTAGCAGGTTGGTCTTCTGCCTGTCGTCAGACCGGATGACCTTTTTATTCCGCAGAGCCTGGGCGCTGATGGGGCGCTTGTTTTACAGGTCAGGCTTAGGTTTAGGCATACTGTAGCTATTGTGAGGTTATATAACTCCACCCTACCAGTAGTAGCAGGTGCCCCGGCATCAGTGCCCCTCGACTCCCAGGCTCTACGAAAAAGAGTCCTGTCAGACAAACGAGTGAATGTTGTGGGGGGGGGACGACGACGACGAGGGACGACACAGATGTTGCTGTTCAAACACACCTTTCTTGGCAGCATTTATGAGAATGCCCCCCCCCCCCCCTTGTTGATTTTGACAGTACTAATAGTCTTTTGAATAAAATTCCATTTAGTTTTAGGCATATTTTAGTCATCTGAAATGTTTTAACTTCAGTATAGTTTTAGTCGACTAGTACTACATACAGTATCATAACATTTTAGTCTGCTAAAATGCTGATGCTACACAGCTGATTTAGTCGACTAAAATGTATTTTGGCTGGCTTTTGCCTGATTTTACACTTGGTTGCAAGCTCACAATGCGTTGCACATAGCGACGTGTTGTGAGCTTGTAGATCTGCTATTTCTTTAAGTACCATGTGTAGTAATGATAAGCAAATTAAAGTTGTATATAATGTCAGTAGACTAGATAGTGACAGCCTGTACGTGCCTTACTGTTTGTATAAAAATAATCTACGACAAATCTGAACTGTGCTTTTCGGTCTGTTTATTTCATCGTTATTATGTGACATGACACGTTTCATTGTAAAAGTACCAGAGCCCCAGGAACGCGCCCAGGGGGCCGGGCCGGTTCCGGCGTTCCACCCCGCGTCCGAAACGGTTGAGAAATGACAGAGTTGCCGTGTGCCGGTCCCTCTACTGTACCCTCTACTGTACTGTACTAGCACACCCGAAATCATCATATATATATACAGTTGTGCGATGTGCGCGTGTGTTTGTGTGTGTGTGTGTTAGGTTGCGCACAGGTGGTGAAAAACAACCATGCTGTTTTCGTGCTCATACCCAGGCAGGCACCCAGCCACCCACCTACACACACACACACACACACACACACACAGCTCCGTAAGGTAGTGGTTGCACCACTCAAAAAGAGCCAATATATTTCCACACTCACTCCAGAGGCCACAGTGCATATTACTGTCGTAGCAAAAATAGTCGATCTACAAGCTCAAAACGCGTCGCATTGCAACTCGTTTTGAGCTTGTAGATCAGCTATAGTTATAGTTATGTTGACTTTATGAACTGTTAACATACTGTAACTACTACACTGGACACAAAAAGACAATAACATTTTACTAGTGTCGTATATTAAGGAGCCACATCACGAAAAATATCATTATTGCTTATATAATGTTCTATACTGTTTGTGCAGGACCAACCTTCACTGACTGAGTTTCTGCATGCTATAGCCCTGAGAGGCTTGCTATTAGCTGGCCCACAGACACATCCCAAGAAGGGCCTATAGTCATCAATTGCAAAGGTTTGCTATGAAATTGTAAAGGCTATTGAAATTGGGCCGCGGGTACCATTGTATATATTTGGCTGTCATTGTGTTAACAATCTATAGAAATGACCATCTACTCGGTATGCCGTGGTCTAGACGAAGGAAACATACTGGGGATGCACGTGCACACCCCACATGCACTATTTGGACTATTATAAGAGGGTCTCAAATGTGCGGAGATCCACAGTCAGTCAGAGTGAGATCCAGTCAGTCGGAGTCGAACCTCAGTTGAGAGTGAGAGTCCAGAGTCGGAGTTGACAAGAGAGGCAGTGGGAGCTGAGTGAGTAAGATCAGGTACCTTCACTAAAAACGCCGGGACAACACTCCACACGTCCCAAACTCTTCTCCCTTCTGGCTCCAAAACTATGGAATGCACTTCCCATCACAGTCAGAACTGCAGCCTCACTCCCAATCTTCCGCCGTAGTCTGAAAACCCACCTCTTCAGACTCCACCAAGCACTTGCCCTAGCCTAGCCTTAGCCTTAGTCGACTTAGATAGTATTTTAGACAGACTTATAGCTCGTTACGTAGACAGCACTAGAATTGCATTTTATGTAGTCATAGCACTTTATAGTACACATGTATATTGTATAATATAGTATAGTATGTATAGTTGACATAGATACTCCACTGTTACGTTCTTAGTTTATACATGATTCACCAGTTGAGATCGGGAACAGCTATGATGCTGCACCCCATTCGACCGTTATCACTGTATTGAATAGGCGAAATCATCCGTTATCAGCACCTTTCAATAGGGCCAATATGGCCATACTGGCATACTCAATGTCTCAGTATGTCATTATCACCTATTGTGACGGGTGATAATGTCACTGATGCTCTAGGATGGCTCTGGAGTGGACTGATCTATGAATTTGGTAATTACGCTCTGTCCTTAATAAAATGATACAGAAATAAGGACATGCCTGGCCTCTCCAATCATTAATGCTACAAGGGTCAAAAGTTCATCTTCCTTGGTTCAGTCATTGATGGCCATAGACCGGGAAAGCACAGAGGCTGGCCGCTGGCGCTGGCGTTGCTATGGCAACTTGTTGATAACTTCTTTCCCTGCACTGTGAACTTTTGGCAGAGAAAAACACTCCCTGACTCCCAGTGCGCAGCTATCTCTTTTCTCACTAGGCCAAGGTCAAGTACATGTAGTAGACCTCTCATTATTAGCGAGTTAACTTGACTGGGGACAGACAACATGGAGACTGAGATAGGGGTTGAAGTCCGTCCTTTAAAACACCACTTCACCACTTTTCAACCTATCTTCATATACTAACCTCGCCTCACCTGGTCTCTGTTCCAAAAGTGCCGTGTGAACCGGTCTATGAGCCTGACATCGTACCTGGAAGTTATGTGGGAACGCCCACTGAGTGGCAAAAAACTATACTTTCTGGCCTTGACAACCCATTCATCCAAACAGAAAAGTCCTGTCTGAACAGTCTGATTGCATTAATAATAATAATAATAATAATAATAATAATAATAATAAAACTTTATTTGTATAGCACCTTTCATGACATGAAATGCAGCTCAAAGTGCTTTACAGAGCAATGGAGAAAAAAAGAAAAGCAAGGCATAAACATTAAAAAACAAGCAGTAATGCAATACAGTGAGGACATGAATAACAAAAAATAAAAGATCAATTAAAAGCAATGGTGTATAGAAGTGGGTCTTGAGCTGTGCTTTAAACAATGTTAAACTCACCAACATTGCAGCTGTACGAAAAGCTTGAATTATCCTCTTTTTATCTGCAAAGTTTTTGTTTCATACAAATCCACCATAGAAACGTTATGAGCTACTTTCTGTCAAGTGTCAGAGTTTGGAAGTGCTTGTTTTCAATAACACAACATTTTGCATGAAAATGGTGAAATGGTGCCCAGGATTTTAATTGGTCCTCAATAATGTTCAAGATAAAATACCACATTTTTTTCCTACTCAGTCTGTGTCTAATAGGAGGGCTGTGGGCAGTTCAGAAACCCGTCAACATCGATGGGGGAATCCAAGCTAATAGAAACGGCAGGCTTTCTATTCCTGAAAAGTTGCAATGCGTAAATGGAAGCCATCGTTCTCAGTTCTCACGATAATACAAATCTAAAACGAATCTAGATGGGTTTCTGAACTGCCCACAGCCCTCCTATGAGACACAGACTGAGTAGAAAGAAATGGTGGCATTGTATCATCATTGAGGACCCAATTACATGAAGATAAGTTGAAAAGTGGTGAAGTCGTCCTTTAATAACTCCAGTACTTGATTGATTGAAAACTGTATTAATTAACCGTTTTTAGAATAAGCACTGGAAAGCACAGTTCAATACAAGGATTTAAAAAAAGGGGGGGATAGTCTAAAGTGACAGTCTGACAGATTAGTACAGTACAAGACTGCCACCAAGTGGACAAAGTGTGCTACTCCTCGTGGATCAACAGCAGGCAGGCAGGCAGGCGTTGTTCCTGTCAGCTGACTCACTGTGTGATGTGTCTCTGTTAGCAGTTAGCAACTGGCTTTAGAATCTACTGTCTGTCAGGACTTTACCCTGCCTGTACTATTACTGAGGTATGTACGACGCACACGTTTCATGAAACAAACATTAATTTTAATTATTCACAACACGCAGCAGCTATAGGCTTTATTTTATTGATTTTTATAATTTCACTAGATGGGAGAGGTTGATCAGAGAAGAGAACCGTAGCTCGGATCTGCTGCAAAGAGGAGAGCTCTCTAATAACGCTCTGCCATGTCGTGGGATGTCTAAAACTCTTAGTCAAAATAAAGTAATAAACAATGTAATTTCGCCTCTCAGCGACATGAAGTCGTTTTTTTAATGATTTCTGAAAGACTATTCTCCGCGGTGGCAACGGTCCCAGAAACTCACCTTTTGTGTAAAGTACACTTTTAGGACAGAACATAAAACATTAAAACGAGACGGATATTATTGTAATTCCCTCAAGTGCGCCACCTACAGAGCTGGTCGATGGGGAAATGCCATCGACCAGATCAGTAGGGGGCGCACTCGAGTGTATACAAAATAACACAATAACATCATTATGTTTTTATTTTCTGCCGCACAATGTTGACGTTAGCATTAGGAGTTCTGACACGTTGCCCACCGCGAACATTATAACACGGTATTTGTTTTGCGCGAGTAGGGAAATAATATTCTTTATTTTACTGCAGTTTAGACTTCGCACGTTTAGTGAACGTTTCAGTCTAATGGGAATAACACTGTTCCTGGAGCAGAGCGAGCAGACTGATGCTAGCTATGGCTAGCAGCCATGTAGCTATTAGCATAACAACAACAACACAAACCATTGACTTTAGTTTATAACACCAATAATAATAATAATATTATAATAACAACACTACTGCCACACCATGACAACAGGCGTTCACGTTGTCTTGTTGACCTGGCTGTCACTGCTGAGATATGTTATGTATATGCCAGGAACAATGATGTAAACAACACCGTTCATATAGTTGTTAACTGACAGGCTAATTAAGCTAGAGTGTTGTGTTCTTAATTGTTCCATCATTATAATAATCATGTCGACACTGGGAGAGAGAGGGTCCAGTTGGTTCTGTGTTTATTTATAAAATAAAGCACGTTTCAAAACAACTACAAGGGGCTGCATAGCATGTAAAACAACACACAGAAACATTATACAAATATATGGGATTAAAAAAATATCGAAATTAGAAACAAATAGGCCTATAGCCTATATATTAAGGGTACTTAACAGTTTGCAGAAAAAAGCACAGTAAAGTACAGTTTAATACAAGGTAAGAGGATTTATTATAACCCAAGAAAGCCTATGGCTTGTTTCCATTGGGGTCCTTCATATATCGGAATCTGAAAAAGTTGAAGTTTGGTTTAGAATGAACAACATACAAGGGTGTCCAGGAGAATGTAAAAGGCCGGGGAGCAACAATGCTGGTCAAATATATTTATTAATGCATTATGATGTGCTTATAATTAATTATAGGCTTTATAAAACTTGTTATAAATGTGTATAATTATTCACAAGGTGCCCAGTGCTGCTGGGCATAATGGCGTTATAAGCTCAGTGCACGTGAAGCGTTAATGCGCTTGTAGATCTGCTATTGTTTATTATTATTATTTTTGCAAAGACATTTGGCGTAGATTGAAAAACAACGCACAAATTACAGTGCAACTCAGGTGTGTTTTACTACGTCTAGAGAGTCTTAAGTGGTTCAATCCAATCCACTTTATTTATATAGCACATTTCACAACTCAAGGTTTACAAAAGTGCTGTACAGAAAGTTAAAAGCTAAATACGCTGTGAAGCCACCAGCCACCACACAGTAGAACATATAACCACAAAGCCAAAGAAAAACACAGAACTCTCAAACGGAATTAAAATCCAAAGTGTACTGTACAGGTGGGTCTTAACTTCTTAAGGCGAGATTTAAACGTCTCGATGGTGGACTTGGGGGATACGAGTCGACAGAATAGGCTCGGTCACCTCTGGTCTTTAGACGTGCCTTTTCTGTGACCTGGAGATTCAACTGGCCAGCAGAACGCCTTGACCTTGAGGGAGTATACCTCTATAAGATCACAGAGATGCTGTACTGAGGCGCAACTGGTTAAACTCAAGGGATATGGATCATTTCCACTATATTATCAAAGTATTCTGTGGCAGCCCTTGCAGGCTTGTGTCACTCACAGCACCCTATAGGGTTGATGCCCACATGGGCTTCTGTAAAAAGGCCTATGACCCAGCGTATACATTCTGGGGGCGGGAGGGTATCGGTATCGGGTACGGTCGCCCCTAAACCATATCGCCCCTCGGTTTTTACGCCGACCTCACGCCCGACCGCTCTGTGCCGCGGTTCTTGTATTCTTTATTTTGTCTTACTGAGAATAAGGTTAGAAATTAGTTTAGGGTTAGGCATAGTTTTACTGTGGTTAAGTTTACGTATAGGGTTAGGTTTAGGCATTGTTTTACTGAGGTTAAGGTTAGGGATAAGGTTAGATTTAACCGTTTTAAGCATAATTCACTTGGGTTCCTTTTTGGAATACCAAGGCCGGGCAGTTCCGCCGGCTGTACGCCCGGGGGCCAGTTGGTAAAGGAGCGACTCGTTTGGTATTGGGCAGGAGTGGCTCAGGGGTAGAGCGGCCGGTAGAGCGGCCGGATGGGAACCATGAGGTTCCCAGTTTGATCCCTGTGGGCTCCCCCAGAGTTAGGCCCTCATTTATCAACCGTGCGTACGCCAAAATATGGGCGCACGCCGAAATTACCGACATTTTCGGCATTTAACATTTCCGGCAAAGCTTGAAATTGAACTTGAGTAGGACAAATAGTCACGTCTGGTCGCGAGCTGGCGTACGCTGTTTTTCTGTTTTACACAAGCGGAGCAGCCTTGTCTGAACTGCTGAGAGGCTGTCACAGGCATCAAAACATATATGTATTCACTCCTAAAATGTTTATATAAAAGGTATGTATAATGTATATGGGCTACATGTAAAAAATAAATAAATAAAAATGTTAAGGAATACATGTGTCATATGAAATTAGTAGGAGATAAAATCGCGCAATTAAAAACAATGTTGCAAGAGATGCTTAAGCCATTTAAACAGTGTTTTGCATGAGCGCATACATGCGAGGATTTGGGCTGTCTGTGCTGAAATATTTCCATGACGGGACGTTGGAGAGTATAGTGCAGCAGCTGCTGCAGCTCAGCTGCGGAGAGTCCCAACGTGCAGGTATAGCCTACTGTAGCCTAATCTACAGCATGAAGGCCGATGTCTTTCTTACGGTATGTGCAATATAATAAACCCGACGCGTCGCTCGAATGCCAAATGTACCGTGCCAGGCTGTGGCAGGCTCCCAGCGCAAGTGGGAACTGCATCGGAGATATAGGTATATTACCCAGCCAGCCCATGCACCAGCCACATGAGGCTATGGTTTTGGCTGCACATTCATATAACAGTGACTAACGACTGCGAGGCAATCTAAATAGACTGGCGAACGTCGGAACGTGCATGGTCAGTTGGTCACGGACGGACCACTGTGATAGAGAGAGACAGACAGACAGACAGACAGACAGACAGACAGACAGACAGGACAGGACAGGAGGAGCAACTGCAAAACAGCAGCGTGTGTGTGCCTATTTGTTATTTAATTATATGGTTCACAGGTTCAGGTTTTCGTTCACTAATATATCTTGTTGTATATTAAATTAAAAATACTTTAATAATTTAATATACAACTAACAACACACAGTTAAAGTTGCAAATAGTGATATGTGCGTGCGTGCGTGCGGGGGGTGAGGGGGAAGCGAAGCGAGAGGAGAAACAGACAGCTTTATTTAATGTGTCATGTAGGTGCGTGCGTGCATGACAGCAAGGCAAGCGAGGTGAGAGGGAAACAGACAGGGACCCTGCATGAATTAAATAAAGTTGTAGGCCTACCCTGTCACAGGGTAGGCCTACAACTTTATTTAGTTGTCTGTTTCTCCTCTCGCTTCGCTTCCCTTGCTGCCCGCCTCACCCCCCGCACGCACGCTTTATTTAATTCATGCAGGTGTTCGTTCTTTATTTGTTTAACAACACACCAGTTAGTTGGGCTTGCAAGTTGCGTGTGCGTGCTGTGCGTGTGTATGAGAGAGGGGGGTGAGGCGAGCAGCAAGGCACGGGAGAAACCTATTTTTTCATGTAACCATGGTTTCAGGAAACGTATTGCCGTTGTTCATGTCGCAAAAACGAGGGCGAGGCTTGATTTCTTAGGGCGTGCCAGATCAAATTCAGCCGTGACATTTATTAACGTGAGAACAAAATTAAGGAAGGATCAGCTGTTTGCGATCACTTTATAAATGCCGTGGCGACGTGGGTGTACTACGAAACCTGCACTCGAATCTGTGGCAGATTTTACACTCGATTGATAAATGAGGGCCTTAGTGTCTGTCAAAGTGTCCCTGGAACAACATATTTTCAGATGGGAGTCGGTGGCCAAATACAGATCATTCTGGGGCTCCTTGACATGAAATAGATTGAGAATCACTGACATACAGTAGAAACATAGGTTTTCCAGAAAACTGTCAGGATTTAGGTTACATTTGCAAGAATCTGGTCTCAGGCCTACTGTGGTTTTTGAGTGGTGCAACCACTCCCTTACGGAGCTATGTGTGTGTGTGTGTGGGTGGCTGGCTGGCTGGCTGGGTGGGTGCGTCTGAGCACGAAAACAGCATGGTTGTTTTTCACCACCTGTGCGCACACACAAACACACACGCACATATCAACTGTATATATGGTGATTTCGGGTGTGCCAGTACAGTACAGTGACAGTACAGTATACAGGGACCCCCACAAGTCGGTAACTCTGTCATTTCTCAACCGTTTCGGACGCGGGGCGGCTCGCCGGAATCGGGCCGGCACCCTGGGTGTGTTCCTGTGGGTCTGGAACGTCTGCCCCCCCCCCCCCCGGGAACCCCACACCACTCACTTATTTCTTCTCTTCCAGGGAGTATTGCGGTCCAGCGTTGAGGCCTCCTCCTCAACACCACCACCATGGCAGCAGCCTCCTCCCAGTGGGAGCTCCCTCCGGAGCTGTGCTGTCGGCCCATGGCCTTCGTGGCGCTGACCGGCCTGGACGTGATCTACAACGCCGTGCACCGCGCCATCTGGGACGCCTTCTGTGCCAACCGGCGCGCCGACAGAGTGCCCATCTCCTTCAAATGCCTCCCCGGAGACCACGAGTACCCAAAATGCCGCACCAAGGTGGGATGAAAAAAAAACTAAAAAACATCTGAGATGAATTATTGTCGGAGTTGTTTTCTTTTGATTCACTGCCCTATGAATTCATCGATGTTGAAAAAAAAAAAGTTCACGTTGTTCAAACCTGTGTCAAAAATTCGCGGAGCTTTCCGATCTACAAGCTCGGGACGTGTTTTGAGCTTGTAGATCTGCTATCTTTTGGCTTTATGACGAATGGGCAAAAAAAGCTGTAAAATGGCATTCATAATATCACCGTCCTAAAATGTAGATTAACGATTGACCATTTCGGCATTTAGCAGCCAGTCTTCATTCAGAGTGGCTTAAAGGAGAATTCCATGCTAGAAGGCTTTCTTACCTTTTATTTGTAGTTACGTCCCCACCAAAGTGGTCCAGGTGGTATTTTGTGCAAAAGCGTATTATTATTGGCTATTTCCCCTACCATAAAGCCCTCAATGAATTGAATTGAATTGAATGGGGCCTTGGGGTGTTGTGCTAATTCGCTTATTTCAATCGCTCAAAAATCTGTGTGTGTGTGTGTGTGTGTGTGTGTGTGTGTGTGTGTGTGTGTGTGTGTGTGTGTGTGTGTGTGTGTGTGTGTGTGTGTGTGTGTGTGTGTGTGTGTGTGTGTGTGTGTGTGTGTGTGTGTGTGTCCGTTCAGAGGACGTCCTATGAGTGGTACATCCCTAAAGGCATCCTGAAGACAGGCTGGATGAACAAACACCTCAACCTGGTCCCTGCTCTGGTGGTTCTGTTCTACGAGCTGGACTGGGACGACCCGCAGTGGAAGGAGAAGCAGTCTGAATGTGCAACCAAGGTGGAGATCGTCAGGTAACTGTCAGGCACACGTGGAAAGGACTCAGGATGCAGGCACAAAAAGTCACTGAAAACCCCAAACTTCAAAAACAGGCAAGGGGCAGGCAAAACAATCAAAACAGTAGAAGGCAAAGGTCAAAATCCAAAGGCAGTCAGCGAGGGCAGAAGTGCCGACAAGGGCTTGGCAAAAAAATCGTGGTCTGATATCTGATATGCTGTTTTGCTTTTTCTAGACCACGATTTAGACCAGGTCTATCACCAGTCTACAGTAAAGGGCGGCTGTGGCTCAGGAGGTAGAGCAGGTCGTCCAATGATCCCGGGGTCGGCGGTTCGATTCCCGGCTCCTCCTCCTGTCCACATGTCGAGGTGTCCTTGGGCAAAGACACTGAACCCCACATCGCCTCCAATGAGTCAGTCGGTGTGAGCTCGCCACCATTTGATGTGTGAATGTGGGAAGTGAGGACGCTGACGTCGACTGTTCGCCGCTTCACCTCCCAATGTATGAACGAATTAACCATATTGTAAAGCGCTTTGAGCAACTTGGAAAAGCGCTATAAAATTAACCCATTTTTGGGCGGGAACCCCTTTTGGTGTTTTAAACATTATGTTATAATTTAGCTATTGAAAAATATAAGATTTGCTATTTTTGAAAAATCGTAAAAATGTGGCGCAAATCTTTGAATATATAGTCTTTCAAAGTGAATGTTTTTAACTCAGGTCTGCATGGGTTAAATTCATTCTAAATGTGTTTCCACCACGGTGTGTAGGACCAGTCTACAGGGAAGGAACACCAAGGTGGCCGTGGTGCTCATCCAGAAGAAGACCCCTCTGCCGCCAGGTAAAGACTTGTACTTCTGAATACCATTCTGACCTGAGATCAGATTCTAAAAATGTCTTCTACATCCTGACAGTTTTCTGAAAAAGCTATGTTTCTATGTCAGTCGTTCTTCGTTTTTTCAAAAATAGCAGACCTACAAGCTCATAGCGCGCTACTCGGTGGCGCGCTATGAGCTTGTAGATCTGCTATTTTTCAATAGCTAAAGCATAACATAATGCTAACACCAAAAGGGGTTCCCGCCCAAAATGGGTTAATACTTATGTGAGTGTATTTGTTTGTAAACAAAGCTCAAACAGAGCTGTAGATCAGCTATTTTTGCTATATTTGAATTGAAATCCTGAATATTTTTTTTGCTATTTTTAAATTGGAATCCTGAAGTAAAAGTTTTATTGAATTGCAAATGGATTTATTAGTTATAGTTATGTTATAACTTTATGAATTAAATACAAATACATTGGACATAACGCTCCGGTTCGGTCTCTATCATTTTATTACTCTATGATAGACACACCAGAGTCACACTGAAAACTGGAGCCTTTTCCCTGAGTGACGGACACAGATAGACTACTGTATGTCTGGCTGACGCAACACACCGGCTTCACGGATTGGCCAGGGGCGTCACATGACGTTTGTACCACTGTAGAGATATAAGAGATAGTGTGTGGTTGACAGAACTGCATTCTGGGACAGAGACGGAGATTCAGAACTGCATTGTGGGACAGAGAACCAAGAACAACCTGATGTTAGAATGATCCGCTGGACCGTCCATCTGAAAGGAGGAGCAGAGGGATGTCGCCATGCAGCTGTGGTGCTGCAGGACAAGCTGTACTGCTTTGGAGGAGACAGTGATCCCATTGATGTTCACGTCTTCAACACAGTGTCTTTATGCTGGAGGAAGCTGACCCCAGGGACGCCGCCAGGAAGAGGAGGAGGGCGCCACCTAGAGGTTCCATCCAGGCGCTCTGGCCACTCAGCTGTGTTGGTTGAAGATATAGTCTACATCTGGGGAGGGATGCCTTACTGCAATGTGCTTTATGCATTTGGTGTTGACACCTACAGATGGTTCAAACCCAGGGTTTCTGGCACTGTTCCAGAGGAGAGGTACTACCACTCAGCCTGTGTGTTGGAGAAGGTCATGTTTATACATGGAGGATCCACCATGCTGACTGGATGGACTACTGACATGTACAAGTTGGACACCAGCACAATGGTCTGGACTTTAATTAACACCAGAGGAACTCAACATACTGCTACAGACTTTCACTCTACCACCATCATCGGGACAAAGATGTTTGTATTTGGGGACTCTGGGGACCTCAGAGTGTTTGACACAGAGACCAACATCTGGCTGAGCACACCATTTCCACAGCCTCATCAATCCAGCCTCATCCATCATTCAATTACCTACAATGGAGAGCTGTACATATTTTGTGGCTGGAACAATTATGATGTGTGGAAATTCAGTCCAGAGACCTTCTCCTGGAAGAAGGTTGAGCCCAAGGGAAAGGTCCCGGGCCGATGTATGAGATATGCTGCTGCATGCATGGTGGGAGATCGTATCTTCCTCGTATCTTCCTTCCTACCTGATGACCTGTATGTCTTAGACTTCAATCCGAGCCTCAAGACATTATGTAAGCTAGCAGTTATTCAGTACGGTCTGGAGCAGTCGGAGCTCACACACAACATCAGGTGGGAACTGGCAGCCATGACAACCAACAATAACAACCCGACGACGCCGACATGATAAAAGCATGCCGATGATAAAGAAGGAAATATAAATAATACAAATCAAACCCGTGTGAAGTGAGGGGCGCTAATATATTAAAGTCTACCTCAGTCATGTTGATCAGGTGATGTAAAACAAACGGTGCCAACACAAACATTAAACGCCATTAACAATAAAGAGACAATATGACGTAAACGACACATTGTGGCATAAATGTTCCCTTCGTTGTCAATGCGTTTACTAAACAAACTTTGAACTAAAGACAAACATTAAACCTGTGTATAGGAAGGGCCCCTCAAAAATCTGACAAATTCATGAAACGGCAAAAAATAATTACACTTGTGTGAAGTGAGCGGTGCCTTTGACTTGTTTGTCTGGGGCACCCGTCACAACTGCCCCTCCCTACCTACCCTACCCTACACACAGGTGTGATTTTCTTTTTTTTTGAGGGGCACCAACCCCTGCTATGCCATGCAGCTTTGTGTGTCTGTGTGTATCACAGTGATGATTTGACTGGTTGAGCACGGAATGTCACATCACATTCATTCCGCTCTTAATATCACATATGATGAGTGTGATCTTTCTGTCTCGGTTATGGAAGGTAAAAAGTCAGTGTGTCACCGTATCAAGTTAATAGTCATCAGTCCAGTACCAAGAGATAAAAAGTGTCCATGTTTATCCTGATTTTTTTCTTTTTTTTGCCATTTTTTTTAATTGGAATCCTGAAGTTACTTTTTCTTTTAAATTTTAAATGCATTTAGTTATAGTTATGTTAACTTTATGAATGAAATACAAATACATTGGACATAACAAAAACTAGACAATAACATTTTAATACTAGTAATTAGCTGAAATCAATAATATATCAATGTTCGGATATTAACCTGAGGGCCGCATGTGGCCCCGGGCCGCCAGTTGCCCATGTATGATACAGTATATGGGGGCCCATGTATGTCATCTATTTGTGCTTTGGTTGGATGATGATTATGAAAGACTTGAGTTATGTTTTAGGAAAGAATGTTCTGTATGTTTTATTTAATTTATTAAATGATTTCTGTTGTGTCCTGTAAGTCCATGTGGGCTGGGCACCTTCGGTGCATGACACAGGAATAAAGAACCTATCGTTGTGTGTGTGTGTGTGTGTGTGTGTGTGTGTGTGTGTGTGTGTGTGTGTGTGTGTGTGTGTGTGTGTGTGTGTGTGTGTGTGTGTGTGTGTGTGTGTGTGTGTGTGTGTGTGCGTGCGTGCGTGCGTGCGTGCATGCATGCGTGTAGGAGAGGACCTGGTAGCGTCAGAGAGAGCAGCCACTCTGTGTAACTCCTGTGATCTGTCTGGAAAGAGCCTGTTTGTCCTCCCACACACAGACCACCTGGTGGGATACATTATCAGGTATGCACGCACACACACACACACACACACACAGACCACCTGGTGGGATACATTATCAGGTATGCACGCACACACAACGCACACACACACATTTCGCACATTGTGTAGATCGGCTGCGTGTGGTATTTTTGGAAAACATTTTTCAGCCGATGAATGGAAGTGGTTCTAACTGTTAGAGGTCTAACTGTTAGAGGTCTAACTGTTAGAGGTTTGGCTGCACATCTCACAGCGGATGTCTTCTCACCACCTCACGCTGAACCCTGACAACACTGAGCTTATCTCTCTTCTTTCCAGCCCCACGCAGGAGCTAACTATTTCCATAGACAGAAGCCCTGGTGACTTCGGTCCCAACAGCCAGCGCTGGCCTGGGACGCCACAACCAGCGCACAGATAGCAGAAACTCTACCGCCCGCTCCGTCGAGGCACACACAAACAAACAAGGCCTAATAATACCACCACTTTGACAGAACAACATAAATGATACAAACCAACAGACAACTACACAACCTTTTGTTGCTCTCACAAGAATGCTGGTAAAAGTATTCAAGATAGAAGAGGGTTTATTTTTCACTAATTTTGCCTGCCTGCAAAAATAAATCGTATCATAACTTCAGCGCCCCCACCGGTAATATGACCAGTACGTCCTGTGGCCAGTCCACTCCTGCCAACAGCCAAGAACCTTGCTGTTGCCCTGGACAGTCAGCTCTCGTTCAATCAGAACCTTGCTGTCAAAACTTGTCTACGAGGGAAACTCCCCCCTGTCAGGTGTAAAGGAGCAACTTGGACACTCATGCATGATGGAAGCATGAGTTCAAGTCCGTTGCTCTCCCCAGGTTGGCGGAGGGTTTGTAGAGCCCAGGATCACATTAGATAATTGACACAGGGATGAAAAATGGGTTACAAAATCGTGATATCGATAAAACTACTATAATTAATAATAATAGAAAACGTGTCTACGGTAACTCACTCCTACCGGCATGTGCATGTACAGTAAGCCCCGCCAAATGATCCAACCAGACATAATTCTCACATGTCTCCCCACCCCCTTCTCCACTCCCTCCATTGGCTCCCCGGTCACTGGCCCCGCACAGCGTACAAAACACTGATGCTGGCCTACAAAGCTACGAAAGGTATGGCTTCAAACCCTCTCCTCCACTCAGCTCAGCTAACGCAGAAGAAGTCTCCCAAACTATGGAATGCACTCCCCATTGCAATCAGCACTGCAGACTCACTCCTAATCTTCCGCTATAGTCTGAAAACCCAAGCCCACTTCATATGCCACTTTAGCCCGTAGCACTTGCCGTAGCACTGTCCCTAGCCTCGGCGGACTTTCCGTCTGCTATATGCCTACCGGTTGTAAATTGTACTAACTGGTCATTCTAGCACAGTGGTTCCCAAAGTGGGGTCTGGGGGGGACCCCCAAGGGTCCTTGAGGGAGATCCAGGGGGTCCCCAGCTAAATGATAGTTTGGAACCAAATGGACCCTTTATGGGTCTGTAACTCTGAGAGTGATACAAATGGAACCAAATGGACCCTTTATGGGTCTGTAACTCTGAGAGTGATACAAATGGAACCAAATTGACCCGTTAAGGTTCAATTTGTATCACTCTCAGAGTTAATCCATTTTGGGCGGGAACCCCTTTTGGTGTTTTAAACATTATGTTATAATTTAGCTATTGAAAAATAGCAGATCTACAATTGTAGGTCTGCTATTTTCGAAAAAAGGATTTAGACGATTTAGACTTAAAAAAAAAAAAATTGTCAGGCCTAAATGGGTTAAATTCACATTGATTTTACAATATAAATTGGGGGTCCCAGAGATAGAAATGCCATTAAATGGGGGGTCCATATAGACTTAATGCATGTCAAACTGGGGGTCCGTATATGGGTTGATGAGCTGATCAGTGTCTATTTGGGGGTCCTTGAGCACTGTTCTAGCAGGAACGTAACATCCTCCTGTACTGTGTGTGACAACAGGTTGGAGAACGCCTTCTACGAACACGCCCAGACCTACTACTACACCGAGATCCGCCGTGTGAAGTCCCACAAAGAGTTCCTCAACAAGACCACGCACCAGGTTGGAACGCACGTTGCACACGCACGCACGCCGCGCATGCTGTGGTGGTTTTGGTCTTTGGAATGAAACTTCATTTAGTTTTAGTCACATTTTAGTCACCTGGAATGTGTTCAGTGGCGTGCACAGATAGACACTAGGGGGTGCTAGAGCACCCCCTGCCCTTTTGGCAATGTGCTCTTAAAAAAAAAAGAAGAAAAAAAAGGTTTTATTTTTTTTCCTAATTTGTAGTGTGTGGACCATGCGGTGACATTGATCAAATCTTGATAAAAAAACGCTTCTACTATATTATTTAGGCCCCCCACAATCTAAAGCTATGTTTCTATGTCAGTGGTTCTTCGATACAAAAAGAAATAGCAGACCTACAAGCTCGTAGCCCTATGAGCTTGTAGATCTGCTATTTTTAAATAGCTAAAGCATGCCATAATGCTAACACCAAAATGGGTTAAGGCAACCAGCCGGTTCCACGCGCTGCACAAGGTGCCCTTTTTTTCACTTGAGCACCTGCCCCTCTAAATGTCTGTGCACGCCACTGAATGTGTTAGTCTAGTCTTAGTCGACTAAATATAATAATTGAGTCCAATAAATCTACAGTTGGTTTTAGACTCAAATGTATTTTGCCAGGCCTTGATGCCGTCGTAATGGCTGATTTTACACTTGCTGAAAATAGCCGATCTACAAGCTCACAACGCGTCGCAGCACGACGCGTTGTGAGGTTGTAGATTGGCTATTTTCAGCATGAAACCAAGAGTAAAATGACGTATTTTATTTATGCTGGATCTCTTGTCCACTAGTCCATTTTAGTCTAGTTTTTATTTCTTGAAGAAATTATCAATATATTTAGTTTTAGTCATCATAGCTTAGTTTTCATTTAGTTTCTGTTTAGTTTTCGTTCTTTTGTAAAAAAGGTAGTAATTTTTCGTCTTAGTTTTAGTCGACTAAAACTGCACGCATGCTGCGTGAACACACATCAGTGTTTATATGGTCGACTAAAACTATGATGCAAAAATGGTCTCTAAATAAAAACTAAGCTATAATGACTGAAACTAAGACTAAAATTATATTCACAATTTCGTCAACAAATTAAAAAACAGACTGAAATGCTTGTAGGTCTGCTATTTTAGAAAAATCGTGAAAATGCGGCACAAATCTTTGAATATAAATTTTATTTATTTCGACGTAACCCTACATGGGTTAAATCAATTGCACCCTGTCCTCTGTAGCTGCTGTTCGTCAGACACCAGTTCAAGATCGCCTTCTTCAGTGAGCTGAAGCAGGACACCCAAAACGCCCTGAAGTAAGTAAAGTCTGTCTGTACACCCAGGACACCCTGAAGTGTCTTATAGATTTTAAAATTATTTTACTTGTGTACAAAGCTCTCAATGGTCTCGCACCTTCCTACCTACATGACTGCCTGCCTAAATATGTCCCAAACCGCCCCCTAAGGTCTTCCACCGCCGGCCTGCTCGCTTTGCCCAAAAAAATGGCAACTAAAAAATACGGGGAAGCAGCTTTTTGCTTCTACGGGCCGTCGGCATGGAACAAGCTCCCACTGTACCTTCGTCAGGCAGCCTCTGTAGACATTTTTAAAGCTCAGCTCAAGACCCACTTCTACAACATTGCCTTTAATTTATCTTTTATTTTTTATTTCACTGTACTGCATTACTGCTTGTTTTTTAATGTCGTTGCCTTGCTTTTCTTTTATTCTCCATTGTTCTGTAAAGCACTTTGAGCTGCATTTCATGTCATGAAAGGTGCTATACAAATAAAGTTTTATTATTATTATTATTATATAATATAGTAGAAACTGTTCAGAAAAAAGCATCGCTACTAACCTGTGTGTGCGTGGTGTGTGTGTGTGTGTGTGTGTGTGTGTGTGTGTGTGCGTGGTGCGTGCGTGTGTGCGTGTGTGCGTGTGTGCGTGCAGGTATTACCGAACGGCGTACAGTCTGATCCATGAACTCAGAGCGCATGAGACCAACATTCTGGAGATCAAAACGATGGCTGGCTTCATCAGCTATAAGGTGTGTACAGAGACCTGGGAGGCATAATGTTCATCAGCTATAAGGTGTGTACAGAGACCTGGGAGGCATAATGTTCATCAGCTATAAGGTGTGTACAGAGACCTGGGAGGCATAATAATGTTGCTTCATCAGCTATAAGGTGTGTACAGAGACCTGGGAGGCATAATAATGTTGCTTCATCAGCTATAAGGTGTGTACAGAGACCTGGGAGGCATAATAATGTTGCTTCATCAGCTATAAGGTGTGTACAGAGACCTGGGAGGCATAATGTTGCTTCATCAGCTATAAGGTGTGTACAGAGACCTGGGAGGCATAATGTTCATCAGCTATAAGGTGTGTACAGAGACCTGGGAGGCATAATGTTCATCAGCTATAAGGTGTGTACAGAGACCTGGGAGGCATAATAATGTTGCTTCATCAGCTATAAGGTGTGTACAGAGACCTGGGAGGCATAATGTTCATCAGCTATAAGGTGTGTACAGAGACCTGGGAGGCATAATGTTCATCAGCTATAAGGTGTGTACAGAGACCTGGGAGGCATAATGTTCATCAGCTATAAGGTGTGTACAGAGACCTGGGAGGCATAATGTTGCTTCATCAGCTATAAGGTGTGTACAGAAACCTGGGAGGCATAATAATGTGGCTTCATCAGCTATAAGGTGTGTACAGAGACCTGGGAGGCATAATGTTCTTCATCAGCTATAAGGTGTGTACAGAGACCTGGGAGGCATAATGTTCTTCATCAGCTATAAGGTGTGTACAGAGACCTGGGAGGCATAATGTTCTTCATCAGCTATAAGGTGTGTACAGAGACCTGGGAGGCATACTGTTGCTTCATCAGCTATAAGGTGTGTACAGAGACCTGGGAGGCATAATAATGTTGCTTCATCAGCTATAAGGTGTGTACAGAGACCTGGGAGGCATAATGTTCATCAGCTATAAGGTGTGTACAGAGACCTGGGAGGCATAATGTTCATCAGCTATAAGGTGTGTACAGAAACCTGGGAGGCATAATAATGTTGCTTCATCAGCTATAAGGTGTGTACAGAGACCTGGGAGGCATAATAATGTTGCTTCATCAGCTATAAGGTGTGTACAGAGACCTGGGAGGCATAATAATGTTGCTTCATCAGCTATAAGGTGTGTACAGAGACCTGGGAGGCATAATAATGTTGCTTCATCAGCTATAAGGTGTGTACAGAGACCTGGGAGGCATAATAATGTTGCTTCATCAGCTATAAGGTGTGTACAGAGACCTGGGAGGCATAATGTTGCTTCATCAGCTATAAGGTGTGTACAGAGACCTGGGAGGCATAATAATGTTGCTTCATCAGCTATAAGGTGTGTACAGAGACCTGGGAGGCATAATAATGTTGCTTCATCAGCTATAAGGTGTGTACAGAGACCTGGGAGGCATAATAATGTTGCTTCATCAGCTATAAGGTGTGTACAGAGACCTGGGAGGCAAAATAATGTTGCTTCATCAGCTATAAGGTGTGTACAGAGACCTGGGAGGCATAATAATGTTGCTTCATCAGCTATAAGGTGTGTACAGAGACCTGGGAGGCATAATAATGTTGCTTCATCAGCTATAAGGTGTGTACAGAGACCTGGGAGGCATAATAATGTTGCTTCATCAGCTATAAGGTGTGTACAGAGACCTGGGAGGCAAAATAATGTTGCTTCATCAGCTATAAGGTGTGTACAGAAACCTGGGAGGCATAATAATGTTGCTTGCTTTACCTTACTGTGATTACGATCTAGTCTTTCTAGAAGCGTTAATATTCTGGGCATGTTGAAGTCAGAAATGAAGTATAGCCATCTAGTCAAAACCACGGAGATCTCCCTAGATTACGCGTGGCGAGCCATTCTTTCTGAGCGCTAAACCAAGGACTGTCTAAAGAGGACGAGACGCGAAGACCGTACGGTGGACTCCATGTTGCTCCATGGAAGGAAAGAAACATGTGCAGTTGAGACCAAGGAAGCTGAACGAGGAAGTGTTGGCTGCATAAAGCCCATTGCGCATGTTTCTTTCCTTCCATGGAGCACCATGGAGCAACATGGCGTCGCCCGTACGGTCTTCGCGTCTCGTCCTCTTTAGACAGTCCTTGTGCTAAACAGGGAAGGGAACGGCAGAGCACGCATGCGCGAAAAGCAAGGAGTACAAACCGGTGGAATAGCGCCCACTAGCGGCAGTGACGTTAGACTTCTGTGCTCTCCATACTGTAACAACAGGCCTGAAACTGAAAGTATCAATTATTACTGAGTTTCAATGTTTGTTTCAGATCTGTGTCTGTATCTCTGTATCTCTCTCTCTCTCTCTCTCTCTCTCTCTCTCCCCATAACAGATCTGTAGACTGTGTTTCCAACACAACACTCCTCTAGACTCCATCGCTCAGTTCAGGAAGCATATAGATCTGTGTAAGAAGAAGATCGGCAGCTCTGAGCTGGCCTTCGAGCACTCTGCCTGGATGTCCAAACAGTATGTGCACGCACGCACGCACATAGAATTGTGTACAAAATCTCACAATCCAACGGCAACAAAATATTCTTTAGTTTTGGGTCTGAGAGGCGACGTGAAAAGGGTTGAAAACCACTGGTCTACTGGACACAGAAACACTGTCACTGTGTGTGTGTTGCAGGTTCCAGTCGTTTGGGGAGCTGTTTGACGAGGCCATCAAGCTGGGCCTGACGGCCATCCAGACCCAGAACCCTGGCTTCTACTACCAGCAGGCTGCCTGCTACAGCCAGGAGAGGAAGCTGCAGGCCCAGCAGCTCTGTCAGGTACACTGTACCTCTGTATCTCTGTCAGGTAGCTCTGTACCTCTGTCAGGTACACTGTACCTCTGTATCTCTGTCAGGTAGCTCTGTACCTCTGTCAGGTACACTGTAAATCCTCTTTAAATAGGCCTTGCTGTGAACCAGGAAGTGAATGGCTGCACGTGCAGCAAAACGGCTCCGGGGGCACCGAGCAAGGTGTTGCCTAGCAACGGCTGCTGTCAAAAAAATGGATTTCAGCGTTTTTCTATTGATATAAAAGACCTTAAGACGTGTCCACACGTCCCAGGCACCCCGCGGTTTTATTTGATAGGACGTGTGGACACGTCTTTACCATCTTAAGTGTTATGGCCGATTCATACTCCTATTTTAGAGCCGAATAAAAGTGGGTTCGGCTCTGTAGAGCCTACAATGTGACGTCATTTGAGGTTCGGGGGGGGGGGGGGGGGGGGGGCGGGTACCGTCCTAAAGTCGGCTCTTCGGTGCTACTGAAAATTTCTGACGAGCCGAAATCATTTCGGCAACAGCGGTAAAATAGGAGTATGAATCGGCCCTTAAACTGCACATATCTAAGATTGCGATTTTGCGATTAACGATTTAATCGTGTTTTTTTTTTCAAATAAAGAAATAGCTGAAATAGCTCCTCTACAATAAACTTTATTTATATAGCACCTTTCATACATAAATGCAAGCATGCATGTAACAAGCATGTAGCTTGTTGTAAACTTGTAGATTAGCTATTTCTGCAATTTTCACATCTGCTATTTAGTAAAAAATAGCCGATCTACAAGCTCACAGTGCGTCTTAATTATTTCAGGCCGGAGTGAATTACCCCGCCCCCGACCCATTGGCCACGCCCACTGGAGGGTTGGACTTCTACGGCCAGAGAGCCTGGAGACAAGGACATCAAAGTAACACGCACACACACACACACACACACACAGACAGTTTAAGAAATGTCTCTATGCGCTGCACATTTCATCTACATTGTGTGTGCGTGTGCGCGTGTGTGCATGTGTGCGTGTGTGTGTCTTGTAGGTATCGACCCTCCAGACTCTGAGAAGGAGAAGACAGGGATACAGGCCCTGCAGAGCAAAGAGAGAGACGTCCCTCATTCTGTAAGTACTTTCTTTAAGCTATTTAGACCTGAGGACGATTCTACAAATGACCGTTTTCAGATTATTTTTTATTTTTATGTCAGCTGTTCTCAAACTATTTCATGTCAACGACCCCCAGAATTATATGTAATTGGCTGCCGAGCGCCATTTAAAAATATGTTGTTCCAGGGCCCCCCCCCCCCCCCCCCCCCAGAAGCAAAGATTTGAATTAAAAACGTTCGCTCTGAAAGAATATATATTAAAAGATTTTAGAAAAGTAGCAGCTCATAGCGCGGCTCATAGCGTGGCCGCGCTATGAGCTTGTAGATCTGCTATTTTTCAATTGCTAAAGTATAACATAATGCTTCAAACACCAAAGACATTGTGTGTCTCTTGTGAGGGCTTAATGGTCTCCTATGAATACAATATTAGGGGGGGGGGGGGCTCTGCTCAGTGTCTGTCTGTAGGAGTTGGTCATAGCTCTGCTCAGTGTCTGTGTGTCTGTCTGTAGGAGTTGATCATAGCTCTGCTCAGTGTCTGTGTGTATGTCTGTCTGTAGGAGTTGATCATAGCTCTGCTCAGCAACGCTGTGGCCCAGTTCAAGAAGTACAAATGTCCTCGCATGAAGAGCCACCTCAGTGAGTACCTTAAAAACACATACGTTCTCCCTGGCCTTTTAGAAAACCTTGGAGAAAGTGCCTGGGTTTTAAACTTTGTGTTTTTTAAAACCCAAATGCTCTCTTCATTTGTCTCGCTGAAGGAGAGCATGTGATCGGTTTATCATGTGTTTTTTCTGAAGTCCTCCTCTTTTTAAAGTCCATCCATCCATCTTCAACCGCTTAACAGTAGTTGGGTGGTGAGGGCAACGGAGCTCCAGATTTCCTTCTCCTTTCCTTCTCCAGAGCGTGCCTCAAGGACCTCCCTATAGGGAAACGTTCCAGAGGCATCCTTTTTTTCAAATGTTGTATCTTTCTGTTGTATATGTTTTGTTATAGCTGTGCAGCACGTTAATTAACCCTGGTTGTTTTTAAGGAGAATTTTGGACTAGAAGGCTTTCCTACCTTTATTTGTAGTTGTTACGTCCCCACTAAAGAGGTCCAGGTGTTATGTTGTGCAAAAGGCTATTTCCCCTACCTTAAGCCCTCAATGGAGGTTGGGTTTTAGTGCTAATTCGCTTATTTCCATCAAAAATAAGTAGTAAAGTGTGCCGCTTGGGATACTATTTACATTATGAAGAGAGGATATATATTATTATAATTTTTTTGAGCGATGGAAATAAGCAAATTAGCACTAAAACCCAATGCCCCATTCAGTTCAATTCAATTCAATTCAATGAGGTATGGTAGGGGAAATAGCCAATAATGCGCTTTTTGCACAAAATAACACCTGGACCTCTTTAGTGGGGACGTAACAACTACACATAAAGGTAAGAAAGCCTTCTAGTCTGAAATTCTCCTGTAAAAGTGCTCTATGAATACAATTGACTCTCTCTATCTCTATCTCTATCTCTATCTCTCTCTCTCTCTCTCTCTCTCTCTCTCGCTCTCTCTCTCTCTCTCTCTCTCTCTCTCTCTCTCTCTCTCTGCAGTGGTACAGATGGGAGAGGAGTACTACCATGCCAAGGACTACACCAAAGCCCTTAAGTGAGTCATGGCGCAACCGCAGGGTTTTTCTCTGCCAACGCACAGAGAAACAACCTTTAATTGAACCCTAGCATCCCCTATATCATTCTGCCGAGATATTCCAGTGTAGACTAGGGAGAACAGGACACACACACACTCTCTCTCTCTCTCTGTCGCTCTAATGAATTAGTCTCATGTCGCGCAGCTGCGTCTAGATTATCCCGGCGGATCCTGCCGGGAGCTGCCTATGCCATAGAAAGCATAGGTGGACCCCAGGCTAAATTAATAGTGATTCTTCCAGACTGTTGACTACGTGACTAATGAATGGTTTCTCCTCCAGCCTCCTGGACTACAATTTACAATTTACAATTTAGGCATTTAGCAGACGCTCTTAATCCAGAGCCATTTACATTAAGCAAGAACAAAAAAGCATGGGAATACATCACATAAAAAGCATTTATCATGAAACATGCGTAAACTAAGAAAGTATAAGTGGAATATCTATATAATGAAACTATACATATGACTACACAATGCAATTATAGTGCTGTCTACATAACATGCTAAAAGTCTGTATCAAATGCTATCTACTGTAAGTCTACAGAAATGCTATCTAAGGGGGTAGGGTAAGTGCTATGGGCCAGGATGGAGTCTGAAAAGGTGGGTTTTCAGACTGCGGCGGAAGATTGGGAGTGATGCTGCAGTTCTGACTGCAATGGGAAGTGCATTCCACAGTTTTGGAGCCTAAAGGGAGAAGAGTTTGGGACGTGTGGAGCGTTGTCCCGGCGTTTTTAGTGAGGGTACTTCCAGCTTCCCTGCGTTGCTGATCTGAGTGCGCGGGAGGATTTGTAGGGTTCAATCATACTTGCAAGTGACAAATGAGTGGTTTCTCCTACAGACTCCTGGACTATGTGACTAATGAGTGGTTTCTCCTCCAGACTGCTGGACTATGTGA
>NC_139711.1:43645033-43667533 GCF_964188405.1 Protomyctophum parallelum | reverse complement strand
TCTCTTTTTAAGACAGTGGGAGTGTGGCTGGCTCGCTGCGGAGCTGAGCAGCACTGCGGAGATTTTAATACAGAGACGACGTAAATGACAGTTATGACACAAGCACTGTATATCACACAAAACCGGACAATTATGTGTCCGGCCAGAGGTTGAGGTGGGAGGAGGACAGGTGGGTCTAAAACCGGACTGTCCGGCGTGAAACCGGACGTCTGGCCACCCTAGCAATGCAGTGTTTTGTTCTGTGAATTAATACTGCCTCCGTGCCTCGTTTTGATAAGGCTGTGTGGTAGGATTGCTCATTTAAGAAAAAATTCTGTGAAGTTTTACTGGAGAATGGAGAATTCGCATTCGCATGCGTTGTGTTCCAACTCGGTTTTCAGCAGCACCAATGCGCAGAGAGAGAGAGAGAGAGAGAGAGAGAATTGCGCCAGCAATGCGATCTTAAATGTTATGTCTCAAGGTTGTATTGGTGTAAATATAATTATTAATAAATCCGAAAGGCTCGAATTGAAATCCGAATGGGTCGAATTGCTCGAATACACGTGGGTTTTTTAAACGAATATCCGAATGTAATATTTGGACAATTCCGACAGCACTAATAGTCATATACTGGTGCTCATTAACCAACACATAGGTGAACAACACATAGGTGAACACGGACATTTCTGTTCCTTGGAGTGGTTGCACCACTCCAAGGAACAGCAATGTTCCTGTATGCAAAAAAATGCAAAAAAGAATTGACATAATATTATTGCTTATAGCAGCTTCATAAAGAGATTATACTGTCGCTCATGGAGAAAATTAGAAAATAAGAATGTTTGGCCATTGCTAATAGAGAATTGTGGTGTGTGTGCGTGTGCGTGTGCGCGTGCGCATGTGTGTGTGTTCAGGAGTACAACCGGTGGTGCGTGGTGGAGGCATCGGGTCAGGACAACATGTGTCTGTCGCCGGGGGCGACCAGATGTTTCCACTTCAGCTTCGTGGCCAAGACCGAAGACGTGGGCAAGAAGGTGGAGGTAGGAACCCCACACACACACACACCTAACCCTTTACATATTATCCCATTTCGGGCGGGAACCCCTTTTGGTGTTAGCATCATGTTATGCTTTAGCTATTGAAAAATAGCAGATCTACAAGCTCATAGCGCACCACAGAGTGGCCCAAAATGGGTTAAAGGACCACTTCACCACTTTGCAACCTATCTTCATATAATAGGTCCTCACTAATAATCATGATAAAATGGCACGATTTATTTTTGTACGCTGTCTGTGTCTCATAGGAGGGCAGTGACATTAGGCAGATATTTTTTTAAACAAGATTTTTCTTTTTACAAAAATGTTTAGATTTTCATCATCGTGAGAACGATGGCTTCCATTTTCACATTGCAACTTTTCAGGACTAGAAAGCCTGCAGTTTCTATTAGCTTGTATTCCCCATCGATGATGTCACTGGAGGACGGTTTCTGAACTGCCCACAGCCCTCCTATGAGACACAGACCAAGTAGAAAGAAATTGTGCCATTTCTTTATTGGATTATTAGTGAGGACCTATTATATGAAGATAGGTTGAAAAGTGGTCCTTTAACTAATAACAACAAAGATGGTCATTTTCCAGCACATTATGGTTAAGTAAGTAAGTAAGTGTGTGTGTGTGTGTGTGTGTGTGTGTGTGTGTGTGTGTGTGCATGCTCAGATGACAGGCATAGAGGTGATGCTGGGCAGTGCCTCCGGGGGGCGCTGTGTGTTCATGAGCTGGAGGGGGGCGGGGGGGGACGCCGCCTCCTCCCATGAGGCCTTGCAGGCCAGCCGGTCGTCACGGCGACGAGGGGGGCGGGGCCTGGAGGCGTCACGCCAAGAAGAACCTGACTGGGACGCACTGAGCATCCAACAGACTACCATGTAACGCACACACACACACACACACACACACACTACCATGTAACGCACACACACACACACACACACACACACTACCATGTAACGCACACACACACTAACATGTAACGCACACACACACACACACACACACACACACACACACACACACTACCATGTAACGCACACACACACACTACCATGTAACGCACACACACACACACACACACACACACACACTACCATGTAACGCACACACACACACACACACACACTACCATGTAACGCACGCACACACACACTACCATGTAACGCACACACACTACCATGTAACGCACGCACACACACACACACACACACACACACACACACACACACACACACACACACACACACTACCATGTAACGCACGCACACACACACACACACACTACCATGTAACGCACACACACACACACACTACCATGTAACGCACGCACACACACACACACACTAACATGTAACGCACACACACACACACTACCATGTAACCCACACACGCACACACACTACCATGTAACCCACACACACACACACTACCACGTAACACACACACACACACACACACACACACACACTACCATGTAACCCACACACACACACACACACTACCATGTAACCCACACACACACACTACCATGTAACGCACACACACACACACACACACACACAGTAACGGTGGGCTGACGGTGGTTTCCAGGGTGATCTCCAGGGTTCCCAAGGTGTCCGTGGTGCTGAGCCACCAGCCGCCGGCGCTGACCAATGAGATGTACCGCATCAGCATCACCGTCCAATCGCAGGAGGAGGGCGTGGCCAGAGACGTCAAGCTGACGGCCGGTCTCAAACCAGGTACTGTGGAACGGGCATGGGAACGGCGCTGTAAACGAGCACGATGCATGGGGGTCGATATTGGAATCGATGCGAAATCCAATTTCTCACAATCACTACATAATCACATACAGTCACTACACAATCACATACAATCACTACATAATCACATACAGTCACTACATAATCACATACAGTCACTACATAATCACATACAGTCACTACATAATCACATACAGTCACTACATAATCACATACAGTCACTACATAATCACATACAGTCACTACATAATCACATACAGTCACTACATAATCACATACAGTCACTACATAATCACATACAGTCACTACATAATCACATACAATCACTATAATCACATACAATCACTACATAATCACATACAATCACTACATAATCACATACAATCACTACATAATCACATACAATCACTACATAATCACATACAATCACTATAATCACATACAGTCACTACATAATCACATACAATCACTATAATCACATACAATCACTACATAATCACATACAGTCACTACATAATCACATACAGTCACTACATAATCACATACAGTCACTACATAATCACATACAATCACTATAATCACATACAATCACTACATAATCACATACAATCACTATAATCACATACAATCACTACATAATCACATACAGTCACTACATAATCACATACAATCACTACATAATCACATACAGTCACTACATAATCACATACAATCACTACATAATCACATGCAGTCACTATATAATCACATGCAGTCACTACATAATCACATACAATCACTACATAATCACATACAATCACTACATAATCACATACAGTCACTACATAATCACATACAGTCACTACATAATCACATACAGTCACTACATAATCACATACAATCACTACATAATCACATACAATCACTACATAATCACATACAATCACTACATAATCACATACAGTCACTACATAATCACATACAATCACTACATAATCACATACAATCACTACATAATCACATACAATCACTACATAATCACATACAGTCACTACATAATCACATACAGTCACTACATAATCACATACAATCACTACATAATCACATACAATCACTACATAATCACATACAGTCACTACATAATCACATACAGTCACTATATAATCACATACAGTCACTACATAATCACATACAGTCACTACATAATCACATACAATCACTACATAATCACATACAGTCACTACATAATCACATACAGTCACTACATAATCACATACAATCACTACATAATCACATACAATCACTACATAATCACATACAGTCACTACATAATCACATACAGTCACTACATAATCACATACAATCACTACATAATCACATACAGTCACTACATAATCACATACAGTCACTACATAATCACATACAATCACTACATAATCACATACAATCACTACATAATCACATACAATCACTACATAATCACATACAATCACTACATAATCACATAGTCACTATATAATCACATACAGTCACTACATAATCACATACAGTCACTACATAATCACATACAGTCACTACATAATCACATACAGTCACTACATAATCACATACAATCACTACATAATCACATAGTCACTACATAATCACATACAGTCACTACATAATCACATACAGTCACTACATAATCACATACAATCACTACATAATCACATACAATCACTACATAATCACATACAGTCACTACATAATCACATACAGTCACTACATAATCACATACAGTCACTACATAATCACATACAGTCACTACATAATCACATACAGTCACTACATAATCACATGCAGTCACTACATAATCACATACAGTCACTACATAATCACATACAATCACTACATAATCACATACAATCACTACATAATCACATACAGTCACTATATAATCACATACAGTCACTACATAATCACATACAGTCACTACATAATCACATACAGTCACTACATAATCACATACAGTCACTACATAATCACATACAATCACTACATAATCACATACAATCACTACATAATCACATACAATCACTACATAATCACATACAATCACTACATAATCACATACAATCACTACATAATCACATACAGTCACTACATAATCACATACAGTCACTACATAATCACATACAATCACTACATAATCACATACAATCACTACATAATCACATACAGTCACTACATAATCACATACAGTCACTACATAATCACATACAGTCACTACATAATCACATACAATCACTACATAATCACATACAATCACTACATAATCACATACAATCACTACATAATCACATACAATCACTACATAATCACATACAATCACTACATAATCACATACAGTCACTACATAATCACATACAGTCACTACATAATCACATACAATCACTACAAGTAAGACGCGCAAACGCGTGAAGCGAACGCAGCTCGTGTGTGTGTGGTTGTGTGTGTGTGTGCTACAGCTGCGCCCTGTGTGTGTGTGTGTGTGTGTGTGTGCGTGCGTGCGTGCGTGCCACAGCTGCGCCCTCTGGTGGCGGGCCGGTGGTGTAACAGCGTGACACCACACAGCGTGACACACACACACACAGACACTCAGCCCCTGCTGTCATAGTAAGTGGCTCACTGCGTTCGCAATAATCACATACAAGCTGTCACAATCGCTACATAATCACATACAATCACTACATAATCACACACAATCTGTCACAATTAGGGTTGTAACGATATATTACTGTATCGACATATCAATTTTAATATATTTTTTTTAACGTATATCGATATGTAAAGTATCGTATCGTATCGAAATGGAAATAATCCATTTTATCAATACTAAGTACTTGCGCATTGTATTTAGCCATTAGTTAAATAAACATTGAGGTTTGATCAAATAGGGGTCCGTGGACATACATGTATAATATATTAAATGGTGGAAATGAAAATAGGTTGATAATCACTGTCTCTCTCTCTCTCTCTCTCTCTCTCTCTCTCTCTCTCTCTCTCCCCCCCCCCCCCCCCCTCCAGGCCAGGATGCCAACCTGAGTCAGACCACCAACGTGACGCTGAGTCCCACCAAAGTGTGTGACGACACAGACCCCGCCCTGCTGCCAGACATCCCCCTGGGAGACCTCCAGCCTGGGGACAAGGTATCCTAAAAAACACCCTCCCTTCTCTAAAACACCCTGGACAACGCTCCACACGTCCCAGACTCTCCTCCCTTCCCTAAAACACCCTGGACAACGCTCCACACGTCCCAGACTCTCCTCCCTTCCCTAAAACACCCTGGACAACGCTCCACACGTCGCAGACTCTTCTTCCTTCTCTAAAACACCCTGGACAACGCTCCACACATCCCAGACTCTTCTCCCTTCTCTAAAACACCCTGGACAACGCTCCACACGTCCCTCCCTTCCTTAAAACACCCTGGACAACGCTCCACACGTCCCAGACTCTCCTCCCTTCTCTAAAACACCCTGGACAACGCTCCACACGTCCCAGACTCTCCTCCCTTCCCTAAAACACCCTGGACAACGCTCCACACGTCCCAGACTCTTCTCCCTTCTCTAAAACACCCTGGACAACGCTCCACACGTCCCAGACTCTCCTCCCTTCCCTAAAACACCCTGGACAACGCTCCACACGTCCCAGACTCTTCTCCCTTCCCTAAAACACCCTGGACAACGCTCCACACGTCCCAGACTCTCCTCCCTTCTCTAAAACACCCTGGACAACGCTCCACATGTCCCAGACTCTTCTCCCTTCCCTAAAACACCCTGGACAACGCTCCACACGTCCCAGACTCTCCTCCCTTCCCTAAAACACCCTGGACAACGCTCCACGCGTCCCAGACTCTTCTCCCGTCTCTAAAACACCCTGGACAACGCTCCACACGTCCCAGACTCTTCTCCCTTCCCTAAAACACCCTGGACAACGCTCCACACGTCCCAGACTCTCCTCCCTTCCCTAAAACACCCTGGACAACGCTCCACACGTCCCAGACTCTTCTCCCTTCTCTAAAACACCCTGGACAACGCTCCACATGTCCCAGACTCTTCTCCCTTCCCTAAAGCACCCTGGACAACGCTCCACATGTCCCAGACTCTGGGAAAAGGCTCCACACGTCCCAGACTCTTCCCCCTTCCCTAAAACAATGTCAGTGGCTAATCCATTGTGTGTGTCCCTCTGAAGGTGGAGCGCTGTGTGTACGTGAGGTGCGTTTCGACGGGGCCCAGGGTGTTCCTCTTCCACGTGGCTTACAGCATCAACACCACCGTGGAGGGACAGAACATCGACTGTAAATGCCACAAGGTACAGTAATCCTACAGTATGGTAGGACAGAACATCGACTGTAAATGCCACAAGGTACAGTAAGCCTATGTTGAAAAGCACACATAAAACCCACCTTTTCAGACGTAGACTGTGGCTCAGGAGGTAGAGCAGGTCGTCCAATGATCCGTGGGTCGGCGGTTCGAATCCCGGCTCCTCCTCCTGTCTACATGTCAAAGTGTCCTTGGGCAAAGACACTGATCCCCAAATTGCTCCCGACGTGCTGGTTTGTGGTACCCTGCTTTGCTTCCGCCGCAATCGGTGTATGAATGTGTGTGTGAATGGGTGAATGTAATGCACAATCTATGTAAAGCGCCTTGGATAAAGGCGCTATAAAAATGCACCATTTACCAAATGCACCATTTTCACCTCCCCCCACTTTGTCTGCCTACCTTCGTTTCTAGTTTTTAACCTTTTAACTTTTTAACTAGTTTATTTTTCTATTAAAACTGTTTTTTATTCTGTTCTGTAAAGCGACTTTGGGTGCCTTGAAAAGCGCTATATAAATTGTATGTATTATTATATTATTATTATTACATATGGTAGGACAGCACATCGACAGTAAATGTCACAAGGTACAGTTAATTCTAATTAATTTCTTTCATAAAGCTCCTAAACCAGTGAGAGCTATTTTTTTATATTTACAACTTACAGAACATTCCAAAAATAGCACAGATGGAGCATAAAACACTATCAGCCTATTATCAGCCAATAAAAACCCTCTCATCCCTTACAAAAACACCCACATTCGCAACACAACTACGGTAGCTCTGGTCCATGAATGCAGACCAGCCTCTCGTCTTTAGCGTAAATAAAAAGAACGTTTTTACTACCAAAACAAAGGCGGGTTGTGTTATTAGAAAGCCTACTTTCCTTAGTGGGAGCACTCTGATATATAAAAAGATACTCCTGTGGAAAGTCTATATTATTTTACTTATATTGACCCTATAAACAATTTAGCATTATTTAGTATATGTAAGGTTTTGCCCACTCAAATGGTACCTCATCAGATAATCCCCACATATCCCACAACAACTTCTGTGAACAGACTTCACTGTAGTAGCTTTTCAGAAATTATACACAGCGCAGCAGCAGCAGCATACAGTAGCCTACTCAAATCTGTGTAACAAAGAGTGGAAATAATTAATATAAAACCCCCAAAATATATATTTTTTGGTTTGCAACGGAGCTCTCTTGCATCTGCAGCATGGCAATCATTTTCCTCTGCCAGGGGAAAATACAGTGCACCAAGGGGACACTGCGTGCAGCTGCACTGTTCATCCACCAGGTGGCGGTAGTACTCTCTAAGCAATACATTGAAAAGCAAGTATGGTGATTTTGTAGAAATTAATACAAGGATATTTCTAACTCTGTTACATAAAGTGCTATAAATGAAACATTTACCATTTTTATTAGTGATGCACCGAATATTCGGCCGCAGAAAATATTCGGCAGAAAATGGCTAAAATGCATTTTCGGCCTTTTCGTTTTTTTGCCCAAATAGGCAGAAAATATATTACCGAATAGTGTATGCAACTAATGCATTCAAAAGAGCTGAATAAATGTTTTATGGACCTATAATAGTGATTATTTTTTTAAGTTAGGTTTTGCCATAACGATTTATTTTGCCATAAATCAGGTAGCTTTAAGGTTGCGGCCATGACAGCAATGGTAGGAAAAGTATATATAATATTAATCATATTCGGATATTCGGTATTCGGGTTTTCAGCCAACTGTTTCCTATATTCGGTATTCGGTTTCGGCCAAGAATTTCCCTCTCGGTGCATCCCTAATTTGTATTCACCTTTTTTCTTCCAGGATGAGACCGTCACCATAGAGACGGTGGTTCCGTTCGAAGTGTCTGCCAAGTTCGTGTCCACTAAGGTGAGCAGAGGCCCAGTTTCAGTAGACTACTGGATGAAATTATGTAAATGATCATTTATAGTTATCAGGAAACGGTATAACCCATTTTGGGGCGGGAACCCCTTTTGGTGTTTGAAGCATTATGTTATACTTTAGCTGTTGAAAAATAGCAGATCTACAAGCTCGTACGAGCTTGAAGTTCTGCTATTTTTGAAAAGTCGTGAAAATGTGGTGGAAATCTTTGAATATATATATTTCAGAGCGAAGGTTTTTAACCAAGATATTTTCTTCTGGGGGATCCCTGGAACTACATTTTTGGAGATGGGGTTCCGTGGCCCAATAGAGATAATTCTGGGGGTCCTTGACATGAAATAGTTTGAACACCACTGACATAGAAACACGGGTTTTTCAGAAAACTGTCATGATTTAGTAGAGATTTAGTAGAATCGAGCTAAGGTCTAAAATGGGTTAAGAATACAGATGGAAAGAAAATATGGAATCCGGGCCCCCCAACATTCACAAAAAAGAAAAGAAAAATACATGTTGAGTTAAACATTTGATGAATGATTTGCTCCTCAGCCTGTAGGAAGGGTTTGCTTTGACAGCTATTATAATAAATGATAGACATGGTTATAGAATACTAGACTGACCCTAAACTAAGGAATGTGCAGAGCAGTGCATAGTGGAATATAAAACTAGCCTTGTCTGTCGCCAAGGGTTCACAACCTGGAATGTGACGGAGCCGAATGCATAGTGGAATGAATGACCCTGGCCTTAACCCATGTTGGACTGAGGTCATTTTTCTGAAAACCCCGTGTTTCTATGTCAGTGGTCCTCAACCTTTTTCATGTCAAGGACCCCCAGAATTATCTCTATTGGGCCGCGGACCCCCATCTCAAAATATGTAGTTCCAGGGACACCCCCCCCCCCCCCCCCCCCCAGAAGCCAATATTTTTGTTAAAAAAGTTCTCTCTGAAATATATATTCAAAGATTTGCACCGCATTTTCACGGCTTTTCAAAAATAGCAGACCTATTAGAGAGGTCCATGCTCGAGCAGATCTACAAGCTCATAGCGCGCCACCGAGTGGCGCGCTATGAGCTTGTAGGTCTGCTATTTTTCAATAGCTAAAGCATGACATAATGCTTGAAACACCAAAAGGGGTTCCCGCCCAAAATGGGTTAACTGGAAATGCATTTGGTTTCACAACTTAAAGGGAAACAATAATCAGAAGTGAAATTAGATTAGATTGCATTACTATTGTTGTTATTCCCAGGCAGACAAACCTGGTCTGCAAATATATTTCTATACAAATTGGTCTCTCTCGGGTTGATGTTGAACATCAGCAAAACAAAATTCATGTTGTTCTCCAGAGCCAAAAACATCTCCTATAATGACATTCACATATCTTCTATGAATGGAGCTGATATGGAAAGAGTCAGAGTATAAATATCTTGGTATTTGGATTGATGCGAGACTTGCACCATGTAGAGGTCCATGCTCGTAAATTGCGACAGAAAATTGGCTTTTTTGTATAGAAATAAAGCCAGCTTTCCTGTCATTAGCAGAAAGAGGGTAGTTGAGACAGTGTTCCTGTCATTAGCAGAAAGAGGGTAGTTGAGACAGTGTTCCTGTCATTAGCAGAAAGAGGGTAGTTGAGACAGTGTTCCTGTCATTAGCAGAAAGAGGGTAGTGTTCCTGTCATTAGCAGAAAGAGGGTAGTTGAAGCAGTGTTCCTGTCATTAGCAGAAAGAGGTTAGTTGAGACAGTGTTCCTGTCATTAGCAGAAAGAGGGTAGTGGAGACAGTGTTCCTGTCATTAGCAGAAAGAGGGTAGTGGAGACAGTGTTCCTGTCATTAGCAGAAAGAGGGTAGTTGAGACAGTGTTCCTGTCATTAGCAGAAAGAGGGTAGTTGAGGCAGTGTTCCTGTCATTAGCAGAAAGAGGGTAGTGTTCCTGTCATTAGCAGAAAGAGGGTAGTTGAGACAGTGTTCCTGTCATTAGCAGAAAGAGGGTAGTTGAGACAGTGTTCCTGTCATTAGCAGAAAGAGGGTAGTTGAGACAGTGTTCCTGTCATTAGCAGAAAGAGGTTAGTTGAGGCAGTGTCCCTGTCATTAGCAGAAAGAGGTTAGTTGAGACAGTGTTCCTGTCATTAGCAGAAAGAGGGTAGTTGAGGCAGTGTTCCTGTCATTAGCAGAAAGAGGGTAGTTGAGGCAGTTGTTCCTGTCATTAGTAGAAAGAGGGTAGTTGAGGCAGTGTTCCTGTCATTAGCAGAAAGAGGGTAGTTGAGGCAGTGTTCCTGTCATTAGCAGAAAGAGGGTAGTTGAGACAGTGTTCCTGTCATTAGCAGAAAGAGGGTAGTGTTCCTGTCATTAGCAGAAAGAGGGTAGTTGAAGCAGTGTTCCTGTCATTAGCAGAAAGAGGTTAGTTGAGACAGTGTTCCTGTCATTAGCAGAAAGAGGGTAGTGGAGACAGTGTTCCTGTCATTAGCAGAAAGAGGGTAGTGGAGACAGTGTTCCTGTCATTAGCAGAAAGAGGGTAGTTGAGACAGTGTTCCTGTCATTAGCAGAAAGAGGGTAGTTGAGGCAGTGTTCCTGTCATTAGCAGAAAGAGGGTAGTGTTCCTGTCATTAGCAGAAAGAGGGTAGTTGAGACAGTGTTCCTGTCATTAGCAGAAAGAGGGTAGTTGAGACAGTGTTCCTGTCATTAGCAGAAAGAGGGTAGTTGAGACAGTGTTCCTGTCATTAGCAGAAAGAGGTTAGTTGAGGCAGTGTCCCTGTCATTAGCAGAAAGAGGTTAGTTGAGACAGTGTTCCTGTCATTAGCAGAAAGAGGGTAGTTGAGGCAGTGTTCCTGTCATTAGCAGAAAGAGGGTAGTTGAGGCAGTTGTTCCTGTCATTAGTAGAAAGAGGGTAGTTGAGGCAGTGTTCCTGTCATTAGCAGAAAGAGGGTAGTTGAGGCAGTGTTCCTGTCATTAGCAGAAAGAGGGTAGTTGAGACAGTGTTCCTGTCATTAGCAGAAAGAGGTTAGTTGAGGCAGTGTTCCTGTCATTAGCAGAAAGAGGGTAGTTGAGACAGTGTTCCTGTCATTAGCAGAAAGAGGGTAGTTGAGGCAGTGTTCCTGTCATTAGCAGAAAGAGGGTAGTTGAGGCAGTGTTCCTGTCATTAGCAGAAAGAGGGTAGTGTTCCTGTCATTAGCAGAAAGAGGGTAGTGTTCCTGTCATTAGCAGAAAGAGGGTAGTGTTCCTGTCATTAGCAGAAAGAGGGTAGTGTTCCTGTCATTAGCAGAAAGAGGGTAGTGTTCCTGTCATTAGTGGAAAGTGGGTAGTTGAGGCAGTGTTCCTGTCTGTCTTGGATTATGGAGACATAATCTATAGACAGGCAGCAGCATCCACTCTTAAATCCCTAGACTCTGTTTATCACTCAATCGATTAGATTTATTACGGGTGATAGCTATGGTACTCACCACTGTATCTTAAATAAGAAAGGTTGGACGGTCATCCCTGACAGAGAGACCAGAACTGCATTGGCACCTGTTCTTGTATAAAGCCATGCTTGGAGATTGTCCCAAATACATCTCATCTTTTCTGAAATGGGACTCTGAGCTCTACCACACCAGATCAAGTAATTTCCTCAAATTCAAGGTACCAAAAGTTAACACTGAACTAGGTAAATCTGCTTTTAGCTTCTGTGGCCCTAATACATGGAATGACCTGCAAACGACATTAAAATGGACCACATTAGTACCCTTGAGTTGTTTTAAAACCTTGGTGAGCACACAGACCCCCACAACATGTAACTGTTCGTGCCGATCTTTTTTTAATTTGTCTTGGCTTTTTATTTGTACACCTATGTAATTCACATTTACATTTTTTTAATTACTCTGTGTAATTTCGAGAATAAATAAAACTTGAATGAATAAGAGTTTATTTAAAGAAAATATTTAAAAGAAATTAGGGGCTTTAGAATAGCGGACCATAGGTAGGTTTTCTTTGTACATAACTTTGTATTGCTACTGACGTTTGTGCACAACAACACTCTTGAATACATAAGTATTCATTAATTCTTAACCCATTTTGGGGTGGGAAGTACACATTTTGGTGTTAGCATTATGTTATGCTTTAGCTATTGAAAAATAGCAGATCTACAATCTAGGTCTGCTATTTTTTGAAAAATCGAAGAACCACTGTCATAGAAACTTTTTCAGAAAACTGTCAGGATGTAGAAGACATTTTTAGAATCTGATCTCAGGTCACATTTACTTATAATAGAGTATTTCTACATTGCAGTATTGATACTACCACCACTGGTGGTACAGACACAGTGTCACACAAAAGTAACACAAGCTACTTTGAGCCATTCGATAGCGTGGTGCCTGACATCCTGTGTGTGTGTGTGTGTGTGTGTGTGTGTGTGTGTGTGTGTGTGTGTGTGTGTGTGTGTGTGTGTGTGGTTTGAGCCTCTAGACCGCGTGGTAGCAGACATCCCGTTCCTCCTGATGACAGACCTGTGTGTGTGTGTGTGTGTGTGTGTGTGTGTGTGTGTGTGTAGTTTGAGCCTCTAGACCGCGTGGTAGCAGACATCCCGTTCCTCCTGATGACGGACCTCCTCTCCTCGTCTCCCTGGCCGCTGCTCCTCAGCACCTCCTCTCTGCAGCTGATCACCATGACCCCTACGACCCCCCAGATGACCTCCCAGCTCCAACAAGGTATACCATGATTGTTCGTTTGGTGTTTTTGGCATTGAACATCATTGGATAAGATCCAAACGTCTGTTTGTTTCGCCACCTTTTAACACAAGCAGTCCCGGGATTCCTTCAAAATAGGAGCTCTCGGGTGCCGGGAAAACACTCTGACAAACAAAAAACAAAAAAAAACAAAGAGCGAACCGTACGGTGGCCTTAGAGTCACCGTACGCTGAAAAAGGAAAAAAATATCTGAATATTATTCTCTTTGAAGATGCACTAGGACGTGTGGACACGTCTGATGGACGATACCTGTTGAACAACAATCACAGAGAAATGAGCTGCCATTGAGCGGTACCAAAACCACTGAATCACTGGACAAGTTGAACTATGCAGCTCTACAATGAAAGGATTATCCACACTCTCTTGAATAGTTTTTTATGAACTTGGACATCTATCTAGACTCTAGATAGACGTCCAAGTTCATAAGAAACTATTCTAAACACTACAGCATGCAGAGGAGAAGTCATAACAGAACCATCTAAACACTACAGCATGCAGAGGAGAAGTCATAACAGAACCATCTAAACACTACAGCATGCAGAGGAGAAGTCATAACAGAACCATCTAAACACTACAGCATGCAGAGGAGAAGTCATAACAGAACCATCTAAACACTACAGCATGCAGAGGAGAAGTCATAACAGAACCATCTAAACACTACAGCATGCAGAGAATAAGTCATAACAGAACCATCTAAACACTACAGCATGCAGAGGAGAAGTCATAACAGAACCATCTAAACACTACAGCATGCAGAGGAGAAGTCATAACAGAACCATCTAAACACTACAACATGCAGAGGAGAACTCATAACAGAACCAGTCATAGACTAGACTGTCTGCTGTTGTGAATGCTTAACACCATTTTTGCTAAGGACGTGTATACCCGTCTTTTGGGCTTTTGCGCGTGCAGTGGTCCTCCAGACAGGGGAGTGTGGCAGTGAGTGTTTCAGTCTCCAGTGATAATGATGTGTGTGTGTGTGTGTGTGTGTGTGTGTGTGTGTGTGTGTGTGTGTGTGTGTGTGTGTGTGTGTGTGTGTGTGTGTGTGTGTGTGTGTGTGTGTGTGTGTGTGTGTGTGTGTGTGCAGTGGTCCTCCAGACAGGGGAGTGTGGCAGTGAGTGTTTCAGTCTCCAGTGTCCTCCAGTAGACAACGATAACAACACCGTTGGGGCGGGGCAGTACCTGATATCATGGAGGAGGTGTGTACGCACACACATGCACACACACATGCACTAGGGCAGGGGTCGGCAACCCAAGATGTTGAATGAGCCATTTTCAACCAAAAAAATTAATTCAAAATCTACCTGGAGCCGCAAAATATTTTTAAGCCTTAAAATGCTTATATAATGAAGACAACAGGGCTGCAAGTGGATATTAGCCTATCTATCAAAATAAAAAGTGCGCTATGGTTTAAGCCCGTTCGGAAATAGCGCACTGAGTGCACTGTGCAATGCAAACTAATAGGCGAGTGCGCTCCCGCGGTGCGCATTTCCGAACGCAGTCAACGCACCCTCCATTATTATGCCATGTTTTTTGCATTGTGTTCTTACCCGTTTAATGTGATTTCTGTGTGTGGACATCGCTGGAGAGCTTCTCAACATTGGGCACGTAAAATGACACTTTAATCTTCACACACGATTGCAATCTCTCATCGGTGAGGCGTGTGCGGTATTTGGATTTAATGTAGTTCATGTTTGAGAATATCTGCTCACAAAAGTACGTTGATCCAAAGATGGATAATACTCCAGATGCGAGTTTCTTCATGTTCACATAATTGTCTGGAAAAGAGCATTCCATGTTTTCCGTCTGTGAATGGCTTGCCACGTTTTATTTATTGTTTGATAGTTTGTCACTGCAGATTTAGCCATGGTGCGTCATGCAACTGCAGCCTGTTTTACGCAATCGCTACATTTACATTGTAAACGTGTACATAAACATTCAGATTCCAAATATAAAGTACTCGCCACATGTGCCACGGGTGTTAGAATGTTGCTGGTACAGCGATTAGCATTGCTGCATCCCGCGTTGTTTAATAAAAAGCTTTTTTATCCGAGCTGTTATTTTGCCATTGGCTTTCAACTACGCGCCCCCACCCGGTGTGCAACTGTTTCCCAACCCCGTTTGAGAAAAGGGGCGCTCGGATAAAAATGCTTTTTATTAAACAACGCGGGATGCAGCAATGCTAATCGCTGTACCAGCAAATTTCTAACTCCCGTGGCACATGTGTCGAGGACTTTATATTTTAAATCGGAATGTTTATGGACTGCGATTGCGTAAAACAGGCTGCTGTTGCGTCATGACTGACAGTCATGTTTCAGGGCTATAGCCTACTGCAGATTAAGCATACAGACAATCCATCATAATATTTATTCTACACATTTTTACAAAATTGGGAAACTTAAGAATGTTTCTGTCACGTTTGGCCTCCTACAGAAACCATAAATGAAAAATAAAAATGTGAAAAAATAAACATTATACATTTTCATAGATTTTTTTGTAATGCTACAGGGAGCCACTAGGGGAGTGCTCAAGAGCCGCAAGCGGCTCTTGAGCCGCCGGTTGCCGACCCCTGCACTAGGGCTTTAACCATAGACTGTAAAAAATATGGACAAAGCGTTCCCCGGGTCTAACATGGACGTAAAATGAAGCCTGTCAGTCCTTCCTTGTGTACATCGCCATCTTTCTAGATCCGTTTGGGCCCAGCTGGCCCATTGGCTGGCCCAGACAACGAGGCGGGACTTCCCCCCTTCTTCTTAGTTGGTTTTTATTTTGACTCATGTGGGTGGGGAATCCCGATCATAGACTGTAACAGTAGCCACGCCCCTCAGAACATACGCGACTTTATGGTCATTTTTTTAATAAATGGGACCATCATTTTCCAAAAAGAATATTATGACATTAGAAATGAGACTTTAAACTAGTGACTGGAAGCAGAAAGTATTCATGACTATGTTTATTAAGGTAATACAGTCTAGGTGAAGTTGGGCCCAAATACATGGACTTCTATGGGGCTTTTTGGGCCCAATGACAGCGCCACAACAGGCCATTATATTAACTTTCAGGAAATCCCGATTTCCTTAGTGGCTTCACAAAATATCTGTCTGACTGCCCCCCTGGCTTTAAGCAACTAGTCGACTAGTAAATCCATGACCTTTTTGGTACTATTTGACTAGTTGATAAGATTTTTTTTCCCACGTTTTTGTAGGCCTCAAGATCAGCTAGATTATAGTTATAGCCTGGTCACCAATTAATGTACCCAGTTTAATGTTTTAATTAATGTACCCAGTTGAATGTTTTAATTAATGTACCCAGTTTAATGTTTTAATGAATGTACCCAGTTGAATGTTTTAATTAATGTATCCAGTTGAATGGTTTTTTTCTCAAAGTCTGTATCTGCCTAAGCTTAAGAAAATCACAGCCGTGTGAAGTGAGGGCCGCTAATATAGGAAAGTCTAACTCATGTTGATTAGGTGATGTAATTTAGGTGTGATGTAAAACAAACGGTGCCAAAACAAATTAAATTCTCTTTAGAAAGGGAGTCTACCAACGCGCCTCAAGCCTGAAACGGCTGATCCGGTGCTTCACAGGTGCAGGGACATCAAAGTTGCATAAGGAGAAGAGACTGGAGCAGCACGGACATTTAGAGCCTTTTATTTAGGTGCTCAGTATACAAAAACGACTAACGTTTCGACCTTGCGGTCTTCATCAGAGTCTTCATCACTCTGATGAAGACCGCAAGGTCGAAACGTTAGTCGTTTTTGTATACTGAGCACCTAAATAAAAGGCTCTAAATGTCCGTGCTGCTCCAGTCTCTTCTCCTTATGCAACATTAAATTATCTTTATTGTTACTGGCACTTAATGTTTGTGTTGGGGACAAGATGATGTAAATGTTCCCTTCGTTGTCAATGGCGCTTTTAAAACAAACATTGAACTAAAAACAAACATTAAACCTGTATTTAGGCCTAAAAAAAAGAACAAAACAAAAAATGGGTGGAACCATATTTTATTGAGCGGCGCTAAACACTCCAACGCGTGGCTTTGTGTGTTCCAGCCCGTGACGTCATGTCGCAGCAGAGTCTATGGACTTTTATGAAAAGTTTTATTCTGTATAAACTTTTTTTTAGGTCAAGCCAATGACAGAAGTTCTCATAATCGGTTCTAGTGAGCAGAAAGAATCAATAATAAGCAGACTTGGCAACCTGACTGTAGAAAGTAACAGTACAGTAAAGAACCTGGGCGTTATTATTGATTCTGAATTTAATTTTAATTCACACATTAATCATGTTACCAAGATTGCCTTTTTTCACCTTAGAAATATTGCACGAATCAGAGCCTATTTGTCCTTGGACGATGCAAAAACGCTAATCCACGCCTTTGTTTTTTCTCGGCTTGATTACTGCAATGCACTTTTTTCAGGACTGCCTAAGAAAACAACTGACAGATTACAACTTGTCCAAAATGCAGCAGCCAGAGTTTTAACTAGAACTAAGATGAGAGTTTTGGCATCACTGCACTGGCTTCCGGTTGTTTTTAGGATTGATTTTAAAATTATTTTACTTGTCTATAAAGCTCTCAATGGTCTCGCACCTTCCTACCTACATGACTGCCTGCCTAAATATGTCCCAAACCGCCCCCTAAGGTCTTCCACTGCTGGCCTGCTCGCTTTGCCTAAAAAAATGGCAACAAAAAAATACGGGGAAGCAGCCTTTTGCTTCTACGGGTCGTCGGCATGGAACAAGCTCCCACTGTACCTTCGTCAGGCCTTTGAGCTGCATTTCATGTCATGAAAGGTGCTATACAAATAAAGTTTTATTATTAGTATTACTATGACGTCATGTCGTTGACACATGTGGATGATGACACAGTGGATGCAACATGACGGCCACGTCACGAGGCCGCCAAGTCTATGGACATTTTACGGACGGTTTTATTCCTCATCATACATAGATGATGATCTCGATAAAAGGTGCCGCTCACTTCAAGCAGGTGTGATTTTTTTATCCACGGTTAAAACGGCTAGAGTTTATATATTAGAACGTCAGACTCTAACTGGATCTCTTTAACCCATTTTGGTGTTTATGCTTTAGCTATTTAAAAATAGCAGATCTACAAGCTCATAGCCACCGAGTGGCGCGCTATGAGCTTGTAGGTCTGCTATTTTTGAAAAATCGAAGACACTTTTAGAATCTGATCTCGGGTCAGAATGGGTTAATAATGAAACTGTCAGGATGTAATAGACATTTTTAGAATCTGATCACAGGTCAGAATGGGTTATTGATCACGGACACCAATCAAAAGGTGCTCATTTGTTGCAAATAAGGGCAACAAATAACCAAACAACCAAAGCATTCTGAATGTTTTCTTTGCGGCTTTCACCTTTATTTTATATTCTTTATAGAGGGACAGACGGTACGCAGGACAGGAAATGGGGGAGAGAGATGGGGGGGGGGGTGACATGCAGTGAAGGCCGTCGGGATCGGGAGAACACACTTTTGTGTTTGTACCACGCAATGTGATAATTTGATCGGCTGAGCACGGAATGTGATGTGATTACACAAGTGTAGCCTCGATACCCAGGCTTTCATTTCGTCTGCGCGAAAGATGAAAGCCTGGAAAAAGCCGTGGGCTGAACCAGTCTAAAAGTGGGAGTCAACCCTTCCGGGTGGGCGTCGCTCTAAATGATGTGACGTAGCGCTGCACTAGGGGGGAGAGGAGGGGCCGGGGGTGACGGACAGATCGATGAGATCCAATCAGGGTGCGCGCATTTCTGAGGCGCGACCCGCCCCTCTAGACCAGAAATGTCTCTGCTTAGATCAGGCTACACAAGTGTGATTTTGTTTTAAATATTTATTTATTATATTATGTATTGTCCCGCCCCCTGTGACATCATCATCATCAGATACTTATATTATGTATTGTCCCGCCCCCTGTGACATCATGTGGGTCAATTCATCATCATCAGATACTTATTAGTGGGTGCAGCAGGTTCCTTGGATCCAAGGTGCTGCTCAATTCACACTGGGTGTGATTCTTCTCTTCCTGTTGCCAGTCATGGCTGCCAGTTCCCACCTGATGTTGTGTGGGAGTTCAGACTGCTCCAGACCGTACCGCGTGACCGCTAGCTTGCATAAGGTCTTCAGACTCGGACTTAAGTCTAGGATGTACAGGTGGTCACGGTATGCTTCAGAGAAGATGATACGATCTCCCACAATGCAACAGCACATGCTCCTTGGACCTGGTCCTTTCCTCTTGGGTTGAACCTTCTTCCAGGAGAAGGTCTCTGGATTGAATTTCCACAGATCATTGAATTGTCCTTCCCTGCCTTCACCACCAAATATGAACAGCTCTCCATTGTAGGAAAAGGCTGAATGAAACCACCGTCCTTCTGGACGAAGCTGTGCAGAAGGTGTGCTCAGCCAAGAGTTGGTCTCTGTGTCAAACACTCTGATGGTGTCGTTGTACTGACCCCTATGGCCTCCAAATACAAACATCTTTGTCCCTATGATGGTAGCAGAGTGACTGTATGAAGCAGGGGGTGGAGTTCCTCTGGTGTTAATTACAGACCAGACCATTGTGGTAGTGTCCAACTTGTGTGTGTCAGACTCATAGTATCTAGTCTGCCAGAGTAATCCTCCATGGATAATCATGAGCTTCCCCAAGACACAGGCTGAGTGGTAGTACCTCGCCTCTGGAACAGCCCCTGAAACCCTGGGTTTGAACCATCTGTGGGTGTCCACATCAAATGCATAAAGCACGTTGCAGTACGTTGCAGTAACGTTGTACGCGAAACCTCCCCAAACGTAGACGACATCTTCGACAAGCACAGCTGAGTGACCGTGGCGCGATGATGGAACCTCATGGTGGCGTTCTCCTCTTCCTGTTGTCACCGTGGGCAACTTCCTCCAGCGTAAAGGCACTGGGTTGAAAACGTGCACAATCAGAGCCTTGTCATTAAAGCGCCCTCCAAAGGCATACACCTTGTGCTTCACTGCAACACAAGTATGAGAGCCTCCTTTTGGTCCTCCAGTCAGACGTACCATCCACCAAAACATTTCTCACACTGTAAATGATGTTTGATGTATAAAGAAACTCTGAGTAACAATGGGGACGTAATGAGCATGTTATCACTTGTGGCACAAATGGCCTGCAAAGTTGGGCCAATCCACAAAGTCGATCCGTTGGGTTGGCCAATCAAGGAAGCCGATGACTGTTGATCTCCTAATATGGCATAATATGGCGACGTCGTAGGACAGCAGTAGCTGTGTGGGGTGAGTTTAGTGAATGATAAGGGGACGTTGCAGGACAACAGCAGTAGCTGTGTGGGGTGAGTTTAGTGAATGATAAGGGGACGTTGCAGGACAACAGCAGTAGCTGTGTGGGGTGAGTTTAGTGAATGATAAGGGGACGTTGCAGGACAACAGCAGTAGCTGTGTGGGGTGAGTTTAGTGAATGATAAGGGGATGTTGCAGGACAACAGCAGTAGCTGTGTGGGGTGAGTTTAGTGAATGATAAGGGAACGTTGCAGGACAACAGCAGTAGCTGTGTGGGGTGAGTTTAGTGAATGATAAGGGGACGTTGCAGGACAACAGCAGTAGCTGTGTGGGGTGAGTTTAGTGAATGATAAGGGGACGTTGCAGGACAACAGCAGTAGCTGTGTGGGGTGAGTTTAGTGAGCGATAAGGGGACGTTGCAGGACAACAGCAGTAGTAGGCTACATTGACACTACGTCAAACTGGTGGGTTGTTTCCCAACCGGCACTACAGACCAATCAGAAGCCACGGGTCACTACAGACCAATCAGAAGCCACGGGTCACTACAGACCAATCAGAAGCCACGGATCACTACAGACCAATCAGAAGCCACGGGTCACTACAGACCAATCAGAAGCCACGGGTCTTTAAATGGTTCCTCCACCTGTCCTCCTGCAGACAGTCGTCGAGTCCTGAGAGCCCATTGGTCCAGACGGCTGTCACTCTGCCTCATGTCCTGGTAGAGACCATCCCCCTGTATGTCCATGCTGGTGAGTAGTACACACACACACACACACGCACACACACACACGCACACACACGCACACGCGTGAACTGAGCAGAGTTAATGACCAAAACATTTTGAAAACGTCCACTTTCGCCGATTTACGATCACTGATTTTCAATTGCATTTTGACCATTGTTGTCCCCCGCTTTACTTTAATAATAACACGAGCTAGTTCCGTTTGAGCTGCATCCAACACATCCACCTCCATTTAACCCATTTTGGACGGGAACCCCTTTTGGTGCTAGCATTATGCTATAGGCTTTAGCTATTGAAAAATAAAAATAAAATGAAAAATCGAAGAACGACTGACATAGAAACATAGCTTTTTCAGAAAACTGTCAGGATGTAGAAGACATTTATAGAATCTGATCTCAGGTCAGAATGGGTTAAATACCTGAGTAAAGTTCACTTGGAGCTCCATCCAACACATCCCCTTCTGCCTTACTATAGGGCAGTTGACATTTATTTTTGGGGTGTAGTAGATTTTTTATTTTTTCATTTATTTTTCACGGAACCCGAGGCTCGGCCTGAACCCGACTAATTACAATTCATTTTGGGCCGGGCCCGAAAATGTTGGGTAGGGTCGGGTTTGGGCAGAATTTGAGATCTACATCGTGAATGCACTGTTCTCTCTGTGTGTGTTAGGGCATTCATCAAAAAATCGATTTATCGATTTATCGATAAACGAGTCACGAGTCGACTCGCAGCAGCGCGAGTCGAAAGTTGAG
>NC_139711.1:43360033-43640033 GCF_964188405.1 Protomyctophum parallelum | reverse complement strand
CATGCCGTATATAAGCGCTGTGACGTAAAATACTGCCGTAAAGCGAAACGGCGATATAAGCGATATAGCTTTTTTTTCGTGATAGACATTTTCTATCGAAAATACGATATATATCGTCATATCGCCCAGCCCTAACACACACACACACACACTCTGAGACGCTTCCTACCGCAACGCATCTTTATAAAGGTAACACACACACACACACACACCAACACACACACCAACACACACACTCTGAGACGCTTCCTACCACAACGCATCTTCATAAAGGTAACACACACACACACACACACACACACACCAACACACACACCAACACACACACTCTGAGACGCTTCCTACCGCAACGCATCTTCATAAAGGTAACACACACACACCAACCCACACACACACACACACACACACACACACACACACCAACAACAGACACACCAACACACACACACACACACCAACACACACACACACACACACCAACAACACACACACACACACACACACACACACACACCAACAACACACACACACGCCGGCGGGTGGGGGTAGAGTGGCTCAGGCGTACAGTGGCCCGTAGAGCGTCCGAATGGGAAAACCGTGAGGTTCCCGGTTCGATCGCGATCTCCCAGAGTTAGTGTCGAAGTGTCCTTGAGCAAGACGCTGAACCCCTAGTTGCTCCCGGCGTGCAGGTTGGTGCCTCGCATGGTTTCCTCCGCTGTGTGTGTGTGTGTGTGTGTGTGTGTGTGTGTGTGTGTGTGTGTGTGTGTGTGTGTGTGTGTGTGTGTGTGTGTGTGTGTGTGTGTGTGTGTGAGAATGGGGGGGATGTAAAGCGCTATGTAAATGTTCCAGACTGTATCCGCTGTAGCATTCACAAATAGTGGAGCGTAACGGTTGAGATCCAGTGGTTTCAGACGTGTAACGGTTGAGATCCAGTGGTTTCAGACGTGTAACGGTTGAGATCCAGTGGTTTCAGACGTGTAACGGTTGAGATCCAGTGGTTTCAGACGTGTAACGGTTGAGATCCAGTGGTTTCAGACGTGTAACGGTTGAGATCCAGTGGTTTCAGACGTGTAACGGTTGAGATCCAGTGGTTTCAGACGCGTAACGGTTGCACTGGCTTTCATTTTCAGCCTCAGGGACACCAGGCGGATGAGGACTCCATCGCGGCTGCCTGAGACGGACGGATGGACGGATGCACGCGCACGCACACACACACACACACACACACGTACACACGTGCACACATTCCTTAATTTCTTCTAGCGTGTGTGTCATCTAGCGCTGAAACCGCACTCTGAGAATCTGCTCCCATTCAGTTTTCTTCAACTTCATTAACTTAACATAAATACATTATGGTGACATTAACCGCCCTACCAGACTTAGTAAACTGGACCGGAGTTGACTCTGTACTTGGGTCGCTTTTTTCCCCCAGTCGATCTACAGCAAATCTCTGTGGCCCGAAGCTAGCCGATCTATAGCGTGGTGCGTTGGATGAGCTTGTAGATCTGCTGTAGATGTTATTTATAACTATAGATCTATAGCGTGGTGCGTTGGATGAGCTTGTAGATCTGCTGTAGATGTTATTTTGGCTGATGTTCCCCAGCAGACCGATGGACGCTGGGGTTCAGGTGGTTACAGAGTCTTGTCGAATCACATAATCTCAAAGTGTCTCAAACTGAAATATGAACAGAAGCCAGAGACTTCCTGCAACGTTTTTTTTGGTAGCAATATATATTCTAATAGATAGCATTGCTATCGACCAGTGGTTTTCAACCTTTTTCATGTCAAGGCTCATTATTTCTTTTTCGGCATTTGAGCCACGGGCCACCATTTGATGACATTTAGCCTCTCTCAAGAATAGTTTGTCATCGTTGGATAAGATTGTGTCCACAACGCCATGCTGTATTGATGTTGGTACCATTAGGAGAGATAACAGGCAAACGTTGATCAAAACAGCAATTCTTCTATGTAGAGTTCTTGTGAATTTATCTGCATTAATTAGCTTGACAAGGCGTTTTGGGCCGTTTGTAACCCAACTCCATACATTGTGTTTCTGTGTTTTTAACATTATGCAGTACATTTAATGACCTTCCGTGTGCGTGTGTGGCTGATCACTGAGTAGCTGCAGCTCTCGTCTTAACACGTTGTCGTTCTATCGGTGAAAATAAAGTGATGCTCATCTGATGGTGTGAGTTGTTTTGAAGGTTTGTGAGGATAATGTGATGGTAATGATTGATTGATTGATTTGTGTCCTGCACACAGACAGCTATATAGTACACCACCCCTTACCCCTTATCCCTAAACTTATTTGCATTTTATTTTAACTATTTTAAAACATTTAAAAATAGTTCAAATAGCTGATCTACAAGCTCACAACGTGTCGATGTAGATTGGCTAGTTGAACTATTTTAAAATGTTTTAAAATAGTAAAAAACTGCAAAAAAAGTTTAGGGATACAGTATATTGTAATAATATAATACAATAATATACAACATTATATAACATAAAATATAAATTAATTCAATTACAGCTCAGAGTTTTACAGAGTGTTCAGTCTTCTCTCCCATGCAGGCTTGACTGATAAAATCTAACACAACAAAATCTCCAGCTTTTCATAATCATCTACCTCAAGGAAATCACCACAGATAGAAGACCTTTTTGTTTCACTAAGAAATGCTCTTTTTTTTTGTGGCTTTCGCCTTTATTTTTTATGTTTTATGGAGGAACACCTCCATAAATGTATTATCGTATTTAGGGCAGTAAAACAAAAAGTGAACCCGCATTTTCAATTTCACCAAGTTCACAAAAAAAACAACAAAAAAAAACAGTGGTGCATGGAGAGGTGCAGATAATAATATAAATAAAGGCCATGCATTTTTAGGTCAAATGTGAAAGCTAGTGCCTTCCCTTGGAGTTGGAGTTGGAACCCCACATGACTTTGCTCCAGGCACCGAACAAGCAACCCTCAAGGCAGTATATCCTGAGCCAGAGCCGTTCCGGGAAGTAATGTGAGTACAAATTAGTTTTGACAGCACCACTCAGTTCACACGGGTGTGATTTTTCTCTTAACACCGGCCTGTAGAAAAAGCCACAGGGATGTGGGCAGGGAAACAAACCTAGCTTCTGTTGACGTCACTGAGTGAGCATCATGGAGGTACTGAAAGACCCATGCGCCCACCTCAGACACGGACATCAGCAACATTATGAGAATCAACATTGTCCAGGAGAAAAATCACACGGGGTTTAGTGTTCTAGGGTTAAGCCTCACGCCGGTGTTGTTTCTTTTTATTACTTATTGAAAGCACACTATATAAATAATTGTTTATCCTAAGTAATCAGTTACAGGTGAGTAATGTTAAAGTAACCTAGGACTTTGAAACTGCATCTCTAGTGAGAACACACACGATTACTTCCTTTGTTTGCTCAGCTATGACTAGTACTGTTCTATGACTAGTACTGTTCTATGACTAGTACTGTTCTATGACTAGTACTGTTCTATGACTAGTACTGTTCTATGACTAGTACTGTTGTATGACTAGTATGACTAGTACTGTTCTATGACTAGTACTTTTCTATGACTAGTACTGTTCTATGACTAGTACTTTTCTATGACTAGTACTGTTCTATGACTAGTACTGTTCTATGACTATACTTTTCTATGACTAGTACTGTTGTATGACTAGTATGACTAGTACTGTTCTATGACTAGTAATTGTCTCCACCAGGCCGAAGGCATGTGGGGAGAGTATGTTTTGCACTCCGTCCGTCCGCGTGTCCGTCCGTGTGTCCGTGTGTCCGTGTGTCCGTGAACAGCTAATCTCGGCCACCGTTAACCCGGTCGATGCCATATTTTGCACACACACTCCCTGGATGCCAACCATGAACCTCTGCCCCAAACTTTCCAGAACGGCCTGTTATAGCGCCACCAGGAGGCCGCTTTGTGCAAAACAAGTTTTTCGATGCCATATTTTGCACACACACTCCCTGGATGCCAACCATGAACCTCTGCCCCAAACTTTCCAGAACAGCCTGTTATAGCGCCACCAGGAGGCCGCTTTGTGCAAAACAAGTTTTTGCACAGTACACCTACAGATTTTGTCCAAACATCACGCAAATTGGTACACAGTCTCTCTAGAGCCATTCAACGAAACGGGTCTTTCAGATTTATCAGACTCCATCCTGATTGGTTAAGATTGGCTTCCAAAGTTCACAGGAGTGCTCAGTTTCAAACAAAATGCAACATACATCGCGTGATTTCCGTGAAATTGTGCACCCACATTCCCACTAGGCCGAGGACGAAATGCCACATGAACAATTTCAACTCAGCCTCAAGGTGGCGCTATAACTGGCCGAAAAGTGTTTTTACCTCTAACTGCACGGATCTGTGGATAACCTGGTGGAGACCTGTGCCCGGAAGGGCACTTTTTCTAGTTTTCTATGACTAGTACTTTTCTATGACTAGTACTTTTCTATGACTAGTACTGTTCTATGACTAGTACTTTTCTATGAATAGTACTGTTCTATGACTAGTACTTTTCTATGAATAGTACTGTTCTATGACAGTGGTGACTGTTTCTTCAGCTCCTTATCTGACCTAATCAATCAAACAGACCCTCATGTGACATCATGCAACACGTCTGTTTCAGCAAAGTTGCTGTACTCTGTCGTCAAACCCTAAGCCATTCCAACCTATCAAAATGAGCAGGGGTGAGGTGGGTTCTGGGAGTCAGGCTAAGTAAGTAGCCTGGTGTAACGCCCGGGATTCGAACTCGGGTCTCCCGTGTGAAAGTCCAGCATCTTAACCGACTAGACCCTATGCCTATTGACTGGGGGAGATATTAAACTCTTGAGTTTGATTTGGTGCTGCACTGCGGCGACATGGACATAAGGGCTACGCTTGCACAAATTAAGACAAATTTCTTCCTCGGGAGAAAAAATAATAAAGAACCTTGAACCTTGAGGCCCTCAGGCTGAGGCTCTGAGCCACTCTGCTACACTGGCGTACGAAGATATTGATGACCTCTGCCCTGCCCCATTGGACACCGCGGCCTCACGGATCTGCTAATGATGAGTAGTAAGTAAAATAAGTAGCCTTGCCGGGCCATGAGGACCATAGGGCAGGAGCCTATCTCCTGTGTCTGTAGCCATGAGGCCCATAGGGGCAGGAGCCTATCTCCTGTTTCTGTAGCCATGAGGCACATAGGGGCAGGAGCCCACCTCCTGTTTCTGTAGCCATGAGGCACATAGGGGCAGGAGCCTATCTCCTGTTTCTGTAGCCATGAGGCCCATAGGGGCAGGAGCCTATCTCCTGTTTCTGTAGCCATGAGGCACATAGGGGCAGGAGCCTATCTCCTGTTTCTGTAGCCATGAGGCCCATAGGGGCAGGAGCCTATCTCCTGTTTCTGTAGCCATGAGGCCCATAGGGGCAGGAGCCTATCTCCTGTTTCTGTAGCCATGAGGCCCATAGGGGCAGGAGCCTATCTCCTGTGTCTGTAGCCATGAGGCCCATAGGGGCAGGAGCCTATCTCCTGTTTCTGTAGCCATGAGGCCCATAGGGCAGGAGCCTAGCTCCTGTTTCTGTAGCGTGAGGCAGCTTGATGTAAGTAGTTCAAGGTTCAAGGTTTCTTTATCTTTACGAGTGTGCAGCGGCTATAGAGTAAATCAGTCATATACATTGGTATAGGTTTCCAGGGACATGCTGTACCTTGTTGTACCTTCAGGGAGAAACCACCTATCTCCAACATTTATACACTTTCTTTATTGGTTGTTTTTCCTTCGTTATTTTTTATTGTTGTAAATGAATGTCCTATTCTTCATCGTACAAGCTGTGCGTCGCTGATCCTGTGCTGTGACGTGTCGTGGTGAGCTTGTAGATCTGCTATCTCTGCTGCTTTTGTGTGACTCCTGCCGAGTAGGTCAGTATACCAGTGTTGATTCCGTCGACTGATACTATGACGGAAAATGTTCGTCCACTACCTTTTTGCACTAACTAAGCTATGTTGACTAAAACTGAGACTAAGTACATTGACAATTTCGTCAACAAATAAAAACTAGACTAAAATAAAAAGACTAAAAAAGAGATCCAGTATAAGTAAGACACAAGTCATTTTACACTTGGTTGCATGCTGAAAATAGCACATCTACAAGCTCACAACGCGTCGCAGTGCACGCCATTACGACGGCATCAACACCCGCCAAAATACATTTTAGTCGACTAAATCAATAGATTTAGTTGACCAAAATCTCTATTTAGAGACTAAAACATTCCTGTTGACTAAAATATGACTAAAACTAAATTTAGGTTTAATTCCAAAGACTATGACTAGACTAAAATAGAAATTTGCTGCCAAAAACAACACTGGTCAGTATAGGCTACTAGGGGTATATTCATTTTAGGAAAACATAGAGAGTTGAAATATTGAGATACGGGGTTTCCGCCCTGGCGACAACGATATGTGGACTGACTCCGGTGGAGTTTAAAACCGAACAGGAGTTGTTCAATCAGTAGAAGACGATGTTAATCATTTCTGGGCTGAGGTTGACGTTTCCTCGGGAGGCTGTGTGGCAGAACAACAGGCTGACCAATCCATGCATCAGCAGGCTGTCTGACCGAAGGCGTCTGAGGTGAGTCCACCTCCGGCCCAACGCTTCTTCTCCTCATTTGGGTTCTTTAACATTCTGGACGGGAAACCCCCTTTCTGGTGTTTTATAGCATTATGTTCTACTTTAGCTATTGAAAAACAGCAGATCTACAAGCTCATACATCTACGAGTGCCTTACTTGTAGATCTGCTATTCTTTGATTTTTTTTTGAAAATGTGCCGCAAATCTTTGAATATATATTCTTTCAGAGCAAACTTATTTACTCAAATCGTTGCAAATCGTCTGCTATTTTCAGATCCTTGATATGAAATATTGAGCACCACTGATGTAGAAACATAGGTATCGCAGAAAACTGTCATGATTTAGAAGACATTATTTTAAATTCGGTTAAACCAGGGGTAGGCAACTTGGCACAGGGAGGGTGATCACTGGCATGCTGTACGTGTGAGAGAGACGTTTTTCTTAAAAAAATATATATATATATATTCCAAAAAAGAACTCATGGATGACTCCTGGTAGGAACTCATTGATGACCTTGTGTTCCTTTAATGACATATAGCGATGGACTACGATGATGCAGTGTCCTTCCTGGGCCACTGGGGGGCGTTTGAGAAGACGGTGTTCGTGCTGCTCAGCCTGAGCGTGGTCAATAACGGTTACGTGGGCATCGCCATGGTGTTCCTGGCGGACATCCCTCCTCACCGCTGCCGCCTCCCTGCCCTGGACGGGGACTCCAACTCCTCCTCCTCCTCTTCCTCCTCCTTCTCCTCCTCCTCCTCCTCCCCCTCCTCCTCCTCCTCGCCCTCCTTCAGTCTGGAGCTAAACCACTCCTTCCCCCTGGAGGAGGTGAAAGGGGTGCTCATGCTCAGCCGCTGCTCCAGGTACGTATAAGTTATAACAGTCGCACGTTTACATTTATGGTATAGCTTAACCCATTTTGGTGTTAGCATTATGTTGTAATTTAGCTATTGAAAAATAGCAGATCTACAAGCTCATAGAGCTTGTAGGTCTGCTATTTTTGAAAAATTGAAGAGCGACTGACATAGCAACCTAGCTTTTTCAGAAAACTGTCAGGATGTAGAAGACATTTTTAGAATCTGATCTCAGGTCAGAATGGGTTCAAAAAAATCCCAGTAATAGTCCTGGGCCGGCTTAGGCCTCACTGCACGTAAGACACACTCGTGTCCTGTTGTCTTCTGTGTGTCATGGCCGCCTCAATGCGTTTCCAATGGGAGTTTCATGACACAGCCTTGTTGCATGGCTCTCTTCTCCCCCCCCCCCCCCCAGGACACACGTGTGTCTTAGGTGTGAGTGAGGCCTTAGCGGTCCAGGCACCTTGGCTGGTAATCCAGCATTACAGTGTGTCACGGGTTCGAGTCCCAAACCTGACGAACCTTTACTGTGTGTCTCCCCATCTCTCTCCCCGTTTCCTGTTGACTTACTAACTACCGGTATCTATCTTATCTATCTATCTATCTATCTATCTATCTTATCTATCTTATCTATCTTATCTATCCTATCTATCTTATCTATCTTATCTATCTTATCTATCCTATCTATCCTATCTATCTTATCTATCTTATCTATCCTATCTATCTTATCTATCTTATCTATCCTATCTATCTTATCTATCTTATCTATCCTATCTATCTTATCTATCTTATCTATCCTATCTATCTTATCTATCTTATCTATCCTATCTATCTTATCTATCTTATCTATCTTATCTATCTTATCTATCTTATCTATCCTATCTATCTTATCTATCTATCTATCTATCTATCTATCTATGTAACTCCCTCCGCGCACAAACAGACACAAGTGGTTTCCTTGAACTGATTTATTTGTAGGGTTGTTGGTCCTCCAAATCACCGTGAAAACTAAACAATAAAACAATAAAACAAGGACGTTACAGCATGTAGATGCAAACATTTCACGTAGCAAAACAGACAAAACAAACAACAAATACCTCGTTGGCTGCGTGCGTAACAAAGGGGGGGATACTCTGCAATCTTCAGGTCCTTATAACCCTTTCTTATCAGTTAGACAGTCTCTTATTTCTTGTAACTTTACAGTCTCTTTGTGACCAGTGCAAGCTGGAGCTGCTTTGCACCTTGCTGCTGTTTCTTGTGGCTTGATCCGTGTGCCCAATTGACATGCGCAGACCAAACGAGACACAGACAGAACAGGGCATTGACTCTTCAAAATAATAGCATTACAACAACTTGACAAGAAAAGCAATGAAATAATGTTCTAACATAAATGTAACTTAATTATGAACTTGTACCTTTTAGAAATATAAACAAATTATATTATTTGTAGTGGCAACAGTTACACTCCCACCAAATCTCACAAAACCTTCTTGTGGGATTTCCTTTTAATACTTCAAAATAAAATAAACCATTACAGTTATTAAACCTTTCCCAAGAAATTTCAGGCAAAACATTAAACCCTTTCCTCTGCTTCAAGCAGAGTGACAATCTTCTGTACAGGTCTCTCAAGAAACCCTGTTTTAGTTGTGGGCGTTCCCTTCTTGTCAAATGTGGTGTCGCTAACCATCAGTTTTAGTTTTCTCACCCTACCATCTGACCCTGGGTAGACATCGGTGATTCTGGCCAGCTTCCATTTGTTGCGTGGTGCCAGATCGTCTTGCAGAAGGACAATGTCGTTGACCTTCGAGTTCCTTCTGTTCTTGTGCCACTTTTGTCTTGACTGTAGGTTCAAAAGGTATTCCTTTCTCCAACGAGTCCAAAACTCATTGGCCAAATACTGGACTCTGCGCCACCTCTTCTTGAGATAAAGATCTTCTTTAACAAATTGTCCAGGTGGGGGCAGTAGTATTGTGGACTTCATTGTAAGGATATGGTTCGGAGTTAAAGGTTCAGGTCCAGATGGGTCATTCAAGTGTTCAACGGTAAGTGGTCTGCTGTTAATGATGGCCATGACCTCATATAGGAATGTTCTTAGTGAGGTTGTGTCGAGCCTTTGTGCCGACTGGTCGAGAACAGCAGTAAGAACACTTCTTATGGTTCTTATTTGCCTCTCCCAAATGCCGCCCATGTGACTAGCCGCTGGGGGGTTCATAAGAAACTCACATCCGAGAGCCTTCACTCTTTCTTGATCCATTCCTCTCATGAGTTCTGCAAACTCTCTCCTTGCACCAACAAAATTGGTGCCTTGGTCACTTCTTAGTTGACGAATATTTCCTCTTATGGCAATGAACGCTCTCAAAGCATTGATAAATGCGTCAGTTGTCATATCGTCAACAACTTCAATGTGTATGGCCCTTGAGCATAGACAGGTAAGTATGAGTCCATATCTTTTGATGTCCTTCCTTCCTTCTTTAACATAGATCGGACCGAAGCAGTCTATGCCTGTGTAAATGAAGGGTGGAGTTGCCTCTGTTCTATCTTCAGGTAGGTCACCCATTCTCTGTTCCTCAGTACTTCTTCTGTACTTTCGACACTTGACACATTTGAATATGTGCGACGAGACGGCGCTACTGCATCCCAGGATCCACCATCCATTAGCTCGCAGTTCGTTCGTCGTCATTCCACGTCCTTGATGATGCACCTTTTCGTGGAAGTGCTTAATGAGTAAAGCTGTAATGTGGCTGCTCTTTGGGAGTATGGCTGGATGCTTCACGTGTGGGTGTAACGCGGCCTGACTCAAGCGTCCTCCCACTCTTAGAATGCCTTCTTCATCCAAAAATGGATTTAGCTTGCACAGCTTACTGTCCGTAGTCTTGGTAACTGCTTTCTTAAGTTCCAAGCTCTTTATCTCATCTGAGAATGCTTCTGCTTGAACTAGCTTGATGATAGCAAGTTCTGCTTCTTTCCTTTCTTCCAGACTTGTACTTTCACTGGTTTGTTGTTTCACCCCTTTGTGTTCTTTGACATGTCGTTTCAATTTGGCAATAGCTCTTACTCCTCTTGACCAATCAGAGAACTTCTCTAGGCGATCCAGCAATGATCTAGCTTCTTCTGCCTTGGTGGTACACACAAAAGCCTTACGGAGTTCAGGATCGTCTTCCTTGATTTCTCCCACCTTGCTCTCTCTTAGGGGTAGCTGTCTTTGCCAGAGAAACTTTGGTCCTATAAACCAGTTTGAGGTCTTAAGTTGCTCTGCAGTCAAACCTCGGGAGGCGTGATCTGCCGGATTGTCTTCAGAGGCTACATGAGCCCACTGTTCGGGCTTTGTACTTGACTTGATTCTCTGTATACGGTTGGCTACAAACACTTGGAACCTTCTGGCATCATTGTTTATGTAGCCTAGAACGACTGTGGAATCTGTCCAAAAGAACTCTTGCAGATCTTGGATTTCTAGCTCGTTTCGGAGCATGTCACTGGTTCGAACTGCTACAACAGCCGCTGAGAGTTCCAGTCTTGGTATAGTAGTGACTTTGGTTGGCGTAACTCTTGACTTTCCCATTACCAGACAGCAATGGACTTCATCTGACTTGTTGACGGCTCGCAGGTAAGTACATACACCGTATCCAGAGACGCTCGCGTCAGCAAAATGGTGCAGCTCATACCTTTTGACGTCGCCAAAACTTGAAGGTAAGTAGGATCTTTCAATTTGCATTTCAGCTAAATTGGGTAGGTCTCTAATCCAGGACTCCCACTGAGGTCTGAGACTTTCTGGAAGTTCCTCATCCCAGCCGACTTTCTCTCTGCACATTTGTTGAAGTATTTGTTTCCCCAGAAGGATGAAGGGTGACAGGAACCCCAAGGGATCATACATGGACGCTACGGTAGAGAGCACGCCCCTTCTTGTTAGTGGATTGGGTTTCACTTTAACTCTGAATTTGAAGGTGTCAGAAGTTATACACCACTCCACTCCTAGAGCTCTTTCAATGTGAGGTAAACTCAAGGCCATGTCTTGATCTTTGATTGCCGCACGTTCTCCTTCCGGAATTGTTGCCATCACTTTCTCACTGTTGGAGACAAACTTGTGAAGTCTTAACTTGCCAGTGGAGCAAAGTTCTCTTGCTTCCTTGACAAGCTGGCTTGCTTCTTCTTCAGTTTGAACACTGGTTAGACCATCGTCTACATAGAAATTTCTTTGAATGAAGCGTATGGCATCTTCACTGAACTGACCTTGCCCTTGTGCTGCCAAATGTTTCAGGCCGAAATTGGCACAGCCAGGAGACGAGGCCGCTCCAAACAAGTGAACCTTCATCCTGTAGGTTGATGGTGCGGTTTCCATATTGCCATTCTCCCACCACAGAAATCTTAAATAATCTTGATCTTCCTTTCTCACGTGAAACTGGTGAAACATTCTTTCAACGTCGCACATGACTGCGACAGAACTCTTGCGGAAGCGGCATAGGACACCCACCATGGTGTTAGTTAAATCAGGGCCGGTGAGCAGATGGTCGTTGAGGGATGTGTCATGAAACTTGGCGGAACAGTCAAATACTACACGTATTTTCTCTGGTTTATGTGGATGGTAAACTCCATGATGAGGAATGTACCAAACGGACTGACTGTCCAATTCTTCATCCGGCACCTTCTCTGCGTCACCGCGCTTAATTATGTCATCCATAAAGTTGACATAGTCTCTGTAGTACTTTTGGTCTTTCTTTAGTCTCCTTTCAAGAGAAGTTAGGCGGTGCACTGCACATATCTTGTTGTTGGGCAAGTGTGGTCGTTCTTCTTTGAACGGTAATGGCATTTCGTAGTGGCCATTGTCCTTTTGTGTGATGTTCTCTCTCATTTTAGAAAGGAACTTGATGTCATCTTGAGACACTGGATCATCCTCTATGGCTCTTTCGGAGAAGTCTGATTCAAGAACCTTTATGATGTCAGAGAGAGTGATTTCCTTTACTTTGGTTCGACACACATAGTGTACTTCAGTTTTGAGATTGACAGAAGTCTCCATATCAGGTGTCACTTGTCTCATCACTATGCGATGGCTTATTCCGAAAGCATCGCCGTAGTCTACACAGGGATTCCGGTGTCCAACAATACTCCATCCAAGGTCTGTGCGCTGTGCGTAAGGCTGGTTTTCTTTACCAGACACCACTTCCCTTGGAAGTAAGGCTTGTGAGCAGTTGTATCCAATGAGTAAACCTACTTCACAGTCTTGCAGATGTGGTATCTCATGTTGGAGATGCTCTAGATGGGTCCATGACTTTGCGGTCTCATCTGTAGGTATGTGAGTTCTGTTGGCAGGAATAAAATCACGTGTATAGACTGGTGGTAAGGGGATCTTCTCTCCTGAGTAAAAGCCTCTTACTTGCAGGTTGTTTACTCTTTGGGAGCTTATTACTGTAGTTCTTGCAGTCATAGTAGAGAGCTTGAGCTTGACTTGTTCTTTACTTGCTTCCAAAGCTTCTGCTACTTCACTAAGCACAAAGGTTGTGTCGCTTTGAGAATCCAACAGCGCATATACAAGCACTTCTTGTGTTGGTTGAGTTGTGGATGAAAGCCAGACTGGAATTATTGCAGACGTTTGTGCGTTTGCTTCTTGGAGTATTACTCTAAGTGAAGTAGCGTCTGTAGTTGTTTCTCTGTGTTGAGATGATTGAGGTCTTCCATTGTGGGTTTCTTGACTTGTACTTGGCTTAGCTTGTGGTGGTCTTTGTTCTCTGGTTCGCTCTTCATGCAGACAAGTAGGATGCTTCCTTTGGCATGTTTCACAAACACTCCTACTGTCGCAGCCTTTTGATTGGTGCCCAGACCTGAGACAACCAAAACAAAGTCGTTCAGTTTGAACAAACTTGATTCTTTCTGACATTTCTTTCTCCATGAATTTTCTGCATCGGTGTAGCTCATGTCCCATCTTCTCGCAGAAACTGCATTTTATGACAGTCTTTTCATTGGAGCTTGTAGTCAGTGTCTCTTCATTGGAGCTTGTATTCAGTGCCTTTGCTGCAAAACTTTGTTGTCTTTGGGACTTTGGGTTGTCAGCTTCACCTTGTTTCAATGAATGAAGTGAAGTGACAGGGTTGCAGGCAATTCTTGCTTCTCTTGTTAGAAATCTGACAAAGTGGCTGAATGAGGGAAATTGATTTCTCTCTTCTTCCATTTCCATAACCTTCCGATTCCATGCGGCCGTTAGCCAATCTGGTAACTTAGAAAGGATTTTCCTGTTCTCATTACAGTCATTCAGGATCTGCAATGTCTTGTTGTTGATCATGGCAGCTTCACAACTGCGGAGAAAATCTGTAAATTCTCTGAGCTCAAAGCTGTCCTTCGACCCAATCTTAGGCCATGCTTGAAGCTGGTCTCTGTACGCCTTGGCAATTGTGAATGGGTTTCCGTATCTCTCCTCCAGAATCTCCCATGCTGCAACATAGGCAGATTCGGTTCCGAGCAGGAAGTAGCCATCAAGAGCCTTCTTTGCTTGACCACCGATGTATCTTCGTAGGTAGTATATCTTCTCCTTCTCTTGTATGTTCCTCTGGTCTATCAGTATTTCAAAAGATAGTTTCCAGTCGATGTACTTCAATGGATCCCCACTGAATACTGGAGGTTCAGGAATTGTTATTCTGTTGGCACTTAAAGCGCCTGCCAGCATCTTAACGAGCTCTGCTGTACTGTCATGAGAGGCTTGTGGCACGGGAGACGTATGACTGGACTGATGACTTGTGAGAGCAGGTACTTGTTTATCTGCTACTCTCTTATTTTCCAGTAATATGTCTTTCCGTTCTTCTTTGATGCTCCCTTGATCATACACCAGCATTCTTGCTTGTGCTGCATTAAGATTTTTCACTGTTTCCAATTTCTTTATTTTTCTCCGTTTTTCATCCAGAGTCCTTTGTAGAGCTATATGCTCTTCTTCTAGTTGAGCTTTCATTTGAGCTGCCTCTTCCTCTCTCTGAATTCTTCTTTTCCTTGAATCTGCTTCTCTCTCTAGCTCATCTGCTTCTTGCTGCAAGTGGTGCTTTCTGATTGCTGCCTCTTGATCAGCTAACTTCCTTTTAGCTTCTTGCTCGAGGAGGTCCAATTCAGATTGTTCTATTTCTTGTTGTTCTATCACTTTTAGAACAGCTTGGTTCGCAGCAGCTTCAGCGGCAGCTTCTTGTCTTCTTACAGAAGACCTAGTGGAATGGTCTGAGCCGCCTTTCCCGATAGAAGCGACAGAGAGTGATTTACAACTTGAGTCAAAGATAGAGCCTGCTTCTGGCCATTCTGGCTCCTCTGCTGGAATATTTCCATCCCGTCGACTTGCGGCTCTGAAGAGAATGAACTTGGAGATTTCCACACACTGATCAACCTTTCGTCGGATGTCCTGCTCTGGAGCTGAGACTTGACGCAGGTTATCGTAAGCACCTGTGACATGTGCAGTGAAACCTTTGAGTTCACGAATTATGTCGTTAATCAATGTCTCACTCAGAGGCTCCGTTTGTGATAACGTCTCCTTGGAAAATTTAGCCTGTGATCTCCATTTGTTATAGCAGTAGTTGAAGCTTTGTTGCAAAACTTTAATTTTGTCCGCTTGCATTTCTTTGCCCTTTTCTGTTAGGTTTCTTGTTCTTTCACTTCGTCTCGGCATCTGAGTTTCCTCTTGCTGCGGTTCCTCTTCAGCACCACGCACTTCCTTTTCTTCAGGTCGTGCTTCTTCCTGGTGTCTTTCCTCTTCAGGTCGGGGTTGGGAATCCTTTCTCTCCCTAATACTGTCCCTTTCCTGTTCTGTAGGTGCACCTGGATCTGACATTTTAATCAATTCTTAAATGATAACCTACTTGTAAATAAGACCCTTAAATTGCCCAGAGAAAATATTGACAGTAAATGGAATTTCTGTCAATCCTTGTTAGATAAACTTGTAAATATCACTTAAATGCAGTAAATATCCTAAATGTAAATACCTTAAAGCTTAAACAAATCAAATCTTAAATTCAACTTTCTTAATTCAACCTTTGAATATTACCTTTTCAGAATATTACTTTCAAAACGTTCACTATATACACTTTAAATCACTTCAAAACTAAAATATCAAAGGCAGTTGAAATACTTCAATATCAAATCAAATGGCAAATACCTTGAATTATTTTTTGTAAAACCAATACAACTTTAACTTGGTATAATATCAAAACAAAAAAATATAGTGTCCTTTTTTAACTTTGCACCTCAAGTGTGTCTTGTATAATGACAAGATTCAATTAAATTGAATGAGCAGATTAGTCCAAAACTTTACCACACACTCCTAAGTATCTTCAAACGTTTCCAGAAGCCCTCTTTCTACTTAGAGTACTGCTGATTTAATGTCCATTTTCTTCATAGCCTTATTGTCTTGAAAACGTTCAGATTACCTTTTCTTCTGTGTGTGAAGTGTGTGTGAGAAGGACTGAGGGGGGAAGAGGCGGGGGGGGGGGGGGGGGGGGGTGGCGGCGCTGAACGGGCTCATCTGTCGGTGCTTGCTGACGATCACTCCGTGCAGCTGGCCTGGTCCTTTGATCTTGCAGACTGTCAATTAGCGTGCGTTGTCCACTGCGTCGATGAACAGTGCGAGTTTTCACTGTAACTCCCTCCGCGCACAAACAGACACAAGTGGTTTCCTTGAACTGATTTATTTGTAGGGTTGTTGGTCCTCCAAATCACCGTGAAAACTAAACAATAAAACAATAAAACAAGGACGTTACAGCATGTAGATGCAAACATTTCACGTAGCAAAACAGACAAAACAAACAACAAATACCTCGTTGGCTGCGTGCGTAACAAAGGGGGGGATACTCTGCAATCTTCAGGTCCTTATAACCCTTTCTTATCAGTTAGACAGTCTCTTATTTCTTGTAACTTTACAGTCTCTTTGTGACCAGTGCAAGCTGGAGCTGCTTTGCACCTTGCTGCTGTTTCTTGTGGCTTGATCCGTGTGCCCAATTGACATGCGCAGACCAAACGAGACACAGACAGAACAGGGCATTGACTCTTCAAAATAATAGCATTACAACAACTTGACAAGAAAAGCAATGAAATAATGTTCTAACATAAATGTAACTTAATTATGAACTTGTACCTTTTAGAAATATAAACAAATTATATTATTTGTAGTGGCAACAGTTACAATCTATCTATCTATGTATGGGAAAAAAACAGTAATAGGCCATGAGTCAGAGCCCTAACAACGGGCTATGATTGTCACGGGTAAAGCCATACCGATATTAATTAAACTGTTTATAGGGTCAATATAAGTCAATTCGTATTATGATAACCGTTCCACTATAGGAGTAGCTTCATCAGTACTGGTGAAGGCTGGATAGCCGAAACATTTGTTGTTCGTTGTTCAAAATGAAATAAATGTTTTGAACTGCAGTCTTGGTGTGTGCGACCCACTACCGTTATTTATTTGATATAGTCTTATTATCGCAGCCATTGTGTTTACGTTGCAGGTACAAACAAGGAGGTGGTTTCCACGGCAACCAGACCGAGGGCTGTGTTGACGGCTGGGTGTTTGGATCAGAGAGATACTCCTCCACCATCGTCACTGAGGTCAGAGGTCAATCCTCTGGACACTATAGCCTACATTTACTGAGTAACCCATTGTACTTAAAGGGCCACTTCACCCCTTTTGCAACCAGCTCTCATTTGAACGATGTTTAGGACACAATTCAACACTTCCCTGGGGTTTTATGTGTGGTTTTATGTGTTTTTTAGATATTTTAGGATTTCAAATGCCTGATGACTCATCGGGCATTGCTCGCACCTCCTTCTTGGACTATGTTGTCTCAGTAAGAGAGCCCTCACCCTCTCCACAAGGAGGAGCAGTGCAGCAAAGCATTATGGTCATTGTAGGAATTCAGCAATCGAGTCAAACCCAATTCAACAAGCGTGTTTTGTACAAGCTTGTAGATCTGCTAGTTGCACTATTGATATTGAAAATGGTGTGTGTGTGTGTGTGTGTGTGTGTGTGTGTGTGTGTGTGTGTGTGTGTGTGTGTGTGTGTGTGTGTGTGTGTGTGTGTGTGCGTGTGTGTGTGTGTGTGTGTGTGTGTGTGTGTGTGTGTGTGTGTGTGCGTGTGTGTGTGTGTGTGTGTGTGTGCGTGTGTGTGTGTGTGTGTGTGTGTGTGTGTGTGTGTGTGTGTGTGTGTGTGTGTGCGTGTGTGTGTGTGTGTGTGTGTGTGTGTGTGTGTGTGTGTGTGTGTGTGTGTGTGTGTGTGTGTGTGTGTGTGTGTGTGTGTGTGTGTGTGTGTGTGTGTGCGTGCGCGTCACAGTGGTCTCTGGTGTGTGAGGACGGCTGGAAGGCACCGTTCACCATGACCGTCTTCTTCCTGGGAATTCTGGGAGGATCCTGTCTGTCTGGATACCTGTCTGACAGGTAACCTGTCTGTCTGTCTGTCTGTCTGTCTGTCTGTCTGGATACCTGTCTGACAGGTAACCTGTCTGTCTGTCTGTCTGTCTGTCTGTCTGTCTGGATACCTGTCTGACAGGTAACCTGTCTGTCTGTCGTAGTTACATGTGTGTGTTGTGTGTGTGTACGTACTGTAGCTATGCTACACACTGTATATTCAGCTCATCTTCTAAATGTCCATATATAGGTATGGTAGGCGTGTCACGTTCTTCGTCTCCATGGCGATCCAGACCGTGTTCAGTGTCGTCCAGGCGGCCTCAACCAGCTGGGAGATGTTCTGCGTGATGTACTTCATCGTGGCCGTGGGAGAGATCGCCAAGTACTGCTGTGGCTTCATACTGGGTACGCGTGTGATGTACTAGTACACTGCTGTGGCCCAGATGAGTTTATAATACTAAGGGCCGATTCATACTCCTATTTTACCGCTGTTTCGGTGCTGTAGTGCCGAAATGATTTTGGCTCGTCAGAAATTTTCAGTAGCACCGAAGAGCCGACTTTAGGACGATACCCGCCCCCCTGAACCTCAAATGACGACACATTGTAGGCTCTACAGTGCCGAACCGACTTTTATTCGGCTCTAAAATATGAATCGGCCCTTATACTACACTATATTCATTTGCATCTGTGATTAGGCCTATATATACTGTATGTATTGTGTTTTATATGCTGTGGTGATTGGGACATCCTTGAAAGAGAGCTTGCTCTCAACGTGCTTCCCTGCACAATCCCTGAATAAAGGAAAGGAAAAATAAACAAAAGCTGCCTTATTGTACCTTACCTGCTTTCCTTTGCCTTGCCCTGCCCTGCCTTTCTCTGCCCTGCCCTGCCCTGCCCTGCCCTGCCCTGCCCTGCCCTGCCCTGCCCTGCCCTGCCCTGCCCTGCCCTGCCTTGCCCTGCCCTGCCCTGCCCTGCCCTGCCCTGCCCAGGTTTTGAGCTGCTGACGAGCAGGGTGAGGATCCTGTTCGGGGCGATTGGAGCACCGTACGCCTACGCTCTGGGCTACACCGTCCTGCCTCTGTTCGCCTGGAGCATCAGGAGCTGGAGAACGCTGCTGCTGGCTCTGTCCCTGCCTGGCCTGCTCTGTGTCCCTCTGTGGTGGTGAGTGTCTCTGTCCCTCTATGTCCCTCTGTGGTGGTGAGTGTCTCTGTCCCTCTATGTCCCTCTGTGGTGGTGAGTGTCTCTGTCCCTCTATGTCCCTCTGTGGTGGTGAGTGTCTCTGTCCCTGCCTGGCCTGCTCTGTGTCCCTCTGTGGTGGTGAGTGTCTCTGTCCCTCTGTGGTGGTGAGTGTCTCTGTCCCTCTATGTCCCTCTGTGGTGGTGAGTGTCTCTGTCCCTCTATGTCCCTCTGTGGTGGTGAGTGTCTCTGTCCCTCTATGTCCCTCTGTGGTGGTGAGTGTCTCTGTCCCTCTATGTCCCTCTGTGGTGGTGAGTGTCTCTGTCTCTCTGTGTCCCTCTGTGGTGGTGAGTGTCTCTGTCCCTCTATGTCCCTCTGTGGTGGTGAGTGTCTCTGTCCCTCTATGTCCCTCTGTGGTGGTGAGTGTCTCTGTCCCTCTGTGTCCCTCTGTGGTGGTGAGTGTCTCTGTCCAAGCCATTCAGAAGGGCATAGTGGTGGTGGCCATTTTGTAGATGGACTGACCACAAGTCTGACCTCCCGTTAGTCTGACCTACGTGGCCGGTTAAGACTGAGGTTAGGGTTAGTGACCTATGTGGCCGGTTAAGACTGATGTTAGGGTTAGTGACCTATGTGGCCGGTTAAGACTGAGGTTAGGGTTAGTGACCTATGTGGCCGGTTAAGACTGATGTTAGGGTTAGTGACCTATGTGGCCGGTTAAGACTGATGTTAGGGTTAGTGACCTATGTGGCCGGTTAAGACTGATGTTAGAGGGGCACGGTGGCACAGTTGGTAGTGCTGTCGCCTCACAGCTAGAAGGTCCTGGGTTCGATTCCCGCTGGGGACGCTGTGGGCACTGGCGGCGTGTTCCCTCCTCCGCGTCATCAGTGCCCATACCCGAGGCGGGGGTTGGCGATAGGGCCTTTCTGTGTGGAGTTTGCATGTTCTCCCCGTGTCCCCTAGGGTAGATACCCTCACAAAAACATGCTGTAATCCTGGTCTCTAAAACTACCTCCCCCTGGCCAGCCGGGGCGCCTGATGGAGGGGAAAGGAACTGGTCGGAATAACGTGTCCCTTCCACGCACTACGTCCGGCCGGGGAAATTCCCCTCTGTCAGGTGAAAAGAAGCAGCTTGGACTCCTCATGCATAGAAGGAGGCATGAGGTCAGTCCGCTGCCCCCCCAGGTTGGCAGAGGAAGTGTAGCGCCCAGGATTACATTAGATAATTGGCACTGGGTGAAAAGAAAACTTGGTTACAAAATCGTGGGATAAAAAATGTGAAAAAAAAAGAATAGTGATCTACGTGGCCGGTTAAGACTGAGGTTAGGGTTAGCGACCTACGTGGCCGGTTAAGACTGATGTTAGTTAGGGTTTGGGATAATACAAGTTATCATAAGCCTGGAAACAAGCCATCCCCGGCTTAGCTATGTCTGTTTTGTCAACTGGACATTTATAACAAAACAATGTATTATTAAGTGTCCCGTTCTTCCAGATATAAGGTTGATATTATAATATACTGCTACATTTGGCTGCCTGCCAGTGTTATCTACCTGGCAATAACACGTTGGTTGTGATGATGTGATGATGATTTGGCGGTACAGTGAAACTGCTACTTGTAGTGTGATTCCACGTCGCACGCAGACCCGCGATGCGTTGCAAAGACATGTGGTGTAGAGGATGGACAAAAAGAGATCTGAGGGACCCCGGTCAACAAACGCAGGGTGTGGGTTTAGGTCTCAGGACTCCTGTGTTCATTACAACTCTCAAGGACCAGTAGGGTACAACAGCAGTGTGGCATAGCGACAAAATTATATTTGAAAACGAGTGCAACTGTGTCTGATGGAAAACAACTGCTCTGTTCTTGCGCAGTTCTGGGTGCTTGGTGGAAGCCATTGGCGACCCTCCCTTTCTGTCTCTGTAAGATGACTGACACGTGTCCTCCTGTCCAATGGCTATATAGGTACATCCCAGAGTCTCCTCGCTGGCTATTGGCTCAGGGCCGCATCGAGGAGGCGGAGCTTATTCTCAGGGCTGCAGCGAAGAAGAACGGAGTGATGGCACCCGAGGTCATCTTCAGAGTGGAAGACGTCAGTTTGATCCAAGTACACGCACGCACGCACACACACACACACACACACACACACACACACACACGCACGCACGCATGCACACAAGGCTGGGCTGACACAGAACTCCATATATGGGCATAAAAGGGACACGGACCGACAGGTAGACAGATCTACGTGCAGTGATCTGTGATCTTGTAGATTGGTTATTTTTGTCGACTGACTTGTTATGGAGGCTTTCACTCACTTTCACGTCCACACACACATACTGTGTGTGTGTGTGTGTGTGTGTGTGTGTGTGTGTGTGTGCAGAAGGCAGAGTCTGGTCCTACAGACAGACAGCACAGTTACTCCTTGCTGGACCTCGTCAGAACCTCCAACATCAGAAACATGATGAGCATCAACGTCATACTGTGGTACGCACCCACACACACACACACACACTTACGCACACACGCATGCAAGCACGCACGCATGCACGCACATCGTACACAACACAACATGATGAGATCATCAACATCATACTGTGGTACACAGCGATCACACCCGTGTGAAGTGAGGGCCGCTAATATATTAAAGTCTAACTCATGTTGATTAGGTGATGTAAAACAAAACACAAACATTACGCCAACAACGCCATTAACAATAGAGAGACAGTATGACGTAATGAGGGACAATGTGACGTACATTTTCCCAACATTGTCAATGCGTTTACAAAACAAACATTGAACTAAAGACAAACATTAAACCTGTCAAAAAAACAATACCGCCGTTGTTCAAAAAACAACGGCCGCTGCAGTTCTTTGGAGTGACCTCATTGGCCGCTGCTGTTCATTGGAGCGACCTCATTGGCCGCTGCAGTTCGTTAGAGCCCTGTGTGTCCAAGTCAAGCGGAAGTGCAGGGCTCTGACGTATGCAGGGTTTATCTGTCCTATAGGATAGTGCTCTCCATGTGACGTATACAGGGTTTCTCTGTCCCTCTATAGGATAGTGCTCTCCATGTGACGTATACAGGGTTTCTCTGTCCTATAGGATAGTGATCTCCATGTGACGTATACAGGGTTTCTCTGTCCGTCTATAGGATAGTGCTCTCCATGTGACGTATACAGGGTTTCTCTGTCCGTCTATAGGATAGTGCTCTCCATGTCGTATACAGGGTTTCTCTGTCCTATAGGATAGTGCTCTCCATGTGACGTATACAGGGTTTCTCTGTCCCTCTATAGGATAGTGCTCTCCATGACGTATACAGGGTTTCTCTGTCCGTCTATAGGATAGTGCTCTCCATGTGACGTATACAGGGTTTCTCTGTCCGTCTATAGGATAGTGCTCTCCATGTGACGTATACAGGGTTTCTCTGTCCGTCTATAGGATAGTGCTCTCCATGTGACGTATACAGGGTTTCTCTGTCCGTCTATAGGATAGTGATCTCCATGTGACGTATACAGGGTTTCTCTGTCCGTCTATAGGATAGTGATCTCCATGTGACGTATACAGGGTTTCTCTGTCTGTCTATAGGATAGTGATCTCCATGTGACGTATACAGGGTTTCTCTGTCCCTCTGTAGGATAGTGATCTCCATGTGACGTATACAGGGTTTCTCTGTCCCTCTGTAGGATAGTGATCTCCATGACGTATACAGGGTTTCTCTGTCCCTCTATAGGATAGTGCTCTCCATGTGACGTATACAGGGTTTCTCTGTCCTATAGGATAGTGCTCTCCATGACGTATGCAGGGTTTCTCTGTCCGTCTATAGGATAGTGATCTCCATGTGACGTATACAGGGTTTCTCTGTCCTATAGGATAGTGCTCTCCATGTGACGTATACAGGGTTTCTCTGTCCTATAGGATAGTGCTCTCCATGTGACGTATACAGGGTTTCTCTGTCCTATAGGATAGTGCTCTCCATGTGACGTATACAGGGTTTCTCTGTCCGTCTATAGGATAGTGCTCTCCATGACGTATGCAGGGTTTCTCTGTCCTATAGGATAGTGATCTCCATGTGACGTATACAGGGTTTCTCTGTCCGTCTATAGGATAGTGCTCTCCATGACGTATGCAGGGTTTCTCTGTCCTATAGGATAGTGATCTCCATGTGACGTATACAGGGTTTCTCTGTCTGTCTATAGGATAGTGCTCTCCATGACGTATACAGGGTTTCTCTGTCCCTCTATAGGATAGTGCTCTCCATGACGTATACAGGGTTTCTCTGTCCTATAGGATAGTGCTCTCCATGTGACGTATACAGGGTTTCTCTGTCCTATAGGATAGTGCTCTCCATGACGTATACAGGGTTTCTCTGTCCGTCTATAGGATAGTGCTCTCCATGTGACGTATACAGGGTTTCTCTGTCCGTCTATAGGATAGTGCTCTCCATGTGACGTATACAGGGTTTCTCTGTCCGCCTATAGGATAGTGATCTCCATGTGACGTATACAGGGTTTCTCTGTCCCTCTATAGGATAGTGATCTCCATGTGACGTATACAGGGTTTCTCTGTCCCTCTATAGGATAGTGCTCTCCATGTGACGTATACAGGGTTTCTCTGTCCCTCTATAGGATAGTGCTCTCCATGTGACGTATACAGGGTTTCTCTGTCCCTCTATAGGATAGTGATCTCCATGTGACGTATACAGGGTTTCTCTGTCCCTCTATAGGATAGTGCTCTCCATGTGACGTATGCAGGGTTTCTCTGTCCGCCTATAGGATAGTGCTCTCCATGACATACTACGGGATGTCTCTGAACACGGCCAACATGGACGGCGACCCCTACATCAACTGCCTGGTGTCCGGGGCCACGGAGTTCGTCAGCTACAGCGTCATGTGGCTGGTGATGCTGTACGCTCCGCGCCGCGCCCTGCTGCCCTCCAGCCTGCTGCTCAGTGGTCTGCTGCTGCTGCTGCTGAAGACCCTCCCTGATGGTACGCACGCACACACGCGCGCTTAGGTGTTTAGAATGTGTCTGTGGTCGCTCTGGTCCTAGTGGTGTTGGGGAAGATGCTTAGATGATGCTTAGAAGATGTTTCTCTTGGCCTGGGCCGTGGCTCAGAGGTCCATCCTGAGCCGTGGCTCAGCGGTCCAGGCCCGGGCCGTGGCTCAGCGGTCCATCCTGAGCCGTGGCTCAGAGGTCCATCCTGGGCCGTGGCTCAGAAGTCCATCCTGGGCCGTGGCTCAGCGGTCCATCCTGGGCCGTGGCTCAGAGGTCCATCCTGGGCCGTGGCTCAGAGGTCCATCCTGGGCCGTGGCTCAGCGGTCCATCCTGGGCCGTGGCTCAGAGGTCCATCCTGGGCCGTGGGGCTCAGAGGTCCATCCTGGGCCGTGGCTCAGAGGTCCATCCTGGGCCGTGGCTCAGAAGTCCATCCTGGGCCGTGGCTCAGAAGTCCATCCTGGGCCGTGGCTCAGAGGTCCATCCTGGGCCGTGGCTCAGAGGTCCATCCTGGGCCGTGGCTCAGCGGTCCATCCTGGGCCGTGGCTCAGCGGTCCATCCTGGGCCGTGGCTCAGAAGTCCATCCTGGGCCGTGGCTCAGAGGTCCATCCTGGGCCGTGGGGCTCAGAGGTCCATCCTGGGCCGTGGGGCTCAGAGGTCCATCCTGGGCCGTGGCTCAGAGGTCCATCCTGGGCCGTGGCTCAGAGGTCCATCCTGGGCCGTGGCTCAGAGGTCCATCCTGGGCCGTGGGGCTCAGTGGTCCATGAGGGTCCATGAGGGGCGTTCTTATCATCTTACAACATCGAGGACGATTTGAGCAGTAACAGACAAAACAAACATTACACTCTGTTCATTAAAATGGCATTTAATGTTTGTGCTAGTGACAAAAGAAACATTAAACTCTGTTTTTAATGTTCGTCTAGACAAGACAAACATTAAACCTGTATATAGGAGGGGCTAGCTGCCCTCAAAAATATAAAATAAAAACAAATAAAAAACAAAAAACATAAAAAGAAGATGTTTCTCCTCCAGACCTGTCTGAGGTCACCGTGGTCCTTGTGATATTGGAGAAGATGTTTAGATGTGTTTATCTCTTTTTAAACATGTGCTATACATCACGCGATGAGGAAATGTTGCTGTTTTCTGTTCTGTTTTTGTTTATTGCTCTGGAAATGTTGTATTTTGTTGTATCTCGGCGACACTACAATTTACAATTTAGGCATTTAGCAGACGCTCTTAATCCAGAGCGAGAACAAAAGCATGGGAATACATCACATTAAAGCATTTATCATGAAACATGCGTAAGCTAAGAAAGTAACAGTGGAATATCTATATAATGAAACTATACATACACTATACATATAAACTATACATATTTACTACTATGCTATACATATGTACTATGGCGTGCTATGACTATATACAATACAATTATAGTGCTGTCTACATAACATGCTATAAGTCTGTGTCAAATGCTATCTAAGTCTACAGAAATGCTATCTAAGGGACACTGCCAATGAGGGTGACGACCTCAATGTCTTTGGAGAATAGCTAAAGGTTTGAATGAATGTCCTCCAGACCTGTCGCAGGTCACGGTGGTCCTGGTGACGTCGGGGAAGATGTTGGTGACCGGAGCCTTCGGCTTCATGTACCTCTACTCTGTGGAGCTGTTCCCCACCGTGGTCAGGAACACGGCTCTGGGGGCTCTGTCCATGGCCTCCCGCATCGGCAGCACCGTGGCACCGTACATCGCTTACATCGGTGAGCTCTGGTGTACTCTGTGTGTGTGTGTGTGTGTGTGTGTGTGTGTGTGTGTGTGTGTGTGTGTGTGTGTGTAAAAAACAAACATCTCCTATCCAATTAGATAGGAGCTCCACAGGGAAAAGGCACATCGGAAACAAGCAACCCAAAAGAAGAGTAAACTAGAACGCTAACTAACCGGCCCTACACAGAGAATACACCGTGGCAGAATACCTGAGCACCGTGACCGACCCAAAACAAAGACAAATGTTAATTAGATACAGACTCAGTGAGTGCAGTCTTGCAATGGAGAAAGGCCGTCATAGGCAGACCTGTCTCTCCCCAGAGAAGGCAGACTATGCACCCACTGCACACAACATGAAGTGGAAACTGAGCTACATTCCCTAACCGTCTAGTCTGTCCACTGTACCAAGACATCAGAGACATATACTGTACTTACCACAGATTACAATCACCCAAGACGCAGACAGACAGGTTCTAGGACAGTGTGACTGCGCATACAGACAGACAGGTTATAGGACTGTGTGACTGTGCAGACAGACAGACGGCTTCTAGGACAGTTTGTCTGTGCAGACAGACAGACAGAGAGGTTCTAGGACTGTGTGACTGTGCAGACAGACAGACAGACAGACAGGTTCTAGGACAGTGTGACTGTGCAGACAGACAGGCAGACAAGTTCTAGGACTGTGTGACTGTGCAGACAGACAGACAGACAGACAGACAGACAGACAGACAGACAGACAGGTTCTAGGACTGTGCAGACAGACAGACAGGTTCTAGGACTGTGTGACTGTGCAGACAGACAGACAGACAGACAGGTTCTAGGACTGTGCAGACAGACAGACAGGTTCTAGGACTGTGTGACTGTGCAGACAGACAGGTTCTAGGACTGTGTGACTGTGCAGACAGACAGACAAGTTCTAGGACTGTGTGACTGTGCAGACAGACAGACAGACTGACAGACAGACAGACAGACAGGTTCTAGGACTGTGTGACTGGCTGCGCAGACAGATAGACAGGTTCTAGGACTGTGTGACTATGCAGACAGACAGACAGGTTCTAGGACTGTGTGACTGTGCAGACAGACAGACAGACAGACAGACAGACAGACAGGTTCTAGGACTGTGTGACTGTGCAGACAGACAGGTTATAGGACTGTGTGACTGTGCAGACAGACAGGTTCTAGGACTGTGTGACTGTGCAGACAGACAGCTCATTCCTGTCCTCTGCCTCTATCTATAGGTACGTACAACAAGCTCCTCCCCTACGTCCTGATGGGCGGAGCCTCCGTCCTGGCCGGCCTCCTCAGCCTGCTGCTGCCCGAAACCAAAGACCAGGAGCTGCCCGACCTCATCCCTCACACCAAGCCTCTGGTCCCGTAGGTTACACCATGACCTCATCCCTCACACCAAGCCTCTGGTCCCGTAGGTTACACCATGACCTCATCCCCTCACACCAAGCCTCTGGTCCCGTAGGTCACACCATGACCTCACCCCTCACACCAGGCCTCTGGTCCCGTAGGTTACACCATGACCTCATCCCTCACACCAGGCCTCTGGTCCCGTAGGTTACACCATGACCTCATCCCCTCACACCAGGCCTCTGGTCCCGTAGGTTACACCATGACCTCATCCCTCACACCAGGCCTCTGGTCCCGTAGGTTACACCATGACCTCATCCCTCACACCAGGCCTCTGGTCCCGTAGGTCACACCATGACCTCATCCCTCACACCAGGCCTCTGGTCCCGTAGGTTACACCATGACCTCATCCCTCACACCAGGCCTCTGGTCCCGTAGGTTACACCATGACCTCATCCCTCACACCAGGCCTCTGGTCCCGTAGGTTACACCATGACCTCATCCCTCACACCAGGCCTCTGGTCCTGTAGGTTACACCATGACCTCATCCCTCACACCAGGCCTCTGGTCCCATAGGTTACACCATGACCTCATCCCTCACACCAGGCCTCTGGTCCTGTAGGTTACACCATGACCTCATCCCTCACACCAGGCCTCTGGTCCTGTAGGTTACACCATGACCTCATCCCTCACACCAGGCCTCTGGTCCCGTAGGTTACACCATGACCTCATCCCTCACACCAGGCCTCTGGTCCCGTAGGTTACACCATGACCTCATCCCTCACACCAAGCCTCTGGTCCTGTAGGTTACACCATGACCTCATCTCTCACACCAGGCCTCTGGTTCCGTAGGTTACACCATGACCTCATCCCTCACACCAGGCCTCTGGTCCCGTAGGTTACACCATGACCTCATCCCCTCACACCAGGCCTCTGGTCCCGTAGGTTACACCATGACCTCATCCCTCACACCAGGCCTCTGGTCCCGTAGGTTACACCATGACCTCATCCCTCACACCAGGCCTCTGGTCCCGTAGGTTACACCATGACCTCATCCCCTCACACCAGGCCTCTGGTCCCGTAGGTTACACCATGACCTCATCTCTCACACCAGGCCTCTGGTCCCGTAGGTTACACCATGACCTCATCCCTCACACCAGGCCTCTGGTCCCGTAGGTTACACCATGACCTCATCCCTCACACCAGGCCTCTGGTCCCATAGGTCACACCATGCAGTGGTCGGGTCACTGCAGAGAACCTTCCCGGTTTTCTGAGCTACGTCCTGAGTATAAAGAAGGAACTAGAGCTGAATCTATGGCTGAGTAAAGAAGGAACTAGAGCTGAATCTATGGCTGAGTAAAGAAGGAACTAGGGCTGAATCTATGGCTGAGTAAAGAAGGAACTATAGAGCTGAATCTATGGCTGAATAAAGAAGGAACTATAGAGCTGAATCTATGGCTGAATAAAGAAGGAACTAGAGCTGAATCTATGGCTGAGTAAAGAAGGAACTATAGAGCTGAATCTATGGCTGAGTAAAGAAGGAACTAGAGCTGAATCTATGGCTGAGTAAAGAAGGAACTAGAGCTGAATCTATGGCTGAGTAAAGAAGGAACTATAGAGCTGAATCTATGGCTGAATAAAGAAGGAACTAGGGCTGAATCTATGGCTGAGTAAAGAAGGAACTATAGAGCTGAATCTATGGCTGAGTAAAGAAGGAACTAGGGCTGAATCTATGGCTGAGTAAAGAAGGAACTATAGAGCTGAATCTATGGCTGAGTAAAGAAGGAACTAGAGCTGAATCTATGGCTGAGTAAAGAAGGAACTAGAGCTGAATCTATGGCTGAGTAAAGAAGGAACTAGAGCTGAATCTATGGCTGAGTAAAGAAGGGACAATCAGATCACATTGTTGTCACACCTGATAGTTGGACTTCCTCAGTGACACTTCACATTGCTCGCTCAGAAACGTCATGGTACCTAATAACATCGTTACACCATTTAGACCTGACGTCAAAACGTTCGCTCTGAAAGAATATAATATTCAAAGATTTGAGGCACATTTTCATGATTTTTCAAACTAGCAGACCTACAAGCTCGTAGCGCGGTGCCGCGCTATGAGCTTGTAGATCTGCTATTTTTCAATAGCTAAAGCATAACATAATGCTTTAAAACACCAAAAGAGGTTCCCGTCCAGAATGGGTTACCATTTAGACCTGAGGACGATTCTGAAAACACCTTCTAAATCCTGACCCTTATCTGAAATGTATAGAAAAACTATCCCAAAAATAGGTCCCTGTTTTGAAAGGTATACAGCCTATACAAATGGTTATAGTTTTTATTAATTTTCTTTAGCTGAAACGCCATGCAAACATTGAGATGTCCCAATACTGTATCCGTATCGGAAAAGTATCGGTATCGGCACTTATTTGTCATATCGGGTCATATCGGTATCGGTGAATATGCCAGTCTAACCAGCGATCCCACACAGGGGTAAGGGGGTTGACACTATGCCAGTCTAACCACAGATCTGACACAGGGGTAAGGGGTTTGACACTGGCAGGTAAATACAATGTTGGGGCATGTGGAGTTTGCTTTGGAGTTGCTATAAACACAACACGAGATATATAGCTATATAGCTATAAACACAACACGAGATCACATCTCTGGTATCGGTATTCGGTATCGGTATCGGCTAACACAGAAATTGTGGTATCGGGATCGGATCTGAAAGGAAAGAAGGGTATAGAATTCAAACATATTGTTTATTTGTTTAAAGAAGGGTATATAATTGGCCCAGGCCGTAGCGTAACGGTCTGGGCACCGGACTGGTAATCCAGTCGCAGTGTGCCGCGGGTTCGACTCCCGACCCGGCCTTTACTGCATGTCATCCCCCCATCTCTCTCCCGTTTCCTGTCAGCCTACTGTCTGTCCCTTCAAAAATCAATAAAAGGCGTAAGCCGCAAAAAAATATCTTAAAAAAAAAAAAAAAAAGAAGGGTATATAATTCAAACATATTGTTTATTTGTTTAAAGAAGGGTATAGAATTCAAACATAATATTGTTTATTTGTACATTGACTTCAGTAGAATTGACTCCACTTTTGTTGTATCTACGGTAGACTTCAGTGAGCTGTTTTTTTTTCCTTCTCCAGACTTGCTGTATTTTCTGCTAAGAAAAGCAATCAGTTGTTAATTAATGCAATTATGTTGTGTCTGTTAGGCTGTCCAAACTGTTTCAGAGACACAGCGGCCAGGCTGAGCTCCAGAAGGACCAGTCAGCCTTAACGCTACAGAAGAACCACTGTGGAGATGACCGGAGCCAGTGTCCTTCCCAGAACCAGACCTGTATCCTCTGAACAGGAGAACGTCCTTCCCAGACCCAGACCATCTGAACAGGAGAACGTCCTTCCCAGAACCAGACCCTTATCCTCTGACTAGAACGTCCTACCCAGACACAGACCCTCTGAACAGGAGAACGTCCTCCCCAGAACCAGACCCGTATCCTCTGAACAGGAGAACGTCCTTCCCAGACCCAGACCATCTGAACAGGAGAACGTCCTTCCCAGAACCAGACCCTTATCCTCTGACTATAACGTCCTACCCAGACACAGACCATCTGAACAGGAGAACGTCCTTCCCAGAACCAGACCCTTATCCTCTGACTAGAACGTCCTACCCAGACACAGACCCTCTGAACAGGAGAACGTCCTTCCCAGAACCAGACCCTTATCCTCTGACTAGAACGTCCTACCCAGACACAGACCCTCTGAACAGGAGAACGTCCTCCCCAGAACCAGACCCGTATCCTCTGAACAGGAGAACGTCCTCCCCAGAACCAGACCCGTATCCTCTGAACAGGAGAACGTCCTTCCCAGACACAGACCCTCTGAACAGGAGAACGTCCTCCCCAGAACCAGACCCGTATCCTCTGAACAGGAGAACGTCCTCCCCAGAACCAGACCTGTATCCTCTGAACAGGAGAACGTCCTTCCCAGACCCTTATCCTCTGAACAGGTGAACGTCCTTCCCAGACCCAGACCCTTATCCTCTGAACAGGTGAACACCCAGACCCAGACCCTTATCCTCTGACCAGGAGAACGCTAGGAAAACAACTACAACTACAGCCCAAAGCGTCTACAGGGCAGGACTTACGGACATTTTATATCGTTGCTTTCAGGCAGAAACCTTTTATCTCCATTTTTGAGGGCCGCGAGCCCCTCCTATCATGTCAAGCTTTGAGAAACATTGAATACCATTGACAACGAATGGGCAGTTTTGAGTGTTTGTGCAAACACAAACATTGCGTAAACACAAATATTGAAGACGAAGGTGAGGACGCAAATTGTGATTGACCAGAATGAGATGATGTATGATGATAAGAGCGCCCCTCAGTTCACATGGGTGTGACTTTTTTGTAACTTCAAATCACCATGTGGTTATGCCTGAAGAAGGTCAGTACTCAGTAGTGACCGAAACATTGTGAAAAAAGTACACAAAAATATCATGATAATAATGAAAATAGAAGATCTATAAGGTTTTAAAATAAATAAACGGCTATAAATAAATAAACAAATCCAACAATTCAAATTGAATCAATTATGTATTCCATCAATGAATGATCATCACATATCTATTAGAAGTCATCAACAACTAAAAGTGTTAATCTATTTCAGTGTGCCACAATTTTTTTATTTTTTCCAGTTTTTCATGTGTCTATGAGGTGACAAGTGGCCCAGGAAATGAATCCCAATGCATTTTGCCCATAGGCTTTTCTTAAAGTATTTATTTAAAGACGGTTACACCGCGGACAAAGCCAACTCGGATCGTGACAAATCATGACAATGAACACAATATTTCGGGCCGATGAAATCATTAGAAAAAAGAAAATAAAGGCATGAGACAACACTATTTGTTTTGTTTTTCTTCTTGTAAATTATTTGATCGGCCCAAAACATAGTGTTCATTGTCATGATTTGTTACGATCCAAGTTGGCTTTGTCCGCGGCGTAACCGTCTTTAAATAAATACTTTAAGAAAAGCCTATGGGCAAAATGCATTGGGATTAATTTCCTGGGCCACTCTTCGTTCTGAAAGGGGGTGGGACTGCGACGCTCTATTAACTTTGTATTTAGGGTTTATTCCTGGAGGCTGAACCCTTGACAGTCAAACGGCCAATGAAATAAACACTAATATAGTGACATCACACTATCAGCCCCTCCCCTAACCCAAAGAAAGGAAAGGAAAGGTACTATGTTTACCCAGGGTAACTGGACTAAGCTCAATAACTTGTTTACAGCCAGGCCCTGCTCATAGAACATTTCATGGTAGGGGTTCAATGCCTTGTCCAAGGGCACTTCAGCGGTGGTAATTTTAACGTGCCGGTCCGGGGATACGAACTAGCGACCTTCCGATATCAAGACCACTCCGCAAACCGTTCGGCCACCGCTACCCCTCCCCTTTTATCATACAACTACAGCTGTGGATCACCACCCATCACCACCCACCAGGGAAACCAGGCATACTTAATGAACTGGTGGGCGTGCCCACATAAAAACAACATTTTAACAAATACTGTACACTTTTTTTGAAAAAAATATACCTCCTTATTACCTTATATAACAATAAGACCTGATGATCATGTTTTAGAGTGGAAAGAAATTGCGGCACCATCTTTAAATTGTAATAAAATGTGTGTAATGCTAAAGGAGAAAACATGATCAGTAACATAGTATACTAAACATTACGAATAATTAATGTTTCCAATGAAGGCTATATTATCGAAGGTGATTAATATGGTAATGAGCAATGAAGAAAGCCATGAATGTAAATGTGAATGTAAAGTTACAATTTAGTCATATAGCAGCTAGACTAGATAAATATTAGATTATATTAGTTGGGGACACTAGAACGTCAGTGACTGTGTGGTTGTATTCAGGAGAGCAATATACCTGAACATATCACGTGACACCAGAGAAGCAAATCATATAAATACACAATAACGACTACTTTGTTCTGTTCATAACCAATGTTACACACACAGGGCTCCATGTTGCGCCCCCCACCCCTTATCCCTTACCCCTTATCCCTTATCCCTAAACGTATTTGCCATTTTTTACTTGTATTTTGAAAATCATTTGAAAATTGTTAAACCAGCCGATCTACATCTACACGTTGTGAGCTTGTAGATCAGCTATTTGAACTATTTTTTAAGTTTTTTTAAAATAGTAAAACATGGCAAATAAGTTTAGGGATAAGGGATAAGGGTGGCGCAAGATGGAGCCCAAAGTCTAGTCTCAACTATTCCACAATCTCTGGATGCTGTTATTCAGTCTGGAACTATATAGCCTACTGTCTGTTGAGTGACGCTAGCTAGCTCCCCTACTGTACATGGCTTTTGAAGGTTATTACTTCATATGGCATCCAAGTCTATGGACGTTTTATTTAGCGCACTACATGACTACGTCTACGTGAGTATCAACATATTATTAATTCAAGCCCAGGTCAGCGGGAGGTGTGTCCAGAGCTCTGCGTAGGTTCTGCCAGAACAGTCCAGGGTGCTGTCCAGCATGGGACCAGCTCAGGTAGGTGTGTCTCTTCACCAGCCTCTTCATGTGATAGTAGGGAGACAACCGGTGGGCTGGAATGTCCTCCAGAAACACCAGGATCAACACGTCCTTCTGTTCATCAAACAGACGGTAGCTGCACGCAGGAGACCAGAAGACATTTACACTCAATTTTATCAACTTTATTTTACATAGTGACACTTTATATATATATGTACATAGCCTCGATACCCAGGCTTTCATTTCGTCGGCGGGAATATGTACATAATGTGAATCTGGCCTTTGCAGTGAAACATCAGAGAAATGGCGCCCCCACCTGGCCATCTGGATCTCTCTGGAGCACCATTCACTCTCCAGGTAATGATGGCTGATCACACAGATGGTCTTTCTGCTGCCATAGATAGCATCTGTAATGTTCTCTATGATGGGAGCACCTGGAAACAAAACATACCAACATTTTTCACAGCCAGCCATGTTGGCTTCGTGGTGGACACTTTTGTCAAAATTATTGACAAATGATTTCCTCTCGTTTAATGAGCAGACATAATATTACCAGTAATGCATAAAGAGCTAGCCTTCAATGACCATGACAGGTCTGTAACTCTGAAAGTGTACACTCTGTTAACTCACTCAAATGTTTGAGAACCATGCACTGTCCTAGTGGATTCCTAACTCACTCAAATGTTTGAGAACCACTGTCCTAGTGTATTCCTAATGTGCCATACAAGAAAACCTGGAGACTTGACAGTCAGTAATTGGGTCTAATTTGCCACAGACGAGGCCACGGACACATACACAACGAAAACTATTTGGATGGATGGATAGATGGATGGAGAGATTTAGCTGATGTACCTGAGATTTAGATAAAGTTAAAAAAAAGGTTAAAGTCCTATTTGTCACATACATTGCTGTATGCAAGATTTGATCTCTGCATTCGACCCATCTCTTTTGGAGCGCTGAGCCGCAGCCATGCCGCGCTCGAGAATTATTTCTAGCTCCCCAATCTAACCGTTGATGCTGAGTGCCAAGCAGGGAAGCATATCGGGTCCCATATACTTTGGTCTTTGGTATGACTCGGCCAGGGATCGAACCCTGACCTCCCAATTTCAGGGCTCTATAACCACAAGGCCGCTGAGCTGGTTAGATAAAATATACAGTATATGCTAGAAACAAAGAAGAGCTAGGTAGCCTATACCTGGTAGGAAGTCTCGGTGGTGCAGACAGAGTTTCCAGCCCTGCTCTCCCTCCAGCACTGGAAGCATTTCTCTGAGAACCCAGAGCTCATCGTGAACGTTGTAGGAGATGAAGGCATCGTAGCGCTGAGGAGACCCCCTCTTTCTTTCCTTGGCATCATAAAGGAAGGCCAGGAAGAGGTAGTAGGCATAGAAAAGATGCAAACGCAGGAAGTGGTAGGTGAAGGATGTGAGCAGAGTTAGCACAATCACACAAGTGGAGGAAATGTAGCAGAGGAAGCTAGCGTCCACCCAACAGGAATGATAGTCAAAGTCCAGAAACATGGTTCCCTTTTTAATGAGAGGATTGCCACACGTGTAGCTGTCCGCATCAACAACCTGCGTTTGGTTATTGTTCAGCATCCACTGCTGAAAGTAATAGTTGGAGCAATCACACGTGAAAGGGTTGTGAGCCATGTTAACATGTTTGACTGCAGGGAGGAAACGGAACACGGAGACATTGATCACCGTCAACTCGTTCTGGCTCAGGTCCAGCCAGGAGAGTCGACTCAGGTTGACTTGGGCCAGGAAGTCCAGCGACTGCAGTTTATTGTCGGAGAGATCGAGAGCTTCTAGGTTCGGTGTGTTTTTAAATGTGGTGCATGATATGTTAGGAATAAATAATTGCTGGTCACATTCTATTTTAAGGCTCCTCAGGTTCTTCAGTGACGGTAAATACAATGATGGTATAATTCTGCTGTCAACAAAGTGAAGAATTAGACTAAGAGTTTCAAGTTCATTCAGTCCTTCAAAAGCAGTGTTGTCCCACTCGTACAATCCATCTGATTGAAGGACCAAGTGTTTGAGCGATTTCAGATTCGTAAAATCCCCCTTCCTGAGGTGTGAAATTTGATTCCAACTGAAATCCAATAATTCCAGTTTCTGTAGACCAATGTGGAATGCATCCCCAAACATCCATATGTGATTGCCACTCATAGTTAGAACCTTCAACTCGTCGAGGTGTCGAAAAACGCACTGTTTGAGTTCGACGATGTTGTTGGCATCTAGATGAAGGTGTGTGAGTCGTGTTGAGTTTAGGAAGTCTGAGCAGCTTAAATTATGAATGCTATTGTGATGCAGGCTCAGGTTCTGAAGCATGGGCAGATAATTAACAACGTCTGGCACTTGGGAAAGTTGGTTACAGGCGAGGTCCAGGAGACTCAGCTGAGTCATGTGTTTCATTGAATCCTTAGGCAGTTCAGTCAGGTCATTACCTAATAGGTCCAGGTAGGTTAGCTGACTACAACGTGACAGTGTTTCTCTTATGTCGGCAATGTGGTTTTCCTGTAGGGTGAGTGCCCTCAGCGTGGGTATTTCACAGGCAACATTTAAGAGACCTCTTTGTATCCATTCGTTCACAGCAGACACCTGTAGGCACTCTAGTGAGTCAAGGCTCTCTAGAGCATTTCGGATATTGTTATAAGACATGTAATGACCCGAAAGATGCACTGTAGTTATATTTCTAAGAAAGTACTTGTCTGGTATGTTCCACTCCCATCCAGAGTCATTACAACATTGTAACAGATCAATTTTATTAAGATGTGGAAACACAACTGTTGTGATGCTGAACTTTTTGATCGATTTTGAATCGATTCTCAACATCCTGAGCTCAGAGGACATGTTTAATGGCAGATCTTTTGACTGAAAAGTCTCTAACTCGCAAATTGAGATGTTCAACGCCTGTAAGCGTGGTAGTTGTAAGACGGTGATGATATCTGTCATTTGATGTATCTTGTTGGACTTCAGACTTAATTGCTGTAAAATGGGGAGTGACTGGAAGGCTGCAGGGTTGATGGAAGTGATATTGTTTCCATCCAAGCTAAGTATCAAGAGGTTAGCCAGTCCCTGAAACATGTTGTCTGTCAGTGTTGTTAGTTTGTTGTAGTTCATATGGAGCTCTTTGAGTTGCCCCAAACGGACAAAAGCACCGTCATCTACATGAGTTATTGAATTATAACTCAGCAACAAATCTGTGAGATTCAGCAGATTGTCAAAATCGGTCCTGTTTATCTCTTGAATGTCATTCTCTTCTAGTGTCAATGATATAACCTCTCTGGGAATGTCATGTGGTATGCTAAGGAGGTGGCGGTTTTTACATTCCACTGAAACACCAGCAGTGACATTGTCAGAGTAAAGAATAGTGCAGCCTTTCAGGAAGTAAGCCAGTGTGGGACTAAGATGAAGCGTGAACAACAGAACCAAGGAGAAACACTGGCAGCTTCCTGTCTGTAGCATCATGGCTGTCGATATTCAGGGTCAACTGTCAGGTACTTTTACGTTGGTGACAATACGTTCAGCATTGATGATCTAAAGAGGATACAACAGTAAAACAGTTACAGTACACTGACAACAACATTGTATTTGATCTTTTACTCTATTTTTATCTAGTCTAGATTCCATGTATTCCCTTTAAAATAATATTATCATTATTTTTGTCCTTTTGTCCTGTCATTCTCCTCCTGTTAGGTCACACTGAAATATAAAAGCTATAACAATGACATTGAATATGTTTAAAGAATATAAGCTGTACATTGAAATACTGTCAAGAACCTCCTGTTTTGTCAGTTATGATAAAGAAATGAGAAATGATCCAGTCAGTAAGAATATGTTCGTACTTTGTAAACCAGTACCATGCACTCTGGTCTGGGGATTTTGTTTTGGGAGGATGTAAATCACAAAAAAGCAAATAAATGCTGTCAGAAAAAATCCTCTGCCTTTTTTCCTATTTAGCCTTTTATCTACAGTCAAGTCCTTTTTATCTAGGGTGATACATGCTATTATTACAACTTGCCTCGATTACTTAGATGCCGGCATTAGTCATTAATCAAGTCTCTCTATCTCTCGCCTGCAGCTAATAGAAAATTCTGCCGCACGCGTTCATTCTTACATACATATCATCTGAGGAAAGACTAGTCTCTCGTCTCTGTGGTGTGTAGGCTACATTTCAGTGACTATAAGCCATGCCTCTAATTACAATGTAGACTATAATAGACTACATGCTTGCATACAGATCCGGTCAAAAAAAGAATAATAGTTCCCAGGATGATTTTCAGAGCACAATGAACATATTTCTCTACCAAAGGAATTACAATGTTGAATCCTACCTGAACTGCTATTAACGTCAGTGACAATCATCCTTCCAGTGTGATACAGTGAGAGGAATGAAGCATCATTGGACTTGCAGAGAGTGACCATGTGACCAGTGACCACAGCCTGCTAACATATTGACCTCAGAACTAACATGGTGATAGTGGAGAGAAGTGGTTAGAGGAAGAACCCACAATGAACCCACAGACACGTGCGTGTGTGTGTGTGTGTGTGTGTGTGTGTGTGTGTGTGTGTGTGTGTGTGTGTGTGTGTGTGTGTGTGTGTGTGTGTGTGTGTGTGTGTGTGTGTGTGTGTGTGGGTGTGTGCCCACACACCCGCGCATGTTTGTAAAGAGCTTAAATGGACTGTATAGGCCTTATTCACGAAACTTGCTTGCAATCATCTTTGATCTTAGAATGTTTGTGCGAGCATTTCCGCAATTCAACATCAATTACAATAGTGTCAAACATTTGTCAAAACAAAGAAAAGCAAAGAAGAGAGAGAAAAAAAGACATCTGAAACAAGGATCTGCATAACTGGGATTCCAGATTCCATTCAATCTGGGAAAGATTCTGCGTTATATTTTAGCTATACAGTCAGTAACATAGGAGTATACAATATCATTATCCATTATAGGCCTACAGTAACATAGGAGTATACAATTTCATTATCCATTATAGGCCTACAGTAACATAGGTGTATACAATATCATTATAGGCCTACAGTAACATAGGAGTATGCAGTACCATTATAGAGCCGCGCGTCGCAGTCCCGCCCCCTTTCATGACGACGCCAGGCCCAGGAAATAATTCCCAATGCATTTTTCTCATAGACATTTCAAAAAGTATTTATTTAAAGACTTTTTAAGCGTCGTGCAAAGCCAACTCGAGTCATGACAAATCATGACAATGAATAAACACAATATTTTGGACCAAACAAATAATTACAAAGAAGAAAAACAATTATTTGTTCGGCCCGAAAAATTGTGTTTGTTGTCATGATTTCTCACAACTCGAGTTGATTTTCTGTTTTAAACAACATTATAATGTTCTCTAAATGTCCGTGCTGCTCCAGTCTCTTCTCCTTATGCAAATTATAATGTTCTTATTTTGATCATAAGACCCAATTACTGAATGTCAAAGTCTCCAGGTTTTCTTCAGAATATACATGATACTGATTTACTATGACGTATACTAACGAGCATCTAGTGGTTCTCAAATGTTTTATTTGCAGCCAAGGACCCCTTAACTCTGAGAGTGTTCAAATGAACACTCTCAGAGTTACAGGCCTGTTACGGTCATTCAGGGCTATCTCTTCATGTGTTTCTGGTAATATTATTGTCCTCAAATTTTTGTATGAAAGAATTAATATTTTTTTTTACATAAACGCCCACCATAAGCCAGCATGCATGGCGATGACCCCTGATAGCCTATAGCCTCAGAAAACGAAAGGGCTGCACTTTGTAACTTCCCCCTTATACCCAGGGAGTTTTTCTCGCCTCTCCCATTTGTGGTTTGTTCATGCGAGAGCTGCTGAAAACCTCAGTGCACTCTCATTTCTCTGGATTGAACTCTGCTCTCCTGCAAACTGCTGACAAACCTCCGGTCAAACTTTGTGTCAAACCAGAAACAGGATTGTAACAAAGGTCGTGTCCATATAAGAGCAGGGAGACCATATAGGCTACAACGTGTAACATGTTATATATTGTATTAACATATACTCTACGTACAGATTGTCTATAAGTTATTATATAATATTAACATACTCTATAGGCTACAGCTTGTATAGGTTATATTGTATTAACATACTCAGGAACTCCAATATAAGATTTGTGTTCAATATTTTCACTTTTCCCCCAGGATGGTTTTTACAATCAGTGTAGGCCTATAGCCTAATTGTACGTCTTTAAATGTTCTGATGAATTGAAAATGGAGGACCCTAATGTAAACAAGTGAGTGTCCGCCCTGACACCGACAGGTCCGGGTTCGATCCCCGGCTGGGTCATGCATGCATTGATTGATAGAACTTTGACAGTTTGTAGAATTACAATTTAGGTATTTAGCAGATGCTCTTAATCCAGAGCGATTTACAGTAAGCAAGCAATATATAATACATAAAAATAGTCATCAAGAATTATACGTTAGAATGGGGTACAGTTCAAAGAAAGTACAGGTCAATACAGAAACTGCTACTGTGAGGATATAAGTTATAACCAGAAAAAGCACTTTGGTGGCTCAGCCGGCTTTCACAGTCCTGAGATGCTTGTTTCTGTCGCAGAATCTGGCAACACCGCCTGCAGCGCTACGCAACGTCACACACAAGCGCCGGAAAGCGGTGAGAAGTGAATTTGTAAACAAAAGCAGGGCTGTGTCGCGTCGAGTAAAGACAAATACTGATTCAAAAAACAATTTCATAGAGGAAAAACAGAGACAGAGAGAAATGGTTAACGTCAACGATTACTGTCGTTTCTGCAACGACCGCATCAGGAACGACAGTGGGAAGATCCACCACTCCAAGCTGATCTTCGAGAAGAGCAACATTAAGGAGAAGAACATTTTCCAGAGGCTGGTGGAGCTGGGCTTGACTCTGAGCCTGTCCGTGCACAGGTCCTTTCGGTCCTGTGTGAAATGTGAGACGCTGATCAAGAGGCTGGAGGGCGCTCTGCCGGCCTTCAGGAGGTGGGAGGAGGACGAGAGGAGAGCCGCGAACAACCCGGCAGCCTCGGCATCACCACCTGGCCATGGTTCGACATTTCTGTATTCGTTCGGACGGATCGGCTCATATGCCACTAAAGTAAAAAAGTGGAACGCCCCTACCAACAGCCGTTAAGAAATGTGTGAATGAATCCCTATAGACTCCTTCAAAAGAGCACGAAACTGGCCCGTGTAAAATAGTTAAAGACCCCCCATTTTCCATACTGTTTTCCATTTCTTTATTTTTCTTCATAGAAGTGTATGTCTTTAAATGTTCTGATGAATTGAAAATGGAGGACCCTGATGTAAACAAATCTTAGTGCTTTTCATGGATATATCCTCGCAGCAGTTTTTGTATTGACCTGTACTTTCTACCCATTCTACAAACTGTGAATAAAGTAATCAATCAATCAATCAATCGCCATAGCTGCCTGCCACCAAAGTAATTAGCTACTGTCTGCACGTAGCAGTTTTTCCTGTACAGTTGCTTGTAAATATTGGTGGTGGGGGGGGGGGGGGCTTGTTTCTAAAGTTGCTTAAGGGCTTGTTTCCTAAATGTTTAAAAGTTAAACCATTGGTTCTACCAACATGTATTTGTCTGCAGCACCCCATCCGGCAGGGACCCCCATACAATATGTGTGTTGTTAAAATAAAAGGACCACTTCACCAACTTTCAACCTATCTTCATGTCTAAAGCTCAAACCACACCAAAGGTCGGGTTGGGAACAAAACGTTTTTAAGGTAAACCACACCAATGCAACTCATGGCGTTGCAATGAGTTGCATTCTGTGCTGCGCTACCGAATCTGTCAGCAAGGCCATTCAGCATGTGCATACACTGTTGATAGTGGGAATGAAATCACAGGCACACCACAGGAAGTGGAGTGCTGAGGCCGGGCCAAACGGGCCAACTTCCTGTTGTTATAGACATTCTACTGGGTCCCGCCCCCAGAGGCAAATTCAAAGAAAACAAACAGCAGAGGGTGCTATTTTTTCTTTTTTTTGCCGATGGGTTCCCAGATTGGGTTTAACCCATTTTGGGCGGGAACCCCTTTTGGTGTACGTTATGCTTTAGCTATTTAAAAATAGCAGATCTGCCCAGGCCGTAGCGTAACGGTCTGGGCACCGGACTGGTGATCCAGTCGCAGTGTGCCGCGGGTTCGACTCCCGGACCCGACACGGCCTTTACTGCATGTCATCCCCCCATCTCTCTCCCGTTTCCTGTCAGCCTACTGTCTGTCCCTTCAAAAATCAATAAAAGGCGTAAGCCGCAAAAAAATATCTTAAAAAAAAAAAAAAAATAGCAGATCTACAAGCTCATAGAGTGGCGCGCAATTTTGTTTTAAATCGAAGAACGACTGACATAGAAACATAGCTTTTTCAGAAAACTGTTTCAAACAGACATTTTTAGAATCTGATCTCAGGTCAGAATGGGTTAAAGTTCTCATGGTGTGGCCCGTATAGCCGCTTCTATCAGGCTTGTTTTCATAGACCCCTGTTGCTTATTTCTCTCTCTTAGAATCTGGCAACACTGGTTCGAATCCAGCAGAGTCGGCTGCCTCGGCGTCACCGCCATCTAGCCATGGATCATCACCATCTGAATGTCCAGAACAACAACCACCATCTAGCCGTGAATCATCATCATCTGAATCTCCAGATAAACGGGCCCGAGTGGCGCCCAAGAAAACGCAGAGGACTTTGACGAGAATATGTCCGAAGCCGCCGAGTCCTGCTCGTACCACATCAGCAACCTCCGCACGGCCAAGTGTTACGGAGGTAGGATTGTTTCAGACGTGGCGTTAAACCATGAAACTCCTATACGTCATAAACGTGACAGAATTAGAATTGGAGAATAATGTACTCGGATGCTGTATAAACTAGTGATTATTTTTGTAGGCTAAAGGTGCATTCAGAATTTAAATATTAATATTGAAATAGTTTTTGATTTCGGGTGTGCCAGTACAGTACGGTGACAGTACAGTAGTACAATACAGAGTTGCACCACTCACTTCACACGGCTGTGATTTTTGCTATCTTGACAGCCCATACACCCAAACAGAAAAGTCTGATCTACAGCTACATCGTAGCTGTACGGAGAGCTTGGATTATCCTCTTTGTATCTGCCAAATTTTTGTTTCATAAAAAAATCTGCCATAGACATGTCATGAATCTTACTTCATGTCAATAAATTCCGGGTGATTCTTTTTCAGTGTCCGAGATTGGAAGCGCTCATTTTCAATAACGCCAATGTCCTGCTGCCTCCTGCATTATTTGACATTTCGAAACAGGTGGTAAGCAGGGCCGTTGAGTGATTTCCAACGAGCGCCTCCAAACTCCAACACCTGCACGGAATGTATTGACAGAAAGTAACATAACATGCCTACGGTGGATTTTAACGAAGGCAGATACAAAGAGGATAATCCAAGCTTTAATTCCGTACAGCTGCAGTGTTGGTAAATTTAACCCATTCAGAAGGACGGGAACCCCTTTTGGTGTTTTAAGCATTATGTTATACTTTAGCTATTGAAAGAAATAGCAGATCTACAAGCTCATAGTGCGGCACTCGGTGCTGCGCTATGAGCTTGTAGATCTGCTATTTTTTCAAAGTCGTGAAAATGTGGCACAAATCTTTGAATATATATTCTTCCGAGAGAAATGTATTAATTTAACTCAAATCTTTGCTTCGGGGGGGGGGGGGGGTCCCTGGCAGTACATATTTCCAGATGGGGGTCCACGGCCGAATACAGATCATTCTGGGGGTCCTTGACATGAAATAGTTTGAGTACCACTGATATAGAAGTGTTTAGAAGACATTTGCCGTGACATTTGTCACGGCACCCGCTCTGAGAAACCCTGCTGTGGTAAGATGATTGTCTTTGTTTTGGCCTACTGTCAGAGAATGTTACTGGCTGTGACAAATAATATCACTCAAGGACTCATGGATTTAAGTTCTCCGTCGCCACGACTGATTTCACTCATTTGGATTCCATAGAAGACTTCCATAGAAGCATAGAACCATTCCATAGAAGCCTTCCATAGAAGCATAGAACCATTCCATATATGTCTTCTGTGAAAGCATGCTGCTGCGCACCGACAATAGCAGATCTACAAGCTCACAACACATCGCAGCGCGACGTGTTGTGAGCTTGTAGATTGGCTATTTTCGGTCATTAGCCTAGTTATTTTAAGATTAAAGAGTATTTGAAGTGATCAAACGTATAGAATACGTTTAGAATAAGTTTTTCTTCCAGAATCTTCCAGAAACATGAATGGCCTCAGAAATGTCATAATAGCAACCTTGATGCCTCAAATGTGTGATTTCTTCAGCTGGTCGGCCTAAAACATCATCATTGCATATTTTGCTTTATTCCATGAGGACTAATTTGTCTTTATTTTTTCATTTTTTCCCCTGGCAGATTCATCTGGTTTCCAGGCTAATTACCACTGAGGTGAGTAGCCTGTCTAAAAGATTTTGTACAATTAATTGAAAATACAGAGATATAGATTCAGACACCTATTCTATCTCATTTCTAAATTTGACCAAGTATCGTGCAGCACTAGTTGGCCATCCAGTTCATTTTAGGTACTCATGTTTTTGCTACAAGAGAGAGACTTCATGAGAGGTTTAAGTCGAGCACTTTTGATGTTGTCTGTTTTTAAAGCCACAGTAGTTATGGCTCCAGGTGCCCCATTTTGAATGTAGTAAATGTTCAGCAACTACAGACTAAAGACAAATTAGACAATACATAATTTCATGGGGACAAAATGAGAATTGTTTGAGAATCGTGAGCTCAATTCTTGTGGAGTAAAATCAAGATTCACATTTGAGCAAGAATCGTGCAGCACTAGTAGCAGTATAGTGGCCCAGAGTCTCTGCCTGCCACTTTTGAAATCATTCGCACGTAAACGGAACACCTTTTGAAGAGTAGCCTAGTACATAGCTCTTTTGAATGTTTTTTTCTGGGCGTTTTAAAATTTTAATGTATACAGATAAAGTGAGACAAACTAGAAAGGTATATATTAAAAGCACAATACAATTAAACAGACACGGAAAACAAAAACACAGGTGGAAAAAAAGGGGAAAAAAAGGAAAGGGCGAGCAGCACATACACAATACAGTCAGTTATTCATTAGAAAAACTAAATATATACAAATGTGTTCTTTTTTTTTCTTTTTTTTTTAAAGTTTTTTTTTCGTGGACCCTCTTGCTATGCGTCACGGACCCCTGGGGTTCCTCCGACCCCACTTTGGGAACCACTGAATTATAAGACTGGCATCATTTGCATTTGTAAAACAAATGTAAAACGATAATACATATATGGGCACAAAAGGGGCATGCCCATATATGGGCATGTACTGATGACATCAGCAATCTCCATATATGGGCATGTACTGATGACATCAGCAATCTCCATATATGGGCATGTACTGATGACATCAGCAATCTCCATATATGGGCATGTACTGATGACATCAGCAATCTCCATATATGGGCATGTACTGATGACATCAGCAATCTCCATAATGGGAATGTACTGATGACTCCATATACGGGCAAAAGTTGGACACAGGTGGTGGAGGTCACACTAAATGCGTTTGTTTACAGTGGGTCGCCATAGTTACCTAATGTGTTTGAATGAGTCCTGGTTGTCATGGTTACTAGTTTAATAATCAAGATTGTGCAGTTTTAGATTTTTGGCAAAGTGTTAGGTATGGGCATAAGGTTTGTGAGGCAAAAGAACATCGCAGATGACTTAGGCTCGCCCCCTAGTGGTCCGTTTGCAATGAGTCCAATATTAAGATAGGTCAGTAATAGTATATGGTTGAAACCCCAAATAAGAGATTTATTTTCAATGGCTTCTGTTACTATTGGGTATACTTGAGAAAAAAAATGAGATTACACAGCTCGTAGTCACGCAAAACACTTTTATTTGTTTCTGCACAAAATGCCTTCTTCAGGGTATTATTATTATTTACAATATAGGCACGCTCTTAATCCAGAGCAATTTACATTAAGCAAGAACAAAAAGCATGGCAATACATCACATACATAAAAAGTAGTTATCATGAAACATGCGTAAACTAAGAACATAACATTCTATATAATGAAACTATGCATAAAGTGCTATGTCTAAAATGCTATTCTAGTGCTGTCCACATAGAATCGCTATAAGTCAATTATAACTTCTTCTGCGTCGTCAGCGTACAACACCAGGTTCTGTACGCTCTGGCTGACCACGGCCGTGTCGAGGATGAGGGGCAGGTCTTCAAGCTGCACCGCCCTCTCCCGTCTGCCGTTCATCGTGGCTTCTGAGGGCGTGGAGGCCGGGGTGAGGAGCCGCTTGGCCCCCAGCCTGTCCGTCTGAGAACATAGCTGGAGGTACGCTTGCTTCTTAGCCTCCGCGGCCTGTCGTCTCACTCCCCTGCTCTTCCAGAAGGGCCGCTTGGGCACCTCCTTGGTCAGTGTGGCCAGAGTCTGCATGGCCAGTTTGAGCTCGACCTTCAGCTCTTCGATGTGGCCGTCCTTCGCGTCCATCCGTGGTGCCGAAGCCTTTCGGCCTCTTTGGCCCGCCTCCGCAGGTCGCTCCTCTCTAGGGATGGGTATCGTTAGGATTTTTTCGAGACCGGTACCGATTCCGGTTCTGCTTATCGATTCCGGTTCTTAACGGTTCCCTATTTCGGTTCCAAAATGGTATAAAATAACTTAAATAAGAGGTCAAATGTTTATTTAACAAAAAAGCTCAATGTCAATTTGAGTATATATATAATGTACAATGAATAGTGTAACATCCTCTCCTTTATTGAGCCATTTGTGGATAATATAGTGATTATTTTTAATTAAAATTAAAATTAAAAGTATTTACCCAGGGCAATAGTGTTGTAGGCTACTTCTCTTACTACTAACTACTGACAATGACAAATAAAAGCATGTCTGAGATCTGAGAGCAACACACACACACACACACACACACACACACACACACACACACACACACACAAACACACACAAATTAGCATCGCTAATGGGGGGGGGGCATCTCCAGCCGATAGGTGAGAACGGCTCCCCTCTCCCCCGGCCTCACTCGTGGTGGTAACAACAAGGAAGTCAACACACACACACACACACACACACACACACACACACACACACACACACACACACACACACACACACACACACACACACACACACACACACACACACAGCAGCCTGCACTCATGCCGCCACAAAATAAATCTAAAGTGTGGTTGCATTTTAGAATATGCAAGGAGAACAAAGAACACATGGGATGGCCCAAGTGGGGCGAAAAATCCGCGGCGAATCACGCATGGGACAGGGGAAAAGGCCCCTGACCTCCTGGGCTCCAGGCGCGCTAATTTGAGCCGCGTCGGAAGGGTCTGAGAGCGGCGTAGACCGCGGCGCAAATTAGCGCGCCTGGAGCTCCAGGACTGGTGCTTTTTTGGTGTTTTCACATCTGAGTTTCAATCGGAAGAGAAGCTTTGATTATAGGCTATATATATTTTTTTTTTGAGAGGTAATGCCTGCGTCAGGCAGTTGACTCGTTTTATTAAGCCTAATTATTTGTGCGTCACTGCTTTCATGAAGGCTGCAACAGTTGTTGCTTCAATGCTTATCGTTTTAAATAAATGAGACCCGCCTCTGCAAGCCACAAGCCCACAACGCGTCGCTGATGCAACGCGTGAACGCGGTGTAGGCTTGTAGATCAGCTCTGTTCCCTGCGCTTCTATTAAAAGGGTAGAAAATAAATAAATAGCGTGTGACCGCGTGTCTGTGAGAACCGATAGAGAGAACCGAAATTGAATTATTGTAATGGGTACCCGGTACCCAGGCACGTTCGGTTCGGTACATACTTGGTCCCGAGTTTCGGGACCCACCCCTACTCCTCTCCCTCTCCGCCCGGTCCCTCTCCTCCAGCGCCAGGGCGAGGTGGCGCCTGGCGTCCCGCAGCTGCTCTTCCCTGCTCTCCAGAGAGTCGGAGAGCCGCTGCATCTCGCACACTGAACACAGGCAGCGCTGCGTCCGACACGCTGCTTCCACGGCTTGTGGGGCGTCGGCTCGGTACGGTTCCTGCTGCTTCTTCTCGTCACCAAGTTGTACACGGAGCTCGGTCTCGGTGGCAGAGACCACCAGCTGTTTACTCAACACATTCTCCATTCCTCTCGCCTGGCGTGTTAAATCAATACTGGATTTGTTGAGGGAAGGCTGCTGCTTTTATACTGTTCAGCTGTGTGTACTGGCTGACATCACCGTGAGTCAGCCATGACCAAATATGGAGTTCCAAATCAGCCATGCCTAAATATGGAGTGCATGATGTCAGACCAGCAGCAGGGGTAACCATGACAACCATGACAGAACATATTGGGTAACTATGACGACCCAGTGTCAACAAACTGGCCTCTTGCATCATCTGGAGTCACATAAAGACTTCCCAATGCAGAGACACAGGTGGTGGAGGTCACACTAAATGCGTTTGTTTACAGTGGGTCGCCATAGTTACCTAATGTAAACACATTAGGTAACTATGGCGACGCACTGTGAGTCCTGGTTGTTATGGTTACCACGTACTGCTGGTCTGACATCATGCACTCCATATTTGGGCATGGCTGAAGCGCCGCAGTGGTGCAAAAGAAAAAAAATAACAACTAAATCACATGTGAATCACACAATCACGTGTGAAGTGAGGGGTGCCCACTGTGGCTGTCACATGTTGTCACTGCTTAAAGCAAACATTAAGAGGAAAATACATGTCCTTGTCCCTTCAATGACCATATATGGATGGGCATTAAATGGCTGATGTCATCAGTATAATTATGCCCATATATAGGCATGCCCCATCTGTGCCCATATATGGAGCTGTCTGATTCGTTTGGGCCTGATGCCATGACGACACATTGAGGTTAGACAACACACTCCATATTTGGGCGTCTCTGCATTGGGAACTCTTTATGTGATGTCAGAGCTCACTCCAGATGATGCAAGAGGCCAGTTTGTTGACACTGGGTCGTCATAGTTACCCAATATGTTCTGTCATGGTTGTAGTGGTTACCCCTGCTGCTGGTCTGACATCATGCACTCCATATTTAGGCATGGCTGACTCATGGTGATGTCAGCCAGTACACACAGCTGAACAGTATAAAAGCAGCAGCCTTCCCTCAACAAATCCAGTATTGATTGAATTAACACGCCAGGCGAGAGGAATGGAGAATGTGTTGAGTAAACAGCTGGTGGTCTCTGCCACCGAGACCGAGCTCCGTGTACAACTTGGTGACGAGATGAAGCAGCAGGAACCGTACCGAGCCGACTCCCCACAAGCCGTGGAAGCAGCGTGTCGGACGCAGCGCTGCCTGTGTTCAGTGTGCGAGATGCAGCGGCTCTCCGACTCTCTGGAGAGCAGGGAAGAGCAGCTGCGGGACGCCAGGCGCCACCTCGCCTCGGAGAGGGACCAGGCGGAGAGGGAGAGGAGCGACCTGCGGAGGCGGGCCGAAGAGGCCGAGAGGCGGGCCGAAGAGGCAGAGAGGCTTCGGCGCTACGAGATGGACGCGAAGGACAGCCACATCGAAGAGCTGAACCTGGCCATGCAGACTCTGGCCACACTGACCAAGGAGGTGCCCAAGCGGCCCTTCTGGAAGAGCAGGGGAGTGAGACGACAGGCCGCGGAGGCTAAGAAGCAAGCGTACCTCCAGCTATGTTCTCAGACGGACAGGCTGGGGGCCAAGCGGCTCCTCACCCCGGCCTCCACGCCCTCAGAAGCCACGATGAACGGCGGACGGGAGATGGCGGTGCAGCTTGAAGACCCGCCCCTCATCCTCGACGCGGCCGTGGTCAGCCAGAGCGTACAGAACCTGGTGATGTACGCTGACGACGCGGAAGAAGGACCGATAAATCAGACTCCTGGCAGAGAAGAAGACACACACCAGGTGTGTATGGTCGAGCGCCGCCAAGAGGCTCCGCCCAGTCGCCGACGTACGATATCCAGCTGGATAACTTCTTATAGGAAGTTATAATTGACTTATAGAAATCTATGTAGACCGCACTAGAATAGCATTTTATGTAGACGTAGCACTTAAGTATATATGCAGTTTCATTATATAGATATTCCACTGTTACGTTCTTAGCTTACGCATGTTTCATGATAACTACTTTTCTATGTTTGCGATGTATTGCCATGCTAAATTGTAAATAATAATAATACCCTGAAGAAGGCATTTTGTGCAGAAACAAATAAACAAATAAAGTTTTTTGCGTGATTACGAGCTGTGCAACCTCTCTTTTTTCAAGCATACCCAATAGTAACAGAAGCCATTGAAAACAATCTCTTATTATTTGGGGTTTCAACCATAAACTGACCTATCTTAAAGTTTTTCATGTGTGTATGAGGTGACAGTACTTCATTAGACACCCTGGAGTCGTTTTTATGTGCAATGATGTATTAACTTTGTATTTGTGGTTTCTTCCTGGAGGCCGCTCCCCTAACCCCTCCCCCTTTATCATACAACTACAGCTGTGGGGGCGAGCCAAAGTCGTCTACGATGTTTTTTTTTCTCCTTAAACCCTTATGCCCATACCTAACACCATGCCAAAAATCTACTCTGAAACCCTTATGCCCATACCTAACACCATGCCAAAAATCAACTCTGAAACCCTTATGCCCATACCTAACACCATGCCAAAAATCAACTCTGAAACCCTTATGTCCATACCTAACACCATGCCAAAAATCTACTCTGAAACCCTTATGCCCATACCTAACACCATGCCAAAAATCAAGTGCACAATTTTGATTATTTTGGACAAATTCCCTCCCAGCTATCTGTACTCCCAGGCTGTTTAACTGCAGCCAGTGTTGATTTTGTCGACTAAACTAAGACGAAAAATGTTTTTCACTGACGAAAACTAAATAAAAACTAAGCTATGATGACTTAAAACTTCGACTAAATATATTGACAATTTAGTCAACAAATAAAAACTAGACTAAAATGTTAGGAAGGGACTAGTGGACAAGAGATCCAGTATAAGTTATTTTACACTTGGTTGCATGCTGAAAATAGCCGATCTACAAGTTCAGCTTGTAGATCGGCTATTTTCAGCAAGTGTAAAATCTGCCATTACGACGGCATCAAGGCCCCAATACACATTTTAGATCTTATGATATTTAGTTGACTAAAACATTCCGGGTGACTAAAATGTGACTAAAACGAAGTGAAAACTATTCAAGAGACTATGACTAAAACTAAAATAAAAAACAACGCTGACTGCAGCTGGTTCAGACTTCAGCCACTCTGGGTGAGACTGAAACATGGCAGAAGTACAAATCAAGGGAGTTACGTTGATCTGTTTACATTCGCCGTGCATGAAACCTCTGTTTGTGAATAGTGTTCATTTTGACAGCAAATTCTGATTTAGTCTTAGTCTAAAGATCATTTTACACATTGGCGAATTAGCGATGCGACGCAAATGAGCGACCCGAACATGTGAAATATTTCACTGGCAAAATGCGACACGTATATATGCGATTATATACCCAGAGTATTTTGTCTTCTTGACTCTGGGCCTCGTGACGGGGGCCCAGAGTCTTTTGTCTTCTTGACTCTGGGCCTCGTGACGGGGCCCGGAGTCTTTTGGGGCCCAAAGTCTTTTGTGTTCCACGTTCGTTCGGCCGCTCACCCGTGCCGTCGTTAAAATAAAAATACAAATAGGGTGATGTCAGCAAATGTTTGGCTGCTTTTGGTAAATAGCCTGGGAAACTAAGAAAAAAAGCAATGCATGACACTACATTGGGGTTTCATGATTATTTTTGACTGTTTGCTCAGAATTAGCTCAGAATTGTATTGAAAGGAGGATATCCCCATCTCAGCATCCCATTTTAGAGGGGGTCCCATACACAGGGAAAAAACATTACATACAGTACAGTATGAACCCAGTATGAACAGTGCAGTTAGAGGCGGGATCAAGGCAGGACTGTGTATGCCTTGTTCCCGCCTCTAGCAGCCGCTGATTGGCCAGGGCCGTTTGGTGGCCGGAGCATCGAGCATACAAATGTCTTCTAAAATCAGTTTTCTGAAAAAATATGTTTCTATATCGGTGGAACTCAATTGTTTTCACGTCAAGGACCCCCGAATGTATCTGTATTTGGCCCCGGACCCCCATCTGAAAATATGTTGTTCCAGGGAACACCCCAGAAGCAAATATTTAAGTTACAAATATTCACGTACGATTTTGTATACGCTATAATAGCATATTCAAAGATTTTTCAAAAATGGCAGATCTATAATATAAGCTTGCAGCCTGACACGAAGTCACGTGCTTTGAGCTTGCATATTTGCTATTTTTGAGTGGTGCAACCACTCCTATAGACGGCTATGTGTTTGTGTCCCTGTGTCCGAGCACGGAAATAGCGTTTGTTCACCACCAAGTGTCACTGTTGCACAGCCTAACACACAGACACACACAGGCCAGGGAGGAGGGCTTGTACAGTACAGTACAGTACAGTACAGTACAGTACAGTACAGTACAGTACAGTACAGTACAGTACAGTACAGTACCACTAACTTCAGACGGGTCTGCTTTTTCTAAAATCTAAAATGACACAGATGCTTTTAATGCGTTAATATTTTAACGTAGCTCCAGTGTCGTCATCACACTGGCGTTTAGGATACGGCTCTGTGTTGTAGCAAATCATAATAACAATAATTGTGATATTTTGGTTTCACATTGTGTGTTATATAGACCCAGGACGCAGCCTCTGTTGAACACCTGCAAGCCAGCACGTTGAAACCAGACAGCAAGTCGCACAGTCCTGGTACGTGCTGTTTTAGTCTTTCATTTGATGTATTTATCCACTTCCTTGCGAATCCCACACGTTCTGCTTGCTTTAGCTTTAGCTGTTAGTGTTATGTCTGCACACAGGCATCGTTCCTAGCAGAGGCGCTAGGAACCGGTAGCATATCGAAATCGGCCATAAGCATGCCATTTCGGTATCAAATCGGTGGCTTTGTACTCTAAATGGACTCTAAATAGTACAGTTAGAGTGTAAAGTAGTGGCTTAGTACTCGCTGTGCAGCCAGTCTGCCTGTCTCTGTCTCGACTTTAAGAGCATCAGCTGTTAGCTTACCATCTACTTTCACCAGCAAAACAAAATTCTAAATTTTTTAATGAGTTCAATGTAATGTAATCATGTAATCAGTATCTGAATCGGCCAATATGACCCTGCAAATAACCGGAGATCATAATTTCAATATCGTGCATCTCTAGTTCCTAGCAATATTGTTCTACTGTGCTGCAATCATTGTGTTGTGCCTAGAGTTGTTTGAGAGTGTTGCGTTCAGCTGCGAAGGTCCTGACATTGTTTCGGACGTCTCTATCTGTAGCCCTGCCCTGCCCCGCCACATAACTCCACTAGCACCTCTGTGAAAGAAGACAGAGGCTTATTTAATTCATTCATCTTTATTCTATTCTTCTTCTTTCCAGACCAGTGTGTGGAGTCCAGCCTGCAGGCGAAGATGAGTACTGCAGTGCCTGCCAGGACCATTTCTATTAACCAGGAACTATTTGAAATAGTTGAAATTGAAGACCACCAGGATCCCAGTGAGTTTCAACATTTCTTTCCATTTTTCTGTTGTGTTGTAGGGCTCATCATCTTATCAGCCTTCAGTAATACATCACATTATATTAGTCGTATCTAGCTATGTTTAGAAAGATAATCACTCACAATTAACTCTTGTTTAACATTGTTTTATTATATAATAATTAATTTACTAAAGTTCTTAGTCGCCATGACTGATTTCCTTATTTTTTTTAATATAGTTTTTATCACCACGATTTTGTAACCCATTTTTCACCTCTGTGTCAATCATCTAATGTGATCCTGGGCTCTACACACCCTCCACCAACCTAGTCCCCATATATGGGGGACAAGGGGAGAGCAACGGACTTGAACTCATGCTTCCTTCATGCCTGAGTGTCCAAGTTGCTCCTTTACACCTGACAGGGGGGAGTTTCCCTGGTTGGATGTAGCGCGTGGAAGGAACACGTTATTCCAACCAGTTCCTTTCCCCTCCATCAGGCGCCCCGGCTGGCCACGGGGAGGCAGTTTAGTGACCAGGATTACTGCACGTTTTTTGTGAGGGTACACGGGGAGAATATGCAAACTCCACACAGAAAGGCCCTTTCGCCAACCCCGCCTTCGGGTATGGGCACTGATGACGCGGAGGAGGAAACACGCCGCCAGCACCCACAGCGTCCCGAGCGGGAATCGAACCCAGGACCTTCTAGCTGTGAGGCGACAGCACTACCAACTGTGCCACCGTACCCCACCATGACTGATTTCCTCACAGCTAGAAGGTCCTGGGTTCGATTCCCACTGGGAGTGTGTTCTCTCCTCCGTGTCACTTAGGTGGGGTTGGCAAGGGCCTTTCTGTGTGGAGTTTTCATGTTCTCCCAAAAATGCAGTAATCCTGGTCGCTATACTGCCTCCCCCTGGCCCAGACTGTCCTCCGAGACGCGCAAGGTTAGGTTAGGTTGGTCGGAAATAATAATACAAGTACGGTATAATACCACACAACCAAATCAAATAATATTACGGTGTACGTGTGTTCAATCAATTATTCCATCAAAGCAAACGGCATAAACAATATTAGTTTGCCTCTTATACCAAAATAAAAGTTACTGTCGCCTTTCCATTTCTCATTCTCTTGTATTATATCAAACTTGTATTATTTCCCAGTATTATTCGTCTCAGCTGCTCGGTGACACTGGGTGAAAAAATGGGTTACAAAAATCGTGGGACAAAAATGTAAGAAAAAGTGTATTGGTAAATTATGATTGTAGCCGATAATGAAACTCTGCATGGGAAACACTTTTGATGCCAAGTACGAGATTCCTCGTGTTTAGGTATTATTAAACCCAGCTATGCCAAGGACCCAGGAGACGAGATTTGTTTTTATTACTATTGATTCAGAAATGTATCGCTGATATTTACCATATAGTTGATCCCCCGTCGCTAGTTATCTATAAGCGCGACCTTTAGCAGCCTTTTTCTCTGAATTGAATCTCAGATTGAGGTTGTTGTTAGGAGCTCAATAAAAAAAAATCAGCGCGACCTCGCGGTTAGAATATTAGCAAATATTAGAAAAGAAAAGGGACACAGAGAGACAGATACAGAAATCTCCATATATGGGCTTAAAAGGGACACAGACAGATGAGTGGAACGGGTACTCTGACACGGTCACAACGGGTATGGCATAGCTGGGTGGGGTATGGATCTCCAACTTCACCGACTCTGTTCTCTACAGCCGGGCACCGGTCTAGTTCGGTTAATGTTCAAGCATTTAATGTTTTTCTCTCACGTCATCTTTCGCCTAGATGCGCTGCACCATCCCGTGTGTAAAGAGGAGGTTGCACCTGAACAGCAGGAGAAAAGCCCCAATCTGGTCCAGGAGGAACCAGAGTGTCCACAGAATAAAGAGGAACAGCAGAAGAAAAGCCCCGGTCTGACGGTCAAGGAGGAACCGAAGCCTCCACAGAATGAAGAGGCACAGGGAACGCTATCCCAGGGACCAGATGGGCCAATGGTGACATCACTCGCAGACAAGAGTGAAGATGCTGAAGAAAAGAAAAACTTTAGTTGTACAGTTTGCAACAAAGTGTTTGCTGCAAAGGGAAATCTGCGGAAGCACGCACTCATTCATACAGGGCAATACCCCTTAACGTGTGAAGTTTGTGGCAAAGGCTGTGTAGATAGGAGTGGACTAAAAACACACATGATGACTCATACAGGAGAAAAGCCCTTCACTTGTACAATTTGTGGGAAAGGCTGTATAGCTAGGAATAGGCTGACAACACACATGATGACTCATACAGGTGTAAAGCCCTTTGCCTTTAATTGTGAGGTTTGTGGAAAAGGTTTTTTCACAAAGGGGTTTCTAGAAAGACACACGAGGGCTCACACAGGGGAAAAGCCCTTTAGTTGTACGGTTTGTGGCAGAGGGTTTTGTGTAAGTGGTGCTCTTAAAGCACACATGAGGACTCATACAGGGGAAAAGCCCTTCCAGTGTACCGTGTGTGAAAAGAAATTCCCTAAAAAACTCAATCTGAAGCTGCACATGATGATCCATACGGGGGAATACACCTTCCATTGCACGGTTTGTAACCAAGGCTGTTGTCAATGGAGTGATCTAAAAAAGCACATGATGATTCACACGGGAGAAAAGTCCTTGCCCTGTGCCGTTTGTAAAAAAAGATTCAGCAAACAGTCTTATCTGAAGAGGCACATGATCATTCATACTGGGGCTGAACTTTTAGGAGAAGGCTGATGCACACATCCAAGGATAGATAGAAATAGGTCCTGCACGCTGTCTGGAACTTTAAGGCGAGACAATAGGGAAAAAAAGTTAAATAATAGCTATCACAATGAAACTTCTCCAGTTGATTACTTATATTAAAAATAAGATTTTTTGTATTACAAGTTTTCTGAAATTATATGTTTAAATATGCAAATTAGGCATTATATGCGCTAATTTGCATACATTTCGGGACGATAAATCTGAAGATCGGATAAAGCCAGGTTCAAAATTATCATTTCATTTTGTTGACACATTAGAGACAAAGAAAATTACACATGGGATTTTTGATATCTCTAATTATCACTCCACAAATCAGAAAATAGTGTCAACAGGCATAAAAAACCCATTTTCGGCATGTTTTTAGGTATAAAATGTGATGTAAATCAGGCTGTGAATGATATATCAACAAATCCATGTGTAAATGTCTGCGGAATATAGTTATGAATGAGACTGGCGTTTGGTGTATGTGAGTTCAACTGAAGTGGAGATTCTTTGTCCCAGGTATGAGGAAAACCTATTTTGAGAAAACGGCCTTTAAAGATTTGTATTGTAAAATTCCCAAACATTTTATTTTAAGCCACTATTTGGAGACAAAATATCTCATCCAAACCTTGGCAACAACATATAATGGCATATATCATTGGAAAGGTCTGGACCTCGAGCTGACTGGTCTGATCCAAATATGGTCACTTCCTTTGTACCAACAACCAATCATGAAAATAGAGAGGTGGATTTTCACCCAGAAAAACGAGCTGTCATTGGCTAAAATAAACTATCAAAATAAACATCAAAATCTGTATTTTTAATGTGTATTTTGCTTTAGTTTGAAAGAACATGTTTAGGAAGCAAAATAGCAACAAAACAAATCTCTGGCTGAACAATATTTAATTATGATATTGAGACAGTACTACAACATTAGATTCTATCAACATATTATATTTATTTAAAGGAGTAGTTAAACCCAGATAATTACCAATTTTCTATCAATTTCACTCCCCATGATATAGAAATTTGTTTCGTTTTTTTGCTTATGGCTCAGGAATTTGACAAAAGAAAAAAAAAATCTCCATGAATTCAAGGCTTCACAGGGTGTTTAATTGATAGAAATTAAGTCGTTTACAGGAGCATTGTTCACGGGGCAACCCTTTGCGGGCATACTACGCTTCACTACACTTCCAATAATAACATCAAGCCTGCTTGGAGGAGTCTGTTTAGTAATGTTAAGGCAGGGACGTGCACACATAGACATCAAAGGGGGCTTCAGCCCCTGCCCTTTTACCCGTCTGTAAAACAACTGCCCTTTCCAGACAACAAATTAAGCAATAAGCCACGAGAGGTCTCAGGTTATCGGGTATTTTACAATGCCCGGGGGGCGTAGGCAGATCCGACGCGCAGCGGAGGGTCTTCTACCTCCCAGCCAGTGTAAAATACCCGGTAAGCTGGGGCCTCGAGTGGCTTATTGTTTTCTAAAATGGTTACAAACATATAGCAATATTAACCTAATAAAACTATTACATTCACAAAAGTAGCTACGCTTTGCGCCCAATGTCTTTACGGGGCCGCCTGGAGCCACACATTCACAGTCATATGAGCCGGGCGGTGCTTAGACGCCTGCACGGCATGGGTTTGTAAGGCAATCAAGCGCTCCCCTTCCCCCAGTACAGCTAGAGATGCGGAATCGGCTGGGAATGATATAAAGTGATTGAAGGTGTGGGTTATCGGTGAAATGTACAACTGCCACGTGACTGTAACCAGCCAATCAGAATCAAGTATTGAGACTAACCGTTTTAGAATGCAGAATTTACTATGGTGAAAAATGCAAATGCCGCTCCTTTCCATGCCATGCCGGAAGCACCATTCAGGAGAATTGCTTTTTTCCGAAGTCTCCTGAACAAATTGGTTTAGAAATCCATGTCGTACACCGCATCATCTCCACTAGCTAAAGAGTGCTGGGTTGTGCCCTACAAGTGCTGATCTACAAGCTCTAGCGCAACGCGTTGTGAGCTTGTAGAACTGGTATTTTCACTATTTTCACTTCCAAAAGTGCCCTCTTACGGGATCTCATCCCCTGCCTCTCTGCACGTCCCTGTGTTAAGGTGCATGTGTTCATAACATCTGTACTTCACAACATAAATACACATTAAAAAATGAAACACAGGACTGCTAAGGTATTTGCACACAGCCTGTATTTGTTGGTGCGAATATTGGTTGGAGCACAGAAAAATAATAATCCACCTCACGTAAAGTCAATCACACTGTCAATCACAAGCCTGTGATTGTCAAGCTGTCTTTGACATAGCTAGATGGTCTTTCACCCTTTGAGCAGTGCTGTACGTGACGTCCTTCCAGACCAACAAGATCTCTGCTGAGAAGTTGATCAACTCGTTGAAGTACTTCCTACATGAAAAGCCTGAGTGGGTGTGAAAATAGGCAGAAGCGCACGTAGACACACACACACACACACACACACACACACACACACACACACACACACACAGTGAAACAGGGTACATTAAACCTTTTCAAAAATAATGATGGGATCAGGGGATCATCCTCGATGATTCTGCACCGCTCCATTTCGTTCTGCGAAAACATTGCTACGGATATAAATACTACGAATCGCACTCTGTGTGCAAGGATGTTTTGCATGACGTTTTCTTCATTTTGTGCGGATTTCGTGTCTGCAAAATGCAGTTAATGCAGCAAAATGCAGTTAATGTACTGTGTGCAAATACCTCTATTGTCTTTTATAATTATAATTTTTTTGTTCTTTCTGTTGTGAGTGCATATGGATATTCCAGACGTAGTGTAAAATTAATAAAGTAAAAATGGCCAATCTGTTTTTAGTTTAGTGTTTGTTACTGTGGGAGAGTGCAATCATCCAATCAACTATTAGAAACTCCAAACAAGGCTGAATACCAAACCATTTGCCATTTTAGCTAATTTATTGGAGGTGCTACCCACATGTTTAAGATGTGTTGCTCATTCCATGAATATGCCTTGTCCTTACAAGCTGTAGGCCTACATCGTTGTAAATGTGACAAATCAACAATTAAAACTGTATAAAATACAATACCAAGGTAAAGGGAAATAATCGTAAGTTTCCAAACTTTCTGCGAGGAGTTTATATTGTATCAATTGTTCCTTTTTGTTTTATCTTTTTGTTTTGTTTAAGTTTTGTTTGTGTAAATAATCAAATCAAATGGGGTTGGCCAAGGAAGTGTGTGTTTATGTTCCCCCCACCCAGCCACATTATACATATTTGTAAACCTCCATCTCATTATACCTTTCATTTGAATCAGCTGATCTGTCAAAACATGACAATATTTGTTCTGCTTCTTCTAATAACAGTGGCAGAAGAACATCCGGACAGGTTTGCCAGACCTTAACATATATATTTCGGGGAACCGGGGAATATACTAACATAGCCATAGTCAACAATTACAAAGTTTCAGAACAGTTGAACGGTTTAAATTATTTATTTTCATTAACCCATTAATAACGGGAAAGTGTCATTTTACATTTTAACCACTTCTTAAACCATTACTTTATAGCCTACTTTGGCTAATTCCAAAATTGCAGATATCACTTCTTGCTGCAGCTTGTAGAATAGCTTATTTTCTTTCTGCACACACGCACTCAAGCCAAGGAAGAAAAGGAAAAACATTTAGCTCCCCTTGCACCATAAATGACACACTGCTGCGGAATGTTAGGACATTGTGCCGTCTTGTGACAAAGCAAAGGTACTGCACTGCACAAGTGCACACATGTGTTCGTTCCATCACTACAGGCAGCAATTCAGTATCTTCATCAGTTTAAAGTTTCAACAAATGACTATATACATTCTAATTTTCTAAATGTTATGTAGAGAGAGTAATTCACATCACTTGACAAGTGATGTGAATTTCTCTCTTTACATAACATTTAGAAAAATAAAATTTCTTAAAAATCGTCCACCATAAGTAACATTCAACGGGATGACCTTTTTTGCAGAGCCTGGGAGTCCATCTGGTTACCAACTCTCCATCAGTTAGCTGCATGGGGACCACCTACTAATCCCCTCAAAGACCACTGGTGTAATGTATTTGATATAATACAACCCCTATGCCGCATAGTATTACGCTGTATCATGGCTCCCCTAGTGGCCGTGGCCCGGCTCCGTCTTTTGAGCTAATTTAGAACTTCCTGTCTGACATTATTAGTATTATTATTACATTACAGTTATTGTAAAGACACACATTATGTTTCTGTGTAAAAATAAGTAATTAAATAACATCAAAAAGTTATCTAAATGGATAAATGCTATTCACTGGAGTGAATATTCTATTATATTCTAAAAACGACTTATAAATCCTAAAGCCTTGTCTATACTTCACTGTGCAACGGTCCTATGCTGGACAATAGCAGATATGCAAACTCACAGCACATCTCATTCAAGACACTGAACTTGCAGATCTGCCATTTTTGAACACACTATAAAGTTAACCATTTATCATGCTGCTCTACGTGGCACTGCATTCTGTGACATTAAACCAAGTGGCATTTTCCACTCTATGACACTACTGTTCTACATTTTTGTCTAATAAAATAGGCTATTAATTGAATCAATCAAACTGCATTAACTAACAGAGATACTACTAACCAAGCTATCCATGTCAACATGCTCTATAGGAGTCTCAATAACAGGTATAAGTAACGTTTAATGTTTAGTAATTTTAATGTAGCAGAAGAGGCCATTCATTGAACAGAGTTTTGCACAATTTTAACATCCCAGATCGATTGAAATATGAATCTACTGTGCTGTGCTACACCATGATATATTAAGAGTACAATAACATTCCATTGTGAATAAAAACGTATTAACCACAGTGTAATGCTAAAGGTTTCATCACAGGGCTGTCTGCTTCATGTAATATCATTAAAAGTGTTGTTGGTGACAGTTATATGAGTTGGAAGCATTAAGACCCATTTTAACCCTCAATGGCTTCCTTTCTGACAAATAACGTTATTGTAAAAAAAATAAAAAAGATTCACGCGTTCATATGTAGCTATTTTGCATTAGAAGCGGATGGGACCAAGGGACCCGGATGTAACGTAGGGGCAATATGACTACAATATGACTACAATAGATTCCCGGTTAAATCTCGCGGGCGTGGCCTCACACCGGAAGGAAGTGCCGCCGCCCTCAAATACGGAAGAGACGCGTGGAGGTAGGTTTGGTCAGTGTTTGTTTGGAACGTGCCACGTCACCATCGCGGGTCCGTCTTCGGAGCAAGTAAGTGATTAAATGTTATTTAATACTTAACGCTGTTGTTGTTTGTGTGTTCAAACGTCTATCACTTGAAGTTACTTGTTATGATGTTTATAAATGATGTTTGTACGAAACTGTAAAACAGTGTTTCAGTAGCCGAATGGTTAGTGTCGAAGGTTTATAAACAACTATGCCCGGCCTCAATGTTTACTAACCGTCGACAGTACCCACTCGACTACCGAAACACGGCTTTAAAGAGTAGTATTTACATATCTAAACACAACAAGTAACTTCAAAAGTGATAACATGTTTGAGCCACGGACCACCATTTCACATTAATAGACTCTCACAATGGTGGTCAGTGGCTCAAATGGGTCTGAGAGACTAGATGGCCTCAAATGTTGGTCCGTGGCTCAAACGCTGAATAAATAATCGACTAGAGGTGAGAAGAGTATTGTCTGGTAGGTAAAAGGACAAACATTCTGTGAAAATTGGCACGAAGCAACAAACATTCTTTGAAATTGGTGGGAAACGATCCCGGGCACTCATGTTAACAAAGCTCAGTCACTAACCACTATCGCTATGCTACAATCAGCATTATATAATCCAAGGATCAAAAGTAGCAATCTTCTACATTCTCTAATTGTGTAGTTTTTTGGAAATTAAGCAGATGCTTAACAACAATTGAACTATTGAGAGTGTAAAGATCTACTATTGGGGTCAATTTGGTTACCTAAATTAAATTGCTCTGTATTGTGACAGTAATCATTGCTATAGAGTGTGTGTTCAGTAACAGTGTTAAATAGCTCTATAGTGTGACAGTAATCATTGCTATAGTGTGTGTTCAGTAACAGTGTTAAATAGCTCTATAGTGTGACAGTAATCATTGCTATAGTGTGTGTTCAGTAACAGTGTTAAATAGCTCTATAGTGTGACAGTAATCATTGCTATAGTGTGTGTTCAGTAACAGTGTTAAATAGCTCTATAGTGTGACAGTAATCATTGCTATAGTGTGTGTTCAGTAACAGTGTTAAATAGCTCTATAGTGTGACAGTAATCATTGCTATAGTGTGTTCAGTAACAGTGTTAAATAGCTCTATATTGTGACAAAATCATTGCTATAGTGTTTGTTCAGTAACAGAGGTCTCCCGGTCTCTCCAGTTTTTTGTTAAACACAGTCCCATAGTCACAGTACCTCCCATTCACTCCCATTCAGTCCCATTCACTCCCATAGTATCAGTCCCATAGTAACAATACCTCCCATTCACTCCCATCCACTCCCATGCACTCCCATAGTATCAGTCCCATAGTAACAGTACCTCCCTTTCACTCCCATTCAGTCCCATAGTATCAGTAACTCCCATTATCTTGCAACACAGCAGCCAAGTATATGCAGAACACGTATACACGCATTTGACATAACACAAACAACAAGACAATTTACATACATAAAGACAAGAGCAATATCCACCGCTTTGATTATCCTGTGGCTACTACAACTCCTGATTAAACCCTTTTCTATTTATTAAAGAGCTGGAGAGACAGGAATATTCCTGTTACTGAACACACACTATAGCAATTATTACTGTCACAATAACTTTGTACTTTTGCTACTGATGTTTGTGTGCAACATTTGAGCTGGTGTCAAGTCACCTTAATTCAAGTGATAGATTATATACAGGGGCATGCCATATGGTCTACCTGCACAGCCTTTGTGATTACTGGTAGATCACAATGTACCTTTTGGGCACCCCTGCAATACAGGATTCCTGTCCAGAATTGTTTTTTATTAAATATAGAGGATTTAAGTGTAGGGTTTGTCATGTTGGTGTTCTCTATAACTTTTCGTCCTGGGCATGACGTTAAACTGTCCAGTGTAACTCCAAGTTACATGGGGTGGGTATGGTTTGAGAGTTTGTGATGCTCAGTTCTTTTTTTGCGTCTCGGTTCCTCAGGTGGAAGCTGCATAGTTGGGTTTTTGATGGGTTGGGTTTCAAGTGGCTGGTCGTTTGTTTAGATATTGAAAAGGAGGGGGGCGAGCGCGCTACCTTGTGGGAGGCCGTTCTTTTCGGCTTTCCATTTACTCCTCTGGTCATTTAACTGAACATAGAAGCGCCTGTTGTTGAGGAGGCTTTTCCTGACCATTGTGCGGTGTTGGACAGTGTCGTAGGCAGCAGAGAGATCTCTGAATGCTGCTCCAGTTATTTGTTTCCCCTCAAACCCATCCTCAATGTGTTGGGTGAGGTTGAGCTCTGTCCAGCACAGGAGCGGCTGGGACGGAAACCAGCTTGGTCTTTAGTCAGCTTGGTATCTATGAGTGGCAACAAGGCGTTGGAGTAGCAGCTTCTCATATAGCCTTGTAGGTGATGCAGAGGGAAATGGGTCGGTAGCTCTTTGTGGATAATGGGTCTATGCCAGGTTTAGGGATTGCAACCACGTTGGCCTTTTCCCAGACAGAAGGGATGGTTTTCTGTGCTATGCATGTGTTCAGCATCCCCACAAGCCAGGTCTTTGCGTTGGGTCCCAGGTGCTGTAACATTTCTGCCAGTAGGTCATCAATCCCTGCTGCTTTTCCGGGTTTCAACTTTCCCATTGCAGTTTCAAGTTCTTCTAGGTCGAAGGGTTTGGTTTGAGGGCTGGCTGATTGTGGTTGGTCTGATATCACTGTGCGATGGTATTCTCCTGTGGGTCGGTGGCGGTCTTGGTCACAACTGGTGGCCAACAGTTGTAACCAACACCGCCACCGACCCACATAGAATACCATCGCACAGTGGTATCAGACCAACCACAATCAGCCAGCCCTCAAACCAAACCCTTCGACTTAGAAGAACGTGAAACTGCAATGGGAAAGTTGAAACCCGGAAAAGCAGCAGGGATTGATGGCATACTGGCAGAAATGATACAGCACCTGGGACCTATCGCAAGGACCTGGCTTGTGGGGATGCTGAACACATGCATAGCACAGAAAACCATCCCTTCTGTTTGGAAAAAGGCTGGAGTAGTTGCAATCCCTAAACCTGGCAAAGACCCATTATCCCCGAAGAGCTACCGACCCATTTCCCTCCTCTGCATCACCTACAAGCTCTATGAGAGGCACTACAATTTCTGAACAGACTATATTTACATCAATATGTCTGGGTCCCCACCTACTCACTCAGGGTTGACGTGTCACACCTGCAGTGATGGGAGGGGCACCAAAATGTGGTATTTTGATTGTTTAATGGGGGCACTCCCTTGGTATAAAAGTGTATGTTTTGTGTACACATGACCTGATGAAGATCAAATGGATCGAAACGCTGTCAGTATTTCAACAAAGAACGTCTTTCTTATACCTGTGGTGTGCGGGCTCCATCCAATACCTACACCAGTTGTGATGCAACAGAGTTTGCTGTGACCGTTGTGAATTATGGGTGGTGTGGTTTTTGCCAAGACGGTGGATTGTGGCCCATGCCTTCCTGCTGTTATTTGACATGTTGGTGTTCTCTATATATTTTCGTCCTGGGCATGACGTTAAACTGTTCCGTTCGAGAGGACCAGCGACCCTCGAATGTAAACGGCCACGAAAGGAAATTATGTGTGTGTGAGGTGTTCTCTATAGGTTGGGTTTCAGGTGGTTGTATTGTAGTAGCTTGACATTTCTTGGAGGGCACTTTCAAGGACAGACTCAATCTTCTGGAAGTCTGCTTGTTGGGTCGTAATGCAGAGGTTGTCGGCGTAGATGAAACGCTGGCATTAGGCATTGGGTAGTGGCTGGTCGTTTGTGTAGATATTGAAAAGGAGGGGGGCGAGCACGCTACCTTGTTGGAGGCCGTTCTTTTGGGCTTTCTATTTACTCCTCTGGTCATTTAACTGGACATAGAAGCGCCTGTTGTTGAGGCTTTTCCTGACCATTGTGCGGTGTTGGACAGTGTCGTAGGCAGCAGAGAGATCTCTGAATGCTGCTCCAGTTATTTGTTTCCCCTCAAACCCATCCTCAATGTGTTGGGTGAGGTTGAGCTCTGTCCAGCACAGGAGCGGCTGGGACGGAAACCAGCTTGGTCTTTAGTCAGCTTGGTATCTATGAGTGGCAACAAGGCGTTGGAGTAGCAGCTTCTCATATAGCCTTGTAGGTGATGCAGAGGGAAATGGGTCGGTAGCTCTTTGTGGATAATGGGTCTTTGCCAGGTTTAGGGATTGCAACCACTTTGGCCTTTTCCCAGACAGAAGGGATGGTTTTCTGTGCTATGCATGTGTTCAGCATCCCCACAAGCCAGGTCTTTGCGTTGGGTCCCAGGTGCTGTAACATTTCTGCCAGTAGGTCATCAATCCCTGCTGCTTTTCCGGGTTTCAACTTTCCCATTGCAGTTTCAAGTTCTTCTAGGTCGAAGGGTTTGGTTTGAGGGCTGGCTGATTGTGGTTGGTCTGATACCACTGTGCGATGGTATTCTCCTGTGGGTCGGTGGCGGTCTTGGTCACAACTGGTGGCCAACAGTTGTAACCAACACCGCCACCGACCCACATAGAATACCATCGCACAGTGGTATCAGACCAACCACAATCAGCCAGCCCTCAAACCAAACCCTTCGACTTAGAAGAACGTGAAACTGCAATGGGAAAGTTGAAACCCGGAAAAGCAGCAGGGATTGATGGCATACTGGCAGAAATGATACAGCACCTGGGACCTATCGCAAGGACCTGGCTTGTGGGGATGCTGAACACATGCATAGCACAGAAAACCATCCCTTCTGTTTGGAAAAAGGCTGGAGTAGTTGCAATCCCTAAACCTGGCAAAGACCCATTATCCCCGAAGAGCTACCGACCCATTTCCCTCCTCTGCATCACCTACAAGCTCTATGAGAGGCACTACAATTTCTGAACAGACTATATTTACATCAATATGTCTGGGTCCCCACCTACTCACTCAGGGTTGACGTGTCACACCTGCAGTGATGGGAGGGGCACCAAAATGTGGTATTTTGATTGTTTAATGGGGGCACTCCCTTAGTATAAAAGTGTATGTTTTGTGTACACATGACCTGATGAAGATCAAATGGATCGAAACGCTGTCAGTATTTCAACAAAGAACGTCTTTCTTATACCTGTGGTGTGCGGGCTCCATCCAATACCTACACCAGTTGTGATGCAACAGAGTTTGCTGTGACCGTTGTGAATTATGGGTGGTGTGGTTTTTGCCAAGACGATGGATTGTGGCCCATGCCTTCCTGCTGTTATTTGACATGTTGGTGTTCTCTATATATTTTCGTCCTGGGCATGACGTTAAACTGTTCCGTTCGAGAGGACCAGCGACCCTCGAATGTAAACGGCCACGAAAGGAAATTATGTGTGTGTGAGGTGTTCTCTATAGGTTGGGTTTCAGGTGGTTGTATTGTAGTAGCTTGACATTTCTTGGAGGGCACTTTCAAGGACAGACTCAATCTTCTGGAAGTCTGCTTGTTGGGTCGTAATGCAGAGGTTGTCGGCGTAGATGAAACGCTGGCATTAGGCATTGGGTAGTGGCTGGTCGTTTGTGTAGATATTGAAAAGGAGGGGGGCGAGCACGCTACCTTGTTGGAGGCCGTTCTTTTGGGCTTTCTATTTACTCCTCTGGTCATTTAACTGGACATAGAAGCGCCTGTTGTTGAGGAGGCTTTTCCTGACCATTGTGCGGTGTTGGACAGTGTCGTAGGCAGCAGAGAGATCTCTGAATGCTGCTCCAGTTATTTGTTTCCCCTCAAACCCATCCTCAATGTGTTGGGTGAGGTTGAGCTCTGTCCAGCACAGGAGCGGCTGGGACGGAAACCAGCTTGGTCTTTAGTCAGCTTGGTATCTATGAGTGGCAACAAGGCGTTGGAGTAGCAGCTTCTCATATAGCCTTGTAGGTGATGCAGAGGGAAATGGGTCGGTAGCTCTTTGTGGATAATGGGTCTTTGCCAGGTTTAGGGATTGCAACCACTTTGGCCTTTTCCCAGACAGAAGGGATGGTTTTCTGTGCTATGCATGTGTTCAGCATCCCCACAAGCCAGGTCTTTGCGTTGGGTCCCAGGTGCTGTAACATTTCTGCCAGTAGGTCATCAATCCCTGCTGCTTTTCCGGGTTTCAACTTTCCCATTGCAGTTTCAAGTTCTTCTAGGTCGAAGGGTTTGGTTTGAGGGCTGGCTGATTGTGGTTGGTCTGATACCACTGTGCGATGGTATTCTCCTGTGGGTCGGTGGCGGTCTTGGTCACAACTGGTGGCCAACAGTTGTAACCAACACCGCCACCGACCCACATAGAATACCATCGCACAGTGGTATCAGACCAACCACAATCAGCCAGCCCTCAAACCAAACCCTTCGACTTAGAAGAACGTGAAACTGCAATGGGAAAGTTGAAACCCGGAAAAGCAGCAGGGATTGATGGCATACTGGCAGAAATGATACAGCACCTGGGACCTATCGCAAGGACCTGGCTTGTGGGGATGCTGAACACATGCATAGCACAGAAAACCATCCCTTCTGTTTGGAAAAAGGCTGGAGTAGTTGCAATCCCTAAACCTGGCAAAGACCCATTATCCCCGAAGAGCTACCGACCCATTTCCCTCCTCTGCATCACCTACAAGCTCTATGAGAGGCACTACAATTTCTGAACAGACTATATTTACATCAATATGTCTGGGTCCCCACCTACTCACTCAGAGTTGACGTGTCACACCTGCAGTGATGGGAGGGGCACCAAAATGTGGTATTTTGATTGTTTAATGGGGGCACTCCCTTAGTATAAAAGTGTATGTTTTGTGTACACATGACCTGATGAAGATCAAATGGATCGAAACGCTGTCAGTATTTCAACAAAGAACGTCTTTCTTATACCTGTGGTGTGCGGGCTCCATCCAATACCTACACCAGTTGTGATGCAACAGAGTTTGCTGTGACCGTTGTGAATTATGGGTGGTGTGGTTTTTGCCAAGACGGTGGATTGTGGCCCATGCCTTCCTGCTGTTATTTGACATGTTGGTGTTCTCTATATCTTTTCGTCCTGGGCATGACGTTAAACTGTTCCGTTCGAGAGGACCAGCGACCCTCGAATGTAAACGGCCACGAAAGGAAATTATGTGTGTGTGAGGTGTTCTCTATAGGTTGGGTTTCAGGTGGTTGTATTGTAGTAGCTTGACATTTCTTGGAGGGCACTTTCAAGGACAGACTCAATCTTCTGGAAGTCTGCTTGTTGGGTCGTAATGCAGAGGTTGTCGGCGTAGATGAAACGCTGGCATTAGGCATTGGGTAGTGGCTGGTCGTTTGTGTAGATATTGAAAAGGAGGGGGGCGAGCACGCTACCTTGTTGGAGGCCGTTCTTTTGGGCTTTCTATTTACTCCTCTGGTCATTTAACTGGACATAGAAGCGCCTGTTGTTGAGGCTTTTCCTGACCATTGTGCGGTGTTGGACAGTGTCGTAGGCAGCAGAGAGATCTCTGAATGCTGCTCCAGTTATTTGTTTCCCCTCAAACCCATCCTCAATGTGTTGGGTGAGGTTGAGCTCTGTCCAGCACAGGAGCGGCTGGGACGGAAACCAGCTTGGTCTTTAGTCAGCTTGGTATCTATGAGTGGCAACAAGGCGTTGGAGTAGCAGCTTCTCATATAGCCTTGTAGGTGATGCAGAGGGAAATGGGTCGGTAGCTCTTTGTGGATAATGGGTCTTTGCCAGGTTTAGGGATTGCAACCACTTTGGCCTTTTCCCAGACAGAAGGGATGGTTTTCTGTGCTATGCATGTGTTCAGCATCCCCACAAGCCAGGTCTTTGCGTTGGGTCCCAGGTGCTGTAACATTTCTGCCAGTAGGTCATCAATCCCTGCTGCTTTTCCGGGTTTCAACTTTCCCATTGCAGTTTCAAGTTCTTCTAGGTCGAAGGGTTTGGTTTGAGGGCTGGCTGATTGTGGTTGGTCTGATACCACTGTGCGATGGTATTCTCCTGTGGGTCGGTGGCGGTCTTGGTCACAACTGGTGGCCAACAGTTGTAACCAACACCGCCACCGACCCACATAGAATACCATCGCACAGTGGTATCAGACCAACCACAATCAGCCAGCCCTCAAACCAAACCCTTCGACTTAGAAGAACGTGAAACTGCAATGGGAAAGTTGAAACCCGGAAAAGCAGCAGGGATTGATGGCATACTGGCAGAAATGATACAGCACCTGGGACCTATCGCAAGGACCTGGCTTGTGGGGATGCTGAACACATGCATAGCACAGAAAACCATCCCTTCTGTTTGGAAAAAGGCTGGAGTAGTTGCAATCCCTAAACCTGGCAAAGACCCATTATCCCCGAAGAGCTACCGACCCATTTCCCTCCTCTGCATCACGTCTTTCTTATACCTGTGGTGTGCGGGCTCCATCCAATACCTACACCAGTTGTGATGCAACAGAGTTTGCTGTGACTGTTGTGAATTATGGGTGGTGTGGTCTTTGCCAAGACGGTGGATTGTGGCCCATGCCTTCCTGCTGTTATTTGTCATTATGGTGTTCTCTATATCTTTTCGTCCTGGGCATGACGTTAAACTGTTCCGTTCGAGAGGACCGGCGACCCTCGAATGTAAACGGCCACGAAAGGAAACTGTGTGTGTGAGGTGTTCTCTATCATTTCATTCCAGACTTCACTGTCTATCTCCTGTGTTTTCCATTCATCTTGAGCGTTACACAGTCGTCTGATGTGCGGGGGGAGGTGCCGGCTAGCGCATAAAGGCACGGACGGGACAGGTGTTGTCTTGACCCATCCCGTGATGATGCGACAGGTGTCATTTAGGGCTGTGTCGACCAATTTGGTGTGACGTGATCGGCTCCAGCTTGAGCAGGCATACTCTGCTGTAGAGAAAGACAGGGCCATGGCAGTTGCACGGATTGTTTGTGGGTCTGCGCCCCACTTGGGAGTTCACTAGTTTTCACAGGATGTTATTGTGGGTGTTGACCGTGGCTTTTGTGTTCTCCAGGTGTTTTTTTGAAGAAGAGTGTCCTGTCCAGTGTAACTCCAAGATACATGGGGTGGGTATGGTTGGAGAGTTTGTGACCATCCCAAGTGACGCTCAGTTCTTTTCTCGCGTCTCGGTTCCTCAGGTGGAAGCTGCATAGTTGGGTTTGTGTGTCTTTCTTTTTCTGTCTTTCTTTCTTAGGACGGAGATCAAGGTAGACGCCATAGGAAGGCTCAACACTAGCCGATGCCCCTAGAGATCCATCCCAAAGCTTCCCTCAGGGAGCACAGCAAGCCAGCTAGCCAGCAAGCCTGCCCAGTCAGCCAACGCAGCCAGTCAGCTCCGCCAGTCAGCCAGTGTAGAAAGTCAGGCTGCCAAGCCAGAGCATATCAGCCCTTGCAGTCAGCCATTGCAGCCATACCAGCCTTGCTCAGTCAGCTCAGCCAGGCCTCTCTTGAGGCCTGGCTCTCTGTCTGCCTGGCCCGGTCTGCCCTGCCCTGCCTTGCAGCAACAGAACCAGCCTTTCTGGAAAGCCAGCCAGCTCAGAATGCGAGCTGAGCAAGCCAGTGCAGCAGCAAGCCCAGACTAGGTTACCGCAGCCTTACTGTGCAGCCACAGCCACTCAGTCTAGACCAGCAGGAGCTGGCCAGGCTCCAACCCTTGCAGCGCAGCCTTAGGCCGGACAGTCCCCCTGCCTGCACTTTGTTGCCTTCCTGGCCTGTCTGCCTGCCTAGGCGCCTCGGTCTTCCTGTCTGTCTGCCTTGGCCTGCCAGTCTGAAACTGGTTTAGACTAACTGCGTGCTTGCCAGCTGCGCTGGCTTGCTGAGCTCGTATTCTGAGCTGGCTGGCTTGCCAGCAAGGCTGGTTCTGTTGCTGCAAGGCAGGGCGGGGCAGACCGGGCCAGGCAGACAGAGAGCCAGGCCTCGAGAGAGGCCTGGCTGAGCTGACTGAGCAAGGCTGGTATGGCTACAATGGTTGACTGCAAGGGCTGATGTGCGCTGGCTTGGCAGCCTGACTTTCTACACTGGCTGACTGGCGGAGCTGGCTGGCTGCGTTGGCTGACTGGGCGGGCTTGCTGGCTAGCTGGCTTGCTGGACTCCCTGAGGGAAGCTTTGGGATGGATCTCTAGGGGCATCGGCTTGTGTTGAGCCTTCCAACGGCGTCTACCTTGATCTTCGTCCTAAGAAAGAAAGACAGAAAAAGAAACACACACACAAACTCAACTATGCAGCTTCCACATGAGGAAGGCAGGCAGGCACGCAGGCAGGCACAAGCTGCCTGCGTGCTTGCTTCGCCCTCCAGTTGCTGCTCCAGTTATTTGTTTTCCCTCAAACCCATCCTCAATGTGTTGGGTGAGGTTGAGCTCTGTCCAGCACAGGACGGGACGGAAACCAGCTTGGTCTTTAGTCAGCTTGGTGTCTATGAGTGGTATGAGGCGTTGGAGTAGCAGCCTCTCTTGTAGGTGATGCAGAGGAGGGAAATGGGTCGGTAGCTCTTTGAGGATGATGGGTCTTTGCCAGGTTTGGGGATTGCAACCACTTTGGCTTTTCTCCAGACAGAAGGGATGGTTTTCTGTGCCATGCATGTGTTCAGCATCCCCACGAGCCAGGTCTTTGCGTTAGGTTCCAGGTGCTGTATAATTTCTGCCAGTATGTCATCAATCCCTGCTGCTTTTCCGGGTTTCAACTTTCCCATTGCAGTTTTGAGTTCTTCTAGGTCGAAGGGTTTGGTTTGAGGGCTGGCTGATTGTGGTTGGTCTGATACCACTGTGCGATGGTATTCTCCTGTGGGTCGTGGCGGTGTTGGTTACGACTGTTGGCCACCAGTTGTGATGCAACAGAGTTCGCTGTGACCGTTGTGAATTATGGGTGGCTCCCTGAGGTCCTTGATCGCCATTGGGTCCAACAGTGGTCATTGAAGCGTGCACACACATGCACACATGCACCTACACACACAGGGGCACATGCGTATGCACACCTGGACCTTTAAATGAACAACAACACAAAAACTAAGGCACTGGTGTCGGACTTCTGGTTTACCGGAACGGGGTTCAACTCCCTGCAGTGCCCTGCTCAATGTGTTGTATTTCATTCATTGGTCCATGGTCTCAGGTCATTGAGCGGCGCGCTATAGTGTGCGATTCTTCATCATTGTTGAGGATTTTTTAAAGGTGAAAATCAAGGAAAAGCAAAAGGCTATAGTCCATGGTCACGGACCGCATACTGGTCAAGGTCATTTATACTGGTGAAGATCATTTACTAGTCTTCTAAAGGTCATTTATACTGGTGAAGATCATTTACTAGTCTTCTAAAGGTCATTTATACTGGTCAAGGTCAATTACTAGTCTCATGAAGGTAATTTATACTGGTCACAGTCATATACTGGTCACGGTCATTTCTACTGGTGAAGGTCATTTATACTGGTCAAGGTCATTTGTACTTGTCAAGGTCATTTATACTGGTCAAGGTCATTTACTAGTCTTATTGAAGGTAATTTATACTGCTCAAGGTCATTGATATTGGTCAAGGTCATTAAGTGGCACGCTATAGTGCGCGATTCTTCATCATTGTTGAGGATTTGAAAAAAGGTTAAATTGCAGAAAAGCGAAAGGCTAAAGTCCATGGTCACGGAGGGCATACTATAGTATGTTGTTTTTCTTTTTTTTGGTGGTGTGCAGGCTCCATCCAATAACTACACCAGTTGTGATGCAATAGAGTTTGCTGTGACCGTTGTGAATTATGGGTGGTGTGGTCTTTGCCAAGACGGTGGATTGTGGCCCATGCCTTCCTGCTGTTATTTGTCATGTTGGTGTTCTCTATATCTTTTCGTCCTGGGCATGACGTTAAACTGTTCCGTTCGAGAGGACCGGCGACCCTCGAATGTAAACAGGTGTTGGGACAGGGTCAGGTGTTGTCTTGATGCATCCTATGATGATGCCACAGGTGTCATTTAGGGCTGTGTCGACCAATTTGGTGTGACGGGATAGGCTTGTAGGTGATGCAGAGGAGGGAAATGGGTCGGTAGCTCTTTGGGGATAATGGGTCTTTGCCAGGTTTAGGGATTGCAACCACTTTGGCCTTTTTCCAGACAGAAGGGATGGTTTTCTGTGCTATGCATGTGTTCAGCATCCCCACAAGCCAGGTCTTTCCGTTAGGTCCCAGGTGCTGTATCATTTCTGCTAGTAGGTCATCAATCCCTGCTGCTTTTCCGGGTTTCAACTTTCCCATTGCAGTTTCACGTTCTTCTAGGTCGAAGGGTTTGGTTTGAAGGCTGGCTGATTGTGGTTGGTCTGATACCACTGTGCGATGGTATTCTCCTGTGGGTTGGTGGCGGTCTTGGTCACAACTGGTGGCCAACAGTTGTAACCAACACCGCCACCGACCCACATAGAATACCATCGCACAGTGGTATCAGACCAACCATAATCAGCCATCACTCAAACCAAACCCTTCGACCTAGAAGAACTTGAAACTGCAATGGGAAAGTTGAAACCCGGAAAAGCAGCAGGGATTGATGACCTACTGGCAGAAATGATACAGCACCTGGGACCTAACTCAAGGCCCTGGCTTGTGGGGATGCTGAACACATGCACAGCACATAAAACCACCCCTTTGTTTGGAAAAAGGCCAAAGTGGTTGCATTCCCTAAACCTGGCAAAGACCCATTATCCCCGAAGAGCTACCGACCCATTTCCCTCCTCTGCATCACGTCTTTCTTATACCTGTGGTGTGCAGGCTCCATCCAATACCTACACTAGTTGTGATGCAACAGAATTTGCTGTGACCGTTGTGAATTATGGGTGGTGTGGTCTTTGCCAAGACGGTGGATTGTGGCCCATGCCTTCCTGCTGTTATTTGTCATTTGTCATTATGGTGTTCTCTATATCTTTTCGTCCTGGGCATGACGTTAAACTGTTCCGTTTGAGAGGACCGGCGACCCTCGAATGTAAACAGCCACGAAAGGAAACTGTGTGTGTGAGGTGTTCTCTATCATTTCATTCCAGACTTCACTGTCTATCTCCTGTGTTTTCCATTCATCTTGAGCGTTACACAGTCGTCTGATGTGCGGGGGGAGGTGCCGGCTAGCGCATAAAGGCACGGACGGGACAGGTGTTTTCTTGACCCATCCCGTGATGATGCGACAGGTGTCATTTAGGGCTGTGTCGACCAATTTGGTGTGACGTGATCGGCTCCAGCTTGAGCAGGCATACTCTGCTGTAGAGAAAGACAGGGCCATGGCAGTTGCACGGATTGTTTGTGGGTCTGCGCCCCACTTGGGAGTTCACTAGTTTTCACAGGATGTTATTGTGGGTGTTGACCGTGGCTTTTGTGTTCTCCAGGTGTTTTTTTGAAGAAGAGTGTCCTGTCCAGTGTAACTCCAAGATACATGGGGTGGGTATGGTTGGAGAGTTTGTGACCATCCCAAGTGACGCTCAGTTCTTTTCTCGCGTCTCGGTTCCTCAGGTGGAAGCTGCATAGTTGGGTTTGTGTGTCTTTCTTTTTCTGTCTTTCTTTCTTAGGACGGAGATCAAGGTAGACGCCATAGGAAGGCTCAACACTAGCTGATGCCCCTAGAGATCCATCCCAAAGCTTCCCTCAGGGAGCACAGCAAGCCAGCTAGCCAGCAAGCCTGCCCAGTCAGCCAACGCAGCCAGTCAGCTCCGCCAGTCAGCCAGTGTAGAAAGTCAGGCTGCCAAGCCAGAGCATATCAGCCCTTGCAGTCAGCCATTGCAGCCATACCAGCCTTGCTCAGTAAGCTCAGCCAGGCCTCTCTTGAGGCCTGGCTCTCTGTCTGCCTGGCCCGGTCTGCCCTGCCCTGCCTTGCAGCAACAGAACCAGCCTTTCTGGAAAGCCAGCCAGCTCAGAATGCGAGCTGAGCAAGCCAGTGCAGCAGCAAGCCCAGACTAGGTTACCGCAGCCTTACTGTGCAGCCACAGCCACTCAGTCTAGACCAGCAGGAGCTGGCCAGGCTCCAACCCTTGCAGCGCAGCCGTAGGCCGGATAGTCCCCCTGCCTGCACTTTGTTGCCTTCCTGGCCTGTCTGCCTGCCTAGGCGCCTCGGTCTTCCTGTCTGTCTGCCTTGGCCTGCCAGTCTGAAACTGGTTTAGACTAACTGCGTGCTTGCCAGCTGCGCTGGCTTGCTGAGCTCGTATTCTGAGCTGGCTGGCTTGCCAGCAAGGCTGGTTCTGTTGCTGCAAGGCAGGGCGGGGCAGACCGGGCCAGGCAGACAGAGAGCCAGGCCTCGAGAGAGGCCTGGCTGAGCTGACTGAGCAAGGCTGGTATGGCTACAATGGTTGACTGCAAGGGCTGATGTGCGCTGGCTTGGCAGCCTGACTTTCTACACTGGCTGACTGGCGGAGCTGGCTGGCTGCGTTGGCTGACTGGGCGGGCTTGCTGGCTAGCTGGCTTGCTGGACTCCCTGAGGGAAGCTTTGGGATGGATCTCTAGGGGCATCGGCTTGTGTTGAGCCTTCCAACGGCGTCTACCTTGATCTTCGTCCTAAGAAAGAAAGACAGAAAAAGAAACACACACACAAACTCAACTATGCAGCTTCCACATGAGGAAGGCAGGCAGGCACGCAGGCAGGCACAAGCTGCCTGCATGCTTGCTTCGCCCTCCAGTTGCTGCTCCAGTTATTTGTTTTCCCTCAAACCCATCCTCAATGTGTTGGGTGAGGTTGAGCTCTGTCCAGCACAGGACAGGACGGAAACCAGCTTGGTCTTTAGTCAGCTTGGTGTCTATGAGTGGTATGAGGCGTTGGAGTAGCAGCCTATCTTGTAGGTGATGCAGAGGAGGGAAATGGGTCGGTAGCTCTTTGAGGATGATGGGTCTTTGCCAGGTTTGGGGATTGCAACCACTTTGGCCTTTCTCCAGACAGAAGGGATGGTTTTCTGTGCCATGCATGTGTTCAGCATCCCCACGAGCCAGGTCTTTGCGTTAGGTTCCAGGTGCTGTATAATTTCTGCCAGTATGTCATCAATCCCTGCTGCTTTTCCGGGTTTCAACTTTCCCATTGCAGTTTTGAGTTCTTCTAGGTCGAAGGGTTTGGTTTGAGGGCTGGCTGATTGTGGTTGGTCTGATACCACTGTGCGATGGTATTCTCCTGTGGGTCGTGGCGGTGTTGGTTACGACTGTTGGCCACCAGTTGTGATGCAACAGAGTTCGCTGTGACCGTTGTGAATTATGGGTGGCTCCCTGAGGTCCTTGATCCCCATGGGGTCCAACAGTGGTCATTGAAGCGTGCACACACATGCACAAATGCACCTACACACACACAGGCGCACATGTGTATGCACACCTGGACCTGTAAATGAACAACAACACAAAAACTAAGGCACTGGTGTCGGACTTCTGGTTTACCGGAACGGGGTTCAACTCCCTGCAGTGCCCTGATCAATGTGTTGTATTTACATGGTTCATCGGTCCATGGTCTCAGGTCATTGAGCGGCGCGCTATTGTGTGCGATTCTTCATCATTGTTGAGGATTTAAAAAAAAGGTGAAAATCAAGGAAAAGCAAAAGGCTATAATCCATGGTCACGGACTGCATACTGGTCAAGGTCATTTATACTGGTGAAGATCATTTACTAGTCTTATGAAGGTCATTTATACTGGTCAAGGTCATTTACTAGTCTCATGAAGGTAATTTATACTGGTCAGTCATATACTGGTCACGGTCATTCATACTGGTCAAGGTCATTTGTACTTGTCAAGGTCATTTATACTGGTCAAGGTCATTTACTAGTCTTATTGAAGGTCATTTATACTGCTCAAGGTCATTGATCAATATCAATGACCTTGATGACCCCAAGGTCATTAAGTGGCATGCTATAGTGCGCGATTCTTCATCATTGTTTACGATTTGAAAAAAGGTAAAATCGCGGAAAAGCGAAAGGCTATAGTCCATAGTCTCGGAGGGCATACAAAAATGTGTGGTGCTATACAGGCCGTTCTGGAAAATTTGGGACAGAGGTTCATCGTTGGCATCCAGAGAGTGTGTGTGCAAAATTTGGCATCAACCGGGTTAATGGTGCTGGAGATTAGCTGTTAACAAACTGACGGACACATTTGAATTCTTTTATTTGGATCTGCACAAGAGGCGTAATACAATAGACCCAAACACTGATCAGAATTAGGTTATACATTATATGGTCCAACCAGATATAGCTGCTGCACATGCTTAACACACAGAGGGAAAAGAAGGGGGAAAAAAAAATATATATATATATAGCACATTGTTTACATACTATTACTTGACACTACTAGACAGGATGTTTTTGGGGGTTTTTTTTAAGCCACCTAGGGATAAATGAAGCAACGCCTTCTCCAGACAGACAGACTGCCCATCCCTATGGCTTTGGCCTGGTGCCATACCGTTATTAATTATTGCCTACAATGTCAATTGTGAAATTACTTTACCGTTGCAATGCAAAATTTACATTTCAACGAATGGACCTCGTAAAACAAAACAAAAACCAAGGCACTGGTTGTGGTACTTCTGGTTTACCGGAATGGGGTTCGACTCCCTGCAGTGCTCTGCTCAATTTGTTGTATTTACATGGTTCATTTTTATTTTCTGCTCATTGTGTTGCCTTTTCATAGATGATAACCCCCAGGTTCTTTAATGTGTTTGCACTCCCTACAGTTAGGTTACCAAGTCTATTTATTTATTATTTCTGTTCACTAGAACTAGAACCAATTACCAAAGTAGGCTTTCTAATGACACAACTCGCCTTTGTTTTTATGTGTAGCAAAAACGTTCTTTTTATTTACGCCAAAGAGTAGAGGCTGGTCTGCATTCATGCGAGCGGGGAAGTTTAGAGTAACATAGCTCTAAATGAAACGCATTAGAGCTATGGACCAGAGCTAGTAGTCATAGCACTTCATGGTATATGCATAGTTTATATAGTTTCATTATAGATATATTAAACAGAGAGGACTGGAGTCAATTGGGTTATATTATGTTTAACACTAATTTGAAGCTGTCAAAATCTGACAGACTTCTGGCGGCCATGGCCACGCCCACCTTTTGGTAACGCCCACTTTCGGCCAAGCCCACAAAAAGGACCCCCCATGTCATTTGCCAGGCAGGCTCCACTCTCAGACAGATATTTACCCTTATGGTACGTGCACGCTCCAGCAGCAGCGCTAGTGCCATTATGCACAACCCTATGTGTGTTCGCCGCCGGGGGTCCGTCCATTACTAGCTAAAGTTGAATTTGAACCAGTTGGTCGTTTTGAGGGACAGTCTGTCCTTTTCAACCTGAGACACAAAGAGGACAACCCAGATAGAGCTTTGAGCAGCCAGGGCTTCACTCAAACTTTCACACAATCTGGCAACACTGCTCACAGTCACAACAACAGTTGTGCTAGCTCTCTGCTAAGCTAAGTCCCTCGCTGCTGTTTCTCTGCTAAAGTAAGTATACTATTTTATAGTAGCCTAAAACTAACGTAAGATCTGTTGAAATACACACTGTCACGTGACAGTAGTTGACACGCTAATTCTGTGGACTGTCGTTTTGTATCAGTTGTGTCAGACTTTAATTTGACCGTTTATTTTGTAATGCAGATCAATGTAATAATAATAACAGTTGCAACAGCAAATGGTGGTAGAATAAACTAAGCACTGAGGTTGCGTTTCCAAGTTCAGTTAACTTTGGATTAACACTCTTATATATTTATATTGAGGGTGTACAAGAATTAAATTATAAATCCAATGGAATACTTTTCTCTCCCCTTCCACTCTGCTGAGAGTTGTAGGCCTACATGTAGGCCTACAATAGACACAGCAAAGCAAAACATAAGGGCACTTCAATAACAACAGCTGTGGGCTCGATGCAGCATCACATCTAGCCCTCCAAGCAGAACCCAATGCTACTGAAGTTTCTGACATTTGTTCGACCAAGTGCATTGGGTCCTGTTACATCACTACCATGATTCATAAAACATAAACAACATGTTTAGCGCCTGTCTGCGCTCTTTGACGAAATTTTTTCGTGTGAGCGTTTCTGAATATGTGAAGTATAAGTACCCATACATGCCGCTGCGAATATCTCCTGTGGCGCGGAAGCCGTTAAGTATTTTTTATCTTTGTTTGACCGATTTGGTCGCTTTGATTCTTCTCTTCCTTCCTTGTTTATTGACACCTCATTGTACCGCCTATCTGGCTAGCTAGTGGCGCTATAGCTATGACAGAGCAGATCAGAGGCAGGGATGTAGCCGCACAAGCCAACCGCACACCGGGAGGCGGTACAATAAACGGTAAACAAACAAGAAGAAATAAAGCAACCAAATCGGGCAAACAAAGATTAAAAATACTTAACGGCGTGTCGTGAATGCTATGCACTGTGAGCTTGTATCTGCTATTTAGGCTACTGCACGCAACACCAGTCTGTTGTGCTCGATTCAATTTCCCCCTTCTATTCTGACTTAAAAGTAGCTAATAGATAAAAAATAAATTATATCTATTTTGTAAAGCTAATTAGAAAGGACTGTAAATCTATCCCTTCAAATGACCCAGCAGGGAGACCAAATACCGTGCTGTATTTACCTTAAAAATGAATGAGTAGCCCTTTACATTTTACAGTCACTGTACCAAAAAATAGAAAGATACCTTAAAAAAGATTTGGAGACAGATGAAATAAAGTTCTGAGAAAGGTTTAAGGTATAACAACTAGCGACAGGAAATCCATAATATAAATATGATAAAATAATATAAAGGATAATATAGGGCTGAGATGATTAGGCACGTGGCTGGTGACATGACATTAATAGGATAAGAGGAACAACCCGGAGTAAACAGGCAGTAGACTACGGGTAAAATTATATGGGAGAATAAGGTGACAATATGAATGACACGGCCTGGGCCAAAGATCAGGAGGATATGGGACATTGACCACTGTTTGTAAACAGATAAGACATAAATTATCTAACAGTAGCACGGATTTAATTTACCACTGAAGTTATGGAAGTTTCTCCATATGGATCATGGCAACGTCCAAAAGATGAAATCACAGGAATAATGGAAGTCACTGGAGTTTTAAGTTGATTACAACAACACACAACAGGTAGGATGGAATTATTGACAGGGAAGGCAGCCATAATTGACAATAAAAGTGCTTACGTACAGACAAAATACATCTCTTTACCTATTTCAAAACAAGGAAAGAACCTCCCTCGTTTTCAAGGCAGTCGAGCGATAATCTTTAATATGGATTTGAAAGAACAGGCGCTCTGCAACACACTAAGTGCTACCCATAGACTGTAAAAAATATGGACAAAGCGTTCGCCGGGTCTAACATGGACGTAAAATGAAGCCTGTTATTCCTGCACTGTAAGTCGCCATCTTTCTAGATCCGTTTGGTACCAGCTGGCCATTGGCTGGCTCCGTTTTGGACCAGCTGGCCATTGGCTGCCCAGACAACGAGGCGGGACTTCCCCCCTTCTTCTGCGTTGGTTTTTATTTTGACTCGAGTGGGAGGGGAATCCCGATCATAGACTGTAACGGTAGCCACGCCCCTCAGAACATACGCGATGTTTTTTTTTCTTTATGGTCATTTTTTAAATTAATGGGACCATAATTTTCCAAAAAGAATATTATGACATTAGAAATGAGACTTTAAACTAGTGACTGGAAGAAGAAAGTATTCATGACCATGTTTATTAAGGTAATACAGTCTAGGTGAAGTTGGGCCAAAATACATGGGCCTCTATGGAGCTATGGGGCTTTTTGGGTCCGGTCCAGCGCCACAACAGGCCATTATATGAACTACCGATTTCAAATAAGGCTTCACGAAATATCTGGCTGACTGCCCCCCTGGTGCTACCGGGTGTTTCAATAACAAGCGAGGATGCACACAAACCAATGACCCATCGTGTGTGCAAACTGCAATCATAAGGTGGTCGGAACGTAATGTAAAGGAAAAATGATTTTACCAATACCAGCCCCCAAAAATCATTAGACGTTGGAAAAACATGTGGAACAACTTGTTTTAAGCCCTGTGTGCGCGTGGATGCATGCGCATGTGCGCATGGTATGCAAAGCTTCTCTGTCCGATGGTGATGCAGTGATCATTCAGATTGCTGAATGATAACTAAACATTATTTTCTTTTGGTGATTTCCACAGCGCACCACAGGAGGAGATCTCACACCATCAGGAGAGATGGCCTCCAACAGATATTTAGCACGGTCAGAGGAACAGCGGGAGATGGACCAGGGACATGGACTGTTTGATGCAACGCTGCAACCCGTAGTAAAGTTGTACAGGATATGTAGGTACCGTTTTATTTACAGCTAGTTAAATATGTGCTCCTCTGTAACTGTCCTGTTGGACCTTGGATTCAAACCTGGTTCTTCTGCACAAGTGCTGAAATCTTTGCCACTGAGCTAATGGGGCCTGGCAACATCTCAAATCTTCTGTTAACGGCTAGGTGTGCCGTCAGAGACTAATTGTTTTATAATCGTCTTGGGGGCCCGCCCAACCTATCGTTTCACACCAAACCCAAGCGTTTAGGTTCTAAACACTTATTTGTAACACTTTTTTAAACGTGTTACAGTGTTTAGATTATAAACAGAAGAGCATATTTAAATGCCATGATTGCAGGCTAGTCCTGTCCGCCTCGGCAGGTTCTGTAGAACTGTTGCTGGGACGGCTGAAGGTTTCAACGGCAGGCTGGCATCGCTTGGGTGTTCTTGCTGGTGGTGGTTTCATATTGTGAACAAGTATCCTAAGCAGAGTAGCCATGCATATACCCATACCTGGCAGGTGAAAACAAGCACCCAGATTAGCATTTCAATGCCTGATCTGCATGTGTACAAGGGACAGGCAACGCAGTCCACCCCTCCCGGACAGTGAGGAAAAAAGACGTTTTAAGGTGCCAGACTTGGATGTTTAGAGCGGCGCGATTACATACAAAGTCAATGCAAGACGAGAATTGCGCAAACGGGCGCGGCGCGACCTGGTGTGGTACAAACGGGACGAACCGAGGCGAATATATATACAGGGCTGCACACAACTTTTTTGGTCTAGTACTCAGAGGAGCACCTGGAGGAGTTACTTACTGCTCCTATAAAAGAGTGATGCATGAATAACTTATAGCAAAACGATATTTATTGGATAAGTGGGGACTGGGGAGTATTGCAACTCTAGATTCATCCCATTATTAAAGAGAATCTAGAGTTGCAAATTGCAGCTATAGGTCCATGTGTATTCCAGCCCTATATGGATATTCTAATACAAAGCATCAAAGCAATATTTAGATACTTTTTTTATTTTTTATTTAAATAGCCGATCTACTAGCTCACAACGTGTTGCAGAGGCGAAACGTTGTGAGCTTGCAGATCAGCTATTTGTTTAACATACGACACGTCGTACGGCGAATCATACGTCAGGCTTCCCTTTTGTTTTTAGCTGAGGCGACGTACACAGTCAACACAGAGTCAGACACACATGGCTCCTCGGTGCAAAATAAACAGTGTACACTACCCGACTTTACGATAATAAGGGACAGTATGTCGGGACACGCTGTTGTGCAGCAGTGCCAGTCTGCAATGCTTTGCACTCCTCCCACTCCACTATGTCGGAAATAAAACCTGTACCCGTCGGTGGCTGGTGCCTAGGCTGTGAGAGACGGCATCGCACACGAGCAACTTGCTCCAGCACCCGGAAAGCAAACACAAGCACAGCGGCGAATGGGAAGAGTGCAAAGCATCCAAAGCATGCCCTTTTACAACTTTTACTTTTTAGTTCGCTCCACATCTGAAACGGAGAAGCCGAACCATTCGTGTCAGGTTTTCTGACACAAATGGTTTTCTCCTCCCACCAGTGAGCAGCATGGAATCCTCCCTCGTTTGAGTAAGGACGCGCTGTGATTAGCCACAATGGCCAGTGCACTTGTGCAAGACGTGCTGTGATTGGCCAGTAGTAGCTACTTTGAGTGGCAGTCAGTGGGAAATGCTCTCACCACAGAATTTACTAGTATTCTGGCCATAATAATCATTCTGGCTGTTGGTACGCAGAAGCGCTTCCCGGAGCTTGATTGACGGCGCATAATGAATTTTGACGACGCATGCGCACTGGCGCACCGCTTATGTGCAGCCCTGTATATATATTCAGGTCCAATTCTTCATGGGGGCCCTGGCCCCCCTGCCCCCACAGACTCTACGTCACTGTGTGCCGTCATGCTCATTTCAGCACGGCTGGATAGCCTATTTCAACCAAGTGCATGGTCAGAAGAACTACCTGTAGTAATACCTTTTTTAATTTAAAATATATATATTTCCACCAAATAATGAATAAATGAAATAATATCAATGAATCCCAGAAAACAAAAACAAAACAAAAAACATAACAAAAACGCACAGAAACAAAGGTAAACAGAAAAACAGCTTGACATAACTACAACAGTACAGCATTTTTTCATTCCACCTTTTTGTCTTTTTTTCCTCCTTTTTTGGGCGACTCCTCTGTGTACCACCAGGGGGGGCTCAAGTACCACCAGTGGTACTAGTACCAGTGGTTGGGAAACTCTGATGTAGGGTCCTTGCTTGGACAAATACATGGAGATGTGTGAGAATCACTGGTTTAAATATTAGGAAACAAGCCCAAATAAGCAACTACACTTTAGAAACAAGCCCCAAAAAACGCAACCCACAACTACCAATATATAAGCAACTTTACAGAAAAACAAGCCCATGGTCGCAGACATGGCAACAGTGCTCGCAAAACCAGTGCCACGGATCAAAGCCAGGAAGGTGTGTGTGTTCCACTTTTTGCTGTGGGGAGCTACTCTCGTTGTGCTGGCTATACTGCGATCTAGGGCTGCACGATTTTGCCTAAAACAAACCTTGATTGTTTTTCTCTGAAACCTCGATTTCGGTTTCATTGTCTCTAAATATATATATATTTTTTTTTTATGCAAACAAATGTGATTTCTTTTTTTATAAACTCCAAACCTTAAAAGGAACCCTGGCTAATAAGACACATATGCCTTGAAACATTATACTTGCCCTCTATGAATAATATTAAAAATAAAAACACCATCAATATTTTCTTTATTTCATAATTAGAGAATCTTTCACTCAATTGGGACTGCACCCATCACAGGTTGGTCCATGTTTGGTCCAGCCCTATGGAATGCATATTCTAATAAAAACTACTTAATACTCCATACATCCATCCATCTTCAACCGCTTCAACCAACAACTTAATACTTCCTAAATGTCTTGTTATAGAGGGCAAGTATAGTGTTTTAAGGCATATTTGTCTGGCCAGGGATCCTTTTAAACAAAGAAAGATAAATACCCTTTGGTATTAAACAAGTGAAAACATTTACAATATGTCCATTAACATTATCCAAATTAATTCCTTTAAAAAAACATTTTGGAAAAAATAGCCAATTTAATGTATAGGTGCCCACTCTTCCTGCACCCTTTTGCAATGTGAAATGCCCCCAAATCTGTAATCCTTTTCCATTTTGATTCTGTCTCGTCATATGGGCCATGGGAAAAATAATGATGCCTCATCTCTCTTATCTACTAGCTGCAAGCTCACAACGTGTCACCTCCGCAAAACATTGTGAGCTTGCAGATCAGCTATTTTTAGCATGCAACACGTCGTACGGCGAAGCATAAGTCAGGCTTCCCTTTTGTTTTTAGCCGAGGCGATGTACACACAGACACACATGGCTCCTCGATGCAAAATAAACAGTGTACACTAACTGACTTTACTATAATAAGGGACAGTAGGTCGGGACACGGTATTGATAAGCTAGTCTGGCCACACCAGGCTATTGATAAGCTTCATGTTGTGCAGCAGCAGTCCGCAACACTCTTCCCACTCGCCGCTATGCCCGTGTCCATTCTCCAGGCTCTGGAACAAGCTACTCGTGCTGCCATCTCCCACAGGGACCGAGTGACCGACCCTCCACTATGTCGGGACTAAAACCTGTACCCGTAAAGTCGGTGCCTGTGAGAGACGGGAACACGAGCAATCGCGATTTTCATTAAAATTTTATCCACGACTCCCAATTCCTCTGTCCCCCCACACACGTCTCGTCACGGCCAGGAGGACAGTGCTGGCTATACTCTGTGGTATACTATAGCCAGCACAACAACATAACAGCTCCTAGACCAATCACATTGCCCGGAGCAAGTCTCTGTAATCGGTGCCTCCTTGGGGCATAAGCTGTGATGTAAAATTTGGGAAAACGCATCAATAGATATATAAATAGATAGAATATAATTAATTAAAACACTGGACATTATTACAAAACAAATCAGTAAGTAGGATAATCAATCTTATCCAATCAGAAAACACAATGATTTTCACTCTGCTGATGTTTTACCTTCCCTCTCCTAGATTTCACAGACCCTGTGTGTAAGGAGGAGGTTTTCCCTGATCAACAGGAGAGAACACTCAGTCTGGTCCCGGTAAAACTAGAACCTCCACAGATTAAAGAAGAACAGCAGGAGAGGAGCCTCAGTCTGGTCCAGGTGAAACTAGAACCTCCACAGATTAAAGAGGAACGGCAAGAGAAGAGCCTCAGTCTGGTCCAGGAGGAACCAGAGCCTCCACAGATTAAAGATGAACAGGAGGATCTACTTCAAAGACCAGCAGAACCTGTTGGGCCAATGTTTACATTATTAGCAGTGAAAAGTGAGGTTGATGAAGACATCTCTTCACACTGCACTGAAGTTGAACTGGAATCTGACACTGAAGTCACTGACGACAGTGATGATTGGGGGGACACAAGTGGAGGTGTGCACACTGGAGAAAAACCTTTCCACTGTAAACATTGTGACAAGAGATTCGCTCAGTCTGGTGACCTGAAGACACACCAGCTTATCCACACTGGAGAAAAGACTTTCCAGTGTAAACATTGTGACAAGAGTTTCAGGCATTCAGGTGATCTGAAGAAACACCAGCGTGTCCACACTGGAGAAAAACCTTTCCATTGTAAACATTGTGACATGAGGTTCAGTCGGTCAGATAACCTGAAAACACACCAGCGTGTCCACACTGGAGAAAGACCTTTCCATTGTAAACATTGTGACAAGAGTTTCAGACATTCAGGTGATCTGAAGACACACCAGCGTGTCCACACTGGAGAAAAACCTTTCCAGTGTAAACATTGTGACAAGAGTTTCAGTCAGTCAAATACTCTGAAGACCCACCAGCGTATCCACACTGGAGAAAAACCTTTCCATTGTAAACATTGTGACATGAGGTTCAGTCGGTCAGATAACCTGAAAACACACCAGCGTGTCCACACTGGAGAAAAACCTTTCCAGTGTAAACATTGTGACAAGAGTTTCACATTTATAACTAATCTGAATAAACACGTGCTTATCCACACTGCAGAAAAACCTTTTAATTGTAAACATTGTGACAAGAGTTTCAGACAGTCGGGTGTTCTGAAGACACACCAGCGTGTCCACACTGGAGAAAAACCTTTCCAGTGTAATAATTGTGACAAGAGTTTCACGGATTCAAGTAATCTGAATAGACACCTGCTTATCCACACTGGAGCAAAACCTTTTCAGTGTAAACATTGTGACATGAGTTTCGGTCGCTCAACTGACTTTAAGAGGCACCTGCGTATCCACACTGGAGAAAAAACTTTCCACTGTAAACATTGTGACAAGCGTTTCAGTCGGTTAAGTGATTTGAAGACACACCTGCATTTCCACACTGGAGCAAAACCTTTCCATTGCAAACATTGTGACATGAGGTTCAGTCGGTCAGATAACCTGAAAACACACCAGCGTGTCCACACTGGAGAAAGACCTTTCCATTGTAAACATTGTGACAAGAGTTTCAGACATTTAGGTGATCTGAAGACACACCAGCGTGTCCACACTGGAGAAAAACCTTTCCAGTGTAAACATTGTGACAAGAGTTTCAGAAAGTCAGGTGATCTGAAGAAACACCAGCGTGTCCACACTGGAGAAAAACCTTTTAATTGTAAACATTGTGACATGAGGTTCGGTCGGTCAGATAACCTGAAAACACACCAGCGTGTCCACACTGGAGAAAAACCTTTCCATTGTAAACATTGTGACAAGAGTTTCATTCATTCAGGTGATCTGAAGACACACCAGCGTCTCCACACTGGAGAAAAGCTCTCGCCACAATGTTTGACAAGTCCAATTATGAAAAATTAGGATCTAATTCACGCCAGCATTTTTTCACTTGAGCTGACTCAGCCCTGTTTGAGTTGCGACCAAATAGGCACAGAATAGTAAATTGTCAGATTAGTAAATCCTACTTTCTTCCTATCCATTTCCAGAGCAAACATCAGGACCCCTTCTCTTTTTGCCATTCTCTCCTACAACACCATGGCGTCCTTATCTCACCATTCACTCCTGGCTATTCTTCGCTCTCTTTCCTTCTCATGTCTTTCTTTTTCCTCATGTTCATGAAATCCTTATTGGCTATTGCTATTATTTATTTTATTTTAAAAGAAAATACCTATGGTGAAAGGAGAAGGCGTCAAAGTGGCGGGGTTGTTTTGAGGGTGGGGGATTGTTTTGTTTTGTTTCAGTTTTGTAACTAGCTTTTGTAACAACCCAATCCAATAAACTGTTCATATAGTAGCAAAACTGTCCTGTTTCCTGTTTGTTCTCTGTCTATGTAATTGTATGAACAAAAACAGAAAAAGAAGCATAACATATGTACTGCATTTTTCCTGTCTATACCCCTCTTCTATGCTGAATATAAAACTTAACTTTGGTCTGACATACTAACAGTCCTACAGTCAGGAGTCCAACACCCTACCCATAACCCAAGCCTAACCTCACAGGAAGCCACGGGTTAGTTTTAACCTGCCACGGGTTAGTTTTAACCCGCCACACATGTTATCAGATTGCAGAATGGGTACAGTCCTAAGAATACATGTCTACAGACTTGTTTACATCAGGGTCATCCATTGTCAATTCATCAAGAAATCGGTATACTTCTATACTGCAGGAAGTATACAGAAGAAACTGCAAACAAGACCGCAAGGATTTGTTTTTGTGCTATCTCTTTTGGAGTGTGACTGTACTATGTTGCTGTTTATACATTCTATCTACTAAACTACTGGACTGAGTGTTTGACTGTACTATATTGCTTTATGACATATGTTCAATAAACTTGTCACTGGGCAGCCTGTGTGTCACATTGCACCCACGCACACAGCTGCATTCAGCACAGCTGCAGTCGAGTACTGTTGAGGAGTAGGGGTGTCTCACAATGTTCTGGCCAGGGGCAATCTGTCTATCTTTTGAAATTAATTAAAATCCAAATTATGTTTAGTCTAAAATAGAACATATATTTGAGTGGCTATATAAACTCAGTGACAAAAGTTCAGACACTTAATTTTCTCCACTTAAATAATGCCAATCTGTATTGTATTTTATATCATTTTAATTGGTGATTAGTCACATTTACAACAAGGTATAGATTGTAAGGGTTGGGCGGTCGTGGAATCAGCAATACAGCTGATCGTGTGGGTAGCATCTCCAACAAATGTGCCATAGTGGTTCAACCCTTGCTTTGAGTTGCTTGGATGATTGCACTCTCCCACAGTAATAAGGTGTAAAAGTACAAAAAACATCACATATTAGCCATTTTTTACACTTTATTAATTTTACACTCAGTGTTAGGGAACTCAGTAGCGGGTGAAAGATCCAAAGGCAGCTGTAGCAGCTTGGCACCATGCTGGTTAACCAACCCATTCCTCAACCAGGTTTTGTTGCAAGTCAGCCAACGTGGTTCTGTTGGTCACTCTAGCATGTACAGCATGCCCAAGCTGATCCCACACGTGTTCAATTGGGTTGAGGGTCTGGACTCACGGCAGGCCATTCCATCCTCTCCACTCCCACATTCTGGAGCTAGGCTACTCTGATAATCCTGGCTCTAGGGGGCAATGGTTGTCATCCTGGATGAACTGAGGATGGCGTCAGGTCCCAGATTCTGAAGATATGGAATCACCACTGCATGGCCCCAGAATCTCATCCCGATATCTCACTGCATTAAGGTCACATTCTCACCTAATACTTCGGTAGACTCAGAACCGTATGGGCGGGGAAATGGAATTCTTGCATATTTAATTGGCTGGGGTTTGCCTTCACACTGTCATTCGCAGCAATTGGAAACGCAGCAGGGGGGACCTTTATCAATGTGTTCCGTTCATAAACTATAGCCTACACAGTGAAATCTATGGTGATAAAATTACACTCATAACGTGCATGTGTCGTGCCGTCTGGGACCCCCCCCCCCCCCCCTCTCTCTCTCTCTACGCACGCAGCCGCCACACACTGTTCTTTTGGGCATGGAGGCACAGCGCTGCATGAGCGCACTGATATTAACTCCCCAGTCCCACACAGTGACAGCACTCCATGTTTACGGCACGCACAGACAGACAGAATATTATGTAGGCTATAATACACTGCAGTGTTTTTATGTGTTTTCTTAAGCAATTGATTAATGTACACGTCCTCATTTCGATCAGGGCTTCAGTCTCCTTATTCGACCACGTCTATCCACAGTAACGGGACATCTTTGCGCTGCGTAAAATATGCCTTCTCCGTCTCCAACTGTGTTCAGCTCCTCACCCGCCACATTATGTTTGCTTCATTTCCTTTATTTACTGCGGATTGCACTCACACCTGCACCGAATCGTAGTCAAGTGCGATTCGAAGCGAAGCGAAACCCACGTTTTTGGGCGGAGTAAAATGCGGTTATTTGCTGCGCATTAGGATTCGAATGAGCCTTCACACCTGCCAAACGAAGCGCACTTTCTGACAATGCGCAGCAGGATTCGTTTTAATCGCAGCAAAGCTCTCTGGTATGAATGCGACCTAAGATTGCCTTCAATGATGACAACTTCAAGTTCTGTCTTGCATGTGAGACAGATACTGCCCCATACCATACCAAGAGATGTGGTGGCTGCGTATCATCTTCCAGACGCTACTGAGTTCCCTAACACAGTGTACATTTTATAAAGTGTATATAAAAATTGCCAATATGTGTATTACTCTGGGAGAGTGCAATCATCCAATTAATCCACTAAGCAACTCAAAGCAAGGGTGAATACCATGCCATTTTGGCACAGATTTTGGAGGTGCTACCCACACGTTTAGCTGTGTTGCCACAAAAGCATGATCCTTACAATCTATACCTCGTTGTAAAGGTGACTAATCAAGGATTAAAATGGTATAAAATACAATACTGATTGGTGTTGTAAACTCTAAGTACTGGACCCTCGTCTGGTTTGACAGACAGGTAGTGTGTGCAGGCTGGGTGGTGTGTGATAATCCGGTTGAAGTATTCCTTCGGTACGTCGACTGAGGCGGCGGGCCCGGGAGAACAATAACGCGACTAAAGGTTCACAAAGTTTATTACACAAACAGGAACATATATAGTGCTGGATCGTAATGACGTGACAAGATATGAGTCATAATAACGTGCCTACTGGCTGCAGCAAGGCTGACCTTGCTGTCTGAAATGTCTCTCGTAGCCTAACTATAAAGTATGCTACAGATCAGGCAGTACACAATACATATCAAGTAGCCTACACTGTGTCTCACGTTCAAGTACACAGACATGGGCGATCATGAATCATGATTATAACAATTGGTATTATTAAAGTGGAGAAATAATGGACCAAAGTTACGTTTCCAAACGTTTGTTGCTGAGTTTATAGTATGTCTTTAAGGGTTCGTTCGGAAATGCACACTGGGAGCGCACTCGCCTATTAGTTTGCATTGCACAGTGTGCTCAGTGCGCTGTTTCTGAATGTGGCCTACATGTTATGATGAATTGAACATGGTGGACCCTATAGAGCGTCGCAGTCCCACCCCTTCCATGACGACGCCATGTCCAGGAAATAATTCCCAATGCATTTTTCCCATAGACATTTCAAAACCTAATTATTTAAAGACCTTATTTATTTAAAGACCTTATACTGTAAGTGTACAAAGCCAACTCGAGTTGTGACAAATGACAACAAACAAACACAATATTTTGGACCAAACAAATAATTACAAAGAAGAAAAACAACAACAAAAGAAGTGTTGTAACCTGCCGTTTTCTTCTTCTTTCTAATTATGTTCAGCCCGAATTTTTTTGTTTGTTTTCATGATTTGTCACAACTCGAGTTGGCTTTTTACGAGGCTTAAAAGGTCTTTAAATAAATCACCCATTCTTGAGATAAGTGACAAAACCTTTTTCAAACTAGATTTTTTTTTTTTTAAGATACATTCAAATCAAATATATGTATTTGTAGACACAGGTCTCAGCTACCAATCTTGAGAAGGAACAGGTTTTTCGCATAACATTTCTTTCTAAAATGGGACATTTATGCACTTAATACCTGATTCATGTCAACTGAACCCTGAGACCACAGTATGTGCGGCTACAAGGCTGCCAGTCAGAGGTGGTGATGGGAAGCACTGGAGTACCCCAGGGAACCGTGCTGTCACCTTTTCTGTTCACCATTTACACCTCCGACTTCAGCTTCAACTCGCCAACATGCCACCTCCAGAAGTTCTCTGATGACTCCTCCATTGTGGGCTGCATCACTGAGGACAATGACGGGGAGTACAGGAGCGTGGTGGAGAACTTCATCGGCTGGGCAGAACAGAACCACCTGCTGCTGAACATCAAGAAAACCAAAGAGCTGGTGTTCGACGCCAGGCGGAGCAAGAGGAGGACCCCAGTACCTATCACCATCCAGGGAGAGGAGGTAGAGATTGTGGACTCCTACAAGTTTCTGGGTGTCCACCTGAACAAGGACCTGGACTGGAGAGACAACACAGAGGCTGTCTATGAGAAGGGACAGAGCAGACTGTACCTCCTGAGGAGGCTCAAGTCCTTTGGGGTGTGTAGCAGACTACTGGTGATGTTCTACCAGTCTGTTGTGGCCAGCGTTCTATTCTACGCAGTGGTATGCTGGGGAGGGGGCATCAAGGCTGGTGAGCTCAATAGGCTCAATAAAATTATAAAGAAGGCCAGCTCTGTTGTTGGCCTCCGAATGGAGAGCCTGCAGTCAGTCGCGGAGAGGAGGATCGGGGCTAAACTGGACTCCATGCGGGCAAATCCCTCCCACCCCTTAAATGAGGTGCTGCGGGATAGGACGAGCACCTTCAGCCGTAGGCTCACACTCCCCTGATGCGCACGGAACGCTACAGACTCTCTTTCATGCCAACTGCCATCAGACCTTAATGCAAAGGCATAAGAACTGCCCCCCCCCCCCCAAATGGCATATGGTCCTTGGTTGTCTGGTCTTGTGTGATATGTCATTTGTGTCTGTTCTGTGTTGCTCTGTCTGTCCAGTTGTTTTTAGCTTTTTAGTTTCTATGCACTTTATGCTGTTGTAACACTTCAATTTCCCCTCGGGGATTAATAAAGTATATCTCATCTCATCTCAACTCCGTCAGACACACTAAAATCCCTTTTAATTGAATTTGATAATTTCAACAATAATATAAAGTCCTCAGTTATCTTATAATGGCTTTCAGTAATCAAGTTAAGTATTACAATTATTTTAATATTGTTTTGTTCCAATATCACACTATTATGAAATAACCAATTTCTCAAATCCGTCATTTCAACCTTTATTTTCAATATTATAACATGAAAACCATGTAAAAAATTAAAAAAAATCATCATTACGTATCATTTCAGTTGGTGTTTCAATACATAAGCACAAAAGATTTAACATCGAATTTTCTATTTCTTTGGAAATTAACAAAAACATCACGGGACGAACGTCTGACGGAGTTGACGAACATCTGACGGAGTTGACAAGTTTAACTGATTTAGGTTCTAGACCACCTAGGATCTTGATTCTGGTGACTAATCATACATTTTCAAGGATGTGGGATACATTGGTACTATTTAGATTTGTCCTGTGACCATGGTAGAAATATTTCAAAATGGCCGCCAACTTTCTGTTATTTCCCAATAACTCAAGTTCTACACCACCTAGGATCTTGATTCTGGTGACTAATCATACATTTTCAAGGATGAGGAATACAGTTGTACTATTTAGATTTATCCTGTGACCATGGTAGACATTTTCAAAAATGGTGGACCTGCTATTATTTTACCAATATTATCAGAATAATGTCAAATCTGTGAATACATTTCTTACCAAGAATGTTCTTCACCAATGTGTTTGTAAAGGTGTCTACTAACATATCCCACATTAGTTGCTATTGAAACACCCTAGGGGCATTTTTGACAGCTGCTGAAAGTTGGGTACCATCAACAACCAATATAAGGCTAAATGTTCTAAATTGCTTAAAATGCTGTAAGTAGCATGTGGCATGTCAAACTAGGGGCTTTTCATGATTCTGAATCCATCCCAAGCATTAGGTTTGCACAAAAAACACTACGTTGGCTAAAAACGGCCATAGCCATCATCACAGATGTGATGAGGTCAGCACATTTGGGCAAGTGGCTATGGCCAAACTAGGTGGTCTATGGCCAAACTAGGGGTCAAACTCCTTGGGCTAAATTCGGTGAGGTGAGCAGTGAACAGTGAGCGAAAGACTGAAGACAGAAGATCTGGCTTCAGGACTATCAGGCAGGATGTGCAGACACTGAAGGCATCAGTGTATTTCTCTGTGTCCCCAGCATGTCAACCAAAGCAATGTTACCAAATCAAAGGAGCCTTCACCTCAAGTCACCTGGGGCTGGGTGAGCAATCATATCCTGTATCTAGCCTCACAACTAAATACAGACACTTGGCCAGACTGCCGTTTGAAAGGGTCAAACCCCTCATCCTGATTGGGGAAGACCACCCCACCTAATCACACCAACAGAACAAGTGAGGTTGGGGCCTCCAGGTGGGCCAGCAGCCATCTGCACAAGACTGGGCTGGACCCTGCAGGAAAGCAATCTCCAGCCAAGACAATGTAAGTTGACTATAACAGAGCCCCAGAACACAGAGCTCATGAGAAGGATGGAGAAACACTGGCAGGAGGCCACCAAGATACAACGACCCAGAGTGTGCCACCGCTGGCAGTAAGGAGATCAACTGCTGCAGCAACGATGTCATGAAAGGCAAGTCTCCACCAAAAAAACCCTGAACCTAATCGGGGTGTCAAGAGACCAAAGTTTCTCTCCCACAGTTCCCTGCAGTGGCCAGTGAAGTCAAACTGTGCATCTGTACCTGAAAGGGACAAGTCAAAGGCCAGAAAGCCCACCTCCTTTTAATGTCCTGTCAGTAGCAACTCAACCTGCACCTGAAGTAATCCCTGACCCCTCCCAGAGAAAGTTCATCCTTGAAAATGTAATGATTAGTCGCCAGAATCAAGATCCTTGGTGGTCTAAAACTTGAGTTATTGATAAAATAACAGCAGGTTGGTGGTCATTTTGAAAAACAATGGCTGCCATGGTCACAGGACAAATGTAAATAGTACCACTGTATTCCTCATCTTTTAAAATGTATGATTAGTCGCCAAAATCAAGATCCTAGGTGGACTAAAACTTGAGTTATTGTAAAATAAGAGCAGGTGGTGGCCATTTTGAAAAACAATGGCTGCCATGGTCACAGGACAAATCTAAATAGTACCAATGTACTCCACATCCTTGAAAATGTATGATTAGTCACCAGAATCAAGATCCTAGGTGGTGTAGAACTTGAGTTATTGTAAAATAACAGCAGGTGGCGGCCATTTTGAAAGATGGCTGCCATGGTCACAGGGAAAATCTAAATTGTACCACTGCATCCTTCATCCTTGAAAATGTAGTCTTAGTCACCAGAATCAAGATCCTAGGTGGTGTAGAACTTGAGTTATTGTAAAATAACATCAGGTGGCGGACATTTTGTAAAATGGCTGCCATGGTCACCACGAGACAAATCTGTGATGGCCCTATAGCCAAAAATGTTCCTTAAGGCATGCTCTAACTGTGTGCCAAATTAGAATACTTCCCATTATTCAAAAACTATAATTTTATTTTTTAGGAACACTTTTGTCAACTCCGTCAGATACATGTCAACTCCGTCAGACACAAAACCTGACGGAGTAGACGTCTGACGGAGTTGACAAAATTGCATTTGTTTTTAACCCTCTGTAGTACAATGTAGCCATTTAGTTTTTTCTTCAGTTGTTAGCTAAACCTAACCCTAAACTAAAATACTAAACATTATTTTGGAATTCTTAACAAAGATCATAATAATGTCCTGCCGGAGTTGACATGTAAAAGCTGTGACCACATTGATATCAACATTGTTTGTTTAAAATATCAAACAATGGAATGCTTGTCAGACCAGGTGCTCCACTGTTGCAACAAATATAAACAGGACTTGGAAAAGGAGTCTTCAGGCTAAATCTGTCGACAATATTTTCGGATTTATTTAAGACTTTTTAAAAACCTGACGGAGTTGACGGAGACGTGGGACACACATTTGATATGAGATATTTATAGGAAAATATAAATGAACTGTGTATATTGTTTGCTATGTTGCTGACAATCTACTTTCATTTTGTATGTATATTTATGCGATTGTGACAGTATTAGACACTTTTTTGGCTGTTTGAAATTGTGACCACTTGCTGGGGACAGGCTAAATAGGCCTACAGGCATTTTTGGGTACAGAGCCTGCTTTTAACTAATTCAGATGGAATATGAAAATAATTATAATGAAATGAATGTCATAAGAATACACAACTGTATTACATTTGCAAGTGCTTTTATTTTTATGAATTAATTTATTTTTAACATAAATAAGGCTCTTATGTGTGGGACATGTTTTTTCCACTTTTGTCCCTCATCTCAAGAATGAGTGACATACTTTTTTGAAATGTCAATGAGGAAAATGAACGGGGAATAATTTCCTGTGCCCTGGTATGGAGCGAGACTGTGGCGCTCTATTGTAAAAGATTGTAATGCTTTATGGTGTCGTCCACAGTTAACAGTCTTGTATTGAGTTGTGCTTGAAATGTAGCCTACTGTAATTCTCCAAAACTGTTAATACATTCTTCAATCAATCAATCAATCAATACTGGGCAACAATAATATTTTTAGGAAATTTAAGGCAAAAACGATAATTAATGCGAAAAGAAATTGCAGTGTGCCCACCCAGGTGGTCCCAGGCCCAGATAATATTTAATTCCTGCCACTGTTTCAACCTGTTCATAGACAATTTTCACTTTTGAGATGGAGCTAATAGTGCAGTAGTTGCCAGGGTCTAATTTGCTCCCTTTTATTATTCAGTTAAATATATTCCATCTGGTTACCAACTCTCCATCAGTTAGCTGCATGGGGACCACCTACTAATCCCCTCAAGGACCACTGGTGTAATGTATTTGCTATAATACAACTCCTATGCCGCATAGTATTACGCTGTAGCATGCCTCCCTCTAGTGGCCGTTTATGGTACGTGCACGCTCCAGCAGCAGCGCTAGAGCCATTATTCACAACCCTATGTGTGATCGCCGCCGGGGGTCCGTCCATTACTAGCTAAAGTTGAATTTGAACCAGTTGGTCGTTTTGAGGGACAGTCTGTCCTTTTCAACCTGAGACACAAAGAGGACAACCCAGATAGAGCTTTGAGCAGCCAGGGCTTCACTCAAACTTTCACACAATCTGGCAACACTGCTCACAGTCACAACAACAGTCGTGCTATAGCTCTCTGCTAAGCTAAGTCCCTCGCTGCTGTTTCTCTGCTAAAGTAAGTATACTATTTTATAGTAGCCTAAAACTAACGTAAGATCTGTTGAAATACACACTGTCACGTGACGGTAGTCGACACGCTAATTCTGTGGACTGTCGTTTTGTATCAGTTGTGTCAGACTTTAATTTGACCGTTTATTTTGTAATGCAGATCAATGTAATAATAACAGTTGCAACAGCAAACGGTGGTAGAATCAATAAACTAAGCACTTATGTTGCGTTTCCAAGTTCAGTTAACTTTGGATTAACACTCTTATATATTTATATTGAGGGTGTACAAGAATTAAATTATAAATCCAATGGAATACATTTCTCTCCCCTTCCACTCTGCTGAGAGTTGTAGGCCTACATGTACAATAGACACAGCAAAGCAAAACATAACGGCACATCAATAACAACAGTGGGCTCTATGCAGCATCACATCCAGTCTAAGAGCATTTTACCCTCAACATTGAAAGAAAGAAAAGGATTACCTGCAATAGCCTATTTGTAACTTTCTAAACCAACACAGCTATGGCTGTGTTCACACAAACCCAGAAAGCTGGGCATAGGGAAATACGACTTGAATGAATGTGTATGGTTGTTAAACAACTTTTGTCTATTTGGTTGTTGTTGACCAGATTAGATGCTGGTCATTGGTTATTTTATTGAACTAGAGAGGTTCCCGTGGGGCCTCTACGGCAGGGCCCGTTGGGCACTGGCCTACTTGGAATGATGCAAGTTGGAAATGAATGCCCCACCCAGATATTAGGCTATGTCTGTGTCCCTTTTATGCCCGACGTCAGAATGATGTCAGATTTACAGTGAAGAAACCTTTGGTCGGATATATATGTGTATTGAGCCTTGTTACAGCCTTGTTCAGGAATGTTTTTTTTGTACAGTAGTGTGTAATAGACCATAATCAAGCCTTGAATCAAGGTGTGTGTGTGTGTGTGTGTGTGTGTGTGTGTGTGTGTGTGTGTGTGTGTGTGTGTGTGTGTGTGTGTGTGTGTGTGTGTGTGTGTGTGTGTGTGTGTGTGTGTGTGTGTAACAGACCATATTGAGCCTTTAGGCCATATTGTGAGGTCCCTTTTCGTTCAGTTTCGTTCCCGCGTCATGGGCACTACACATTCAATGCATTTCTTCATAGATAACTGGACTTTGGGTTAAAAGTTCTACTCATAAAATCCTGCAGTATTTTGTCACAAGCCAGAAATGTATATAACCAAAAAACGAAAATCTTGTGCTGCTGTTTTTGCTTGTAAAATGTGTTATATTAATTTTGGCAACACAAAATCTTTCTCAAATGTCATAAATACATATACCTAACATCTGAAACAAGTACTGGTGCCTTAGTTTACTCATGTGAATCTAGATCATGAAATGTAGCAAATTTGTTAAAGAAAATGCTTCAACTTAAGTGATTGCAGGCACATAGCATACACATAGTAAATTTAGACTAAAGCTTATATTTCATATAAGAATTGTCACAACCTACTGTGTAATGAAAGGTAGAAAAGAAAAGCAGTGCACCTCGGCCCACAAAGGCTACAAATCTATCAAATTGTTACCACACCCCCTAAATTGAATGGTTACTGTCCGACATAGGTTCAAGTTCAAGTTTATTGGTCATTTAAAATAAACACACCTTATACAATGTATTCAGGGTTATTCTTTTGTTGACCAAAAGGGAGTGTTTGCCTCAGCTTATAATGCCAGCCCTTTTAATATTCAAAATAGCTATAAAAAGGATGAAGATACAACAAAAAAACTAAACAGACAGAAAAACAAAACAAGCATAACAAAATAAAACAAGACAAAACAAAAACAAACCATACAAACAAAAAACGGAAAAGGACAATCTAAATAATGATAATGATAATAATAATGATAAACGCAAAGGAGGAAGGGGTATTTTGGTTATCCTTTTGATATCAATCCACTTTGTAATTGTCTATCATATTGTTTTTAAGAGTTTTTTTAAATAAATGTAATGAGCTGCTTAATTTTACCTCTTTATTGAGGCTGTTCCATAATGTTACTCCTGCAAATGTTAAAGATCTTTGTTTTCCATTTGTTCTGGTTCAACAACATCTCGGCTTGTCACACACTACCTCGAAAGGACAGCACATCTAAGCCTGTTATTATAGTTCGTTTTGCTAAAAGGCAAGAATGTTAAAATATCCAGACCAGAGCCATTGAGTCAATTAAATGCTACTTTAAATGCTTAGCATACTAAGCATACTAAGCATCACTGCTTCGTCTCAACCATTACTCAATGGCTCTGGTCTCAGACCCCGCGGTGGATATTTTGACATTCCGTTTTTTTCTTTTTCTTTTTGGAATGTTGTCACTGCTGTTGGAGCAGCCATAAACTAAACAGGTTCATCTCGATGTTCAGCTGCATCCCTCCATCTCAGGTCACAACACTGTTGAGCAATGAATGGCACAATGCTAGCGAGACCAAGGAGATGGTGGTGGACGATATGACATGACCAAGAGGGTACCTCCAACATAAATGCTGAGTTAGTGGAGAATGTAGACAACTACAAGTTTCTAGTTTCCGAGTGCACCTAAACTGGTTGAAAGAATTGTATGGCTGTAAGAAGGGTATTTGCTGGTTGTATATCACCCTTACACCAGAGTGCACCAGGACCAGACTGGCTTGTGGTTTATTGAGGATGACATGGAGTGATGATTTTAACTGCACAAGAAAGAAACGGTATAACAGTCAGAAGTGCAAAATAAAGGTACAAACTTGGGCATAAACAAACAATACGCAAAAAAATACGCAGATAGAAAGGAGCAAACTAATGTACATAATGCATCACACTTGTGGCACAACTGTCAGGGTTCCCACAGTACTTCTCTGATCGAGGGCAAAATTTTTGTGCGGTTACCACCTGGGCCTATGTAGGCCAGCCGCAGGTGTGCCTAACTAGTAATTAGTCTAGGGCCCCACCCGCCAGGCCACCACTAGAGGAGGAATGAGGTGATCAGCTCCCACTCCACCCCACTCTCAGCTAGAGAGTGAGGGGATTTCGTACACAGGTCGTTGGACTGGTCCGACTACTCTGATGCACTGATGATGTGTTCTTCTCGAATGCTCGTATGCAACAGGATGCTGCAAATGGCTGGTGAGGAAGACGCGGGCTCCGTCGTGGGGAGCTCACATGGAGTGGATGGTTTAGGTGCATACAGCGATGAAGCTGTACACCATAATGGCAAACCTGAGTGTTCTAGGTAGATTTAATCATGAATTGGAACATTCCAATGTGTTTCTAATGATTAAAATACATGCATTGACTTGACTGAAAGTGTCAAAAGTTAAGTTATAACTCGTTTTCACCTAGCCACCATCTTGGAAATGCAAATTAGGGTACCAGACACACCCCATTGTAATGATAAGTATTCCAACATGTTTGTAATGTTCAAATAACTAAATAAATAGACACTGCATTTGTAGCTCATCTGGTTCAAATGTTACAGCCGCGAAGGTCACAGGCTCGGGCGCCCTAGCTTAATCATTAGAGCATGCCCTGGGCTACATCCGGGCCAAGTTTTGTCATGTGTATGTTTAATTGTGCTGGGTGCCAATAGCGTTATTTGAAGCGGTTTCTTTTTAACAAATTTGCTACATTTCATGATCTAGATTCACATATGAGTAAACTAAGGCACCAGTACTTGTTTCAGATGTTAGGTATATGTATTTATGACATATAAAGATGTTGTGTTGCCAAAATCAATATAACACATTTTACAAGCAAAAACAGCTTGTAACAGCTTTGGTTATATACTTTTATATACATTTCTGGCCTGTGACAAAATACTGCAAGATATTATGAGTAGAACCTTTAACCCAAAGTTCAGAAGGGTATTATCTATGAAAAGATATGAAACAAATGTTCAGTAACAAAATAAACAATAGCTTTGTTTTACAGTAGTGCATGGGTAATAGTCTAGACCATATTGAATGAAGCAGCTATTTCTGAACTTAATGCTCTACAAACTGAGCGGACAAAAACAAAATTGTGTGTGTGTGTGGGTGGGTGTGCATCCATGCATTTTGTGAAAATGTGGTGCCATTTTTTGTTTGAATGTCAGTTTGTTACAAGCACTGTAGTTGAAACATTTGGTCGGATATATGTGTGTGTGTAACAGACCTTGTTACAGCCTTGTTCAGTAACAAAATAATCAAGCAGCTATTTCAGAAGTTAATCCTGTTTGCGACAAGAAAACTAAAGTGTATGTGGGTGTGCATCCATGCATTTTGTTGGTATGCATTTTGAGTCAGTTTGGAATAAAAAAAAATATGCTTGATTTGTTGTGTTTTCAGTATTTACTATACATCACTTAATTGTTAATTAACAAGTAGTTAATGCTGAAATGAATGTGACTTTACTTTGGAGGACAAGCATCTAGTAACTAAACCTTAACTAAACATTAATGAACTGGTAGTTAATGGATGAAAAATGACCCCTGGGGGTCCTCCTGCGACCCCCAGGTGAGCCAGTCCAACATGTGAAACCCCGGGAGTTTTAGAACCAGTTTCGGAGACCGAGTCAACTCACTAATCCTACCCGCATATGAGCACTCATCCTGGGCATAGAACTGACCGATAATAACAGATCTACAAACACACCACATTAAGTAACAGGCTTAACTACTGATAGATTAACGGAGGTTAAGTAATGGTTAAATAATGGGTTACTTAAACATTAATTGATTGAAGAAGACAAGGGATTAATGATGATTTAATTATAGTTCATGATAACTAATGAATCACCAAAAGGCTTAATTAAGCCTTAATTACGTGTATGAATTTGTCCCTTAAAGTAAAGTGTTACCCGATTTCAGAACACATGATTCACTCATCTTGTTTCAACATTTCAGCATGCAATGTTCAACAGTAAAGAATTAAATTGTTTCAACATTTTCAATGATCAATAGTAAAGATTTAAATTGTTTCAGCATATTGTTGCAGCATTTCAGCATGATCAATTATTCACGTAGGCTACCATTCAGCACACGAGGAAAGTGTTTCTCCTTACAGCACAGCGGTCAATGAACTCGTTGGCTATGTCAGACACGTCCAATTTCTTTACTAAATTCTTGTAACAATTGGCTCTTAAAAGAACCGTTGGACTCGGAGTAGCTGCTTCGGTGGCGGGTTTAAGCGGCGACAGGCTGGCGGCGAACAGTATCTCTCTCTGCTGGTTACTGCTGCAGGAATTATTGGCTCTTAAAAGAACCGTTGGACTCGGAGTAGCTGCTTCGGTGGCGGGTTTAAGCGGCGACAGGCTGGCGGCGAACAGTATCTCTCTCTGCTGGTTACTGCTGCAGGAATTATTGGCTCTTAAAAGAACCGTTGGACTCGGAGTAGCTGCTTCGGTGGTAGGTTTAAGCGGCGACAGCCTGGCATCACTGGCGAACTGTAGCTTTCTCTGGACGAAGCGACCCTTCTTAGCTGGTGGCGGTTTCATTGTGAATGAAAAGTAAGCAGGACAGTGAGGGCACTGTACTGTACTGTAGGCATATTTATACCTCCCTGGCTAGGTGAAAACAAAAGAGACCCGATTAGCATTTGAGTACTTGGTGGCCGCACCCAAGCCTTTTAACACCTCTGAACAGCCAGGCGGAGAGGATGTGTAAATATGTGTAAATAGTATGCTCTGACTGTGACAGAGTCACAGAGGGTCAATAATTCCCAGGAAATCTGTAATGTAAATATAAAATGTCCACGAAAATATTCTTGGGGGCCTAAAGGGGCCCTAGGATTCTTCATGGGGGCTGCAGCCCCGTGGCCCCCACAGACTCTAAGTCGTTGGTTGGGATGTCAGAACAGGCCATCTTGTAGAGTTCTGTGTCAGCCATGCCCAAATATGGAGTCTTGGGATGTCAGAACAGGCCATCTCGTGGAGTTCTGTGTCAGGCATGCCCAGTTATTGGAGTGTAGTTGAGATCAGAAGTTGGAACAGGCCAGCTCCATATATTGACGCTGGGCAGGGCCCGGTCCAGAGCCCAGACAAAGGCCTTTTGGGGGCGGTTCTGGACAACTGTGGGTCCGTCCGACTTGACACCGGGCACTGCACCCCCTGCGGTGGTGTGGAACGCGTGTTTCAAATTTGAATTTACGGTTCTCGAGTTACATGGATTTCACCCAGACAGACACCGACAGACAGAGACATGATTAAATAGTAGATATGCATTATGAGCTCACAGTCCAAGTCCAGTGGTGCTGCAGAATACTTTAATATATCAATGTCACTTCAGTTTAACCACTTAAACCCTTTATACTTGGACCACTAATCCTAATATGGACTACACCCAAACCTAACATAGCCGATCTACAAGCACACAACTACAAGTCTCAACTTGACACATTGTGAGCTTGTAGATCTGCTATTCATGGTGGATGTTTTCGCTTTTGCTCCAGTGGACACATTCTTTAAATATCAAATTGTCCCTAAGCAGCCATTTTAATTGAGGCAGTTGTTTGCAGAGCGATTTATGGCATTATTTTTTATTTTTTATCTTAGTATTTTTGAATTGCAGATTAATTTATATAAAACATAAACGAGGATGAAGTAGACTAAAGTCGATTATTTGTTGAGAGACCCGAAACCCCGTTGACCTCAGGATACATCACTGAGGATACGTCCCAGGTGCATCCATGCAATGTTTTTTAGTTATAGTTCTTCTATTTATAGTGACTCATAGGAATAGACTATGTGACAACCAGGTATAGTCTGGTGACACCGGAGAGACGGGTGACAGCCGGAATGTAGACGGCACCCGGGTGAGCAGTATGGGTTAGCGCCCCAGCCTGTGTCCTCCGTGAGGAGGAAGCCCAACAAGGCAACAACCCTCGGTGAGGCCTTTGGGAGGGCCATGCAAGGAGCAAGCGGAACCATTGCCCACCACTCCTGAATGAACTGGCTGGTGCTGGGACTCTGGTGCAACGCACAGGTCCTCGCTCTACTCCTGGTGAGAACAGGAGTGGACCTGGTGAGACGTAGGAGGGGCCCGGACAGGAGACAACCCACAGAGCCTATAGTCCCTCCATGTGCCAGAAGTGTACTTCCCAGCCCTGGCAGAGTAGTTCTGGAATAGTTCCAACGGATTGTGTTCCCCTGGTTTTTCCCTAGTGGGACTGATTGAGGGTAGCTACTGGGACGTAAGTCGGGACTTGATCACTCCCGGCTGGGTCGCCTGATGATGTTGAGAGAACCGAAACCCCGTTGACCTCAGGATACATCACTGAGGATACGTCCCAGGTGCATCCATGTGATTTTTTTAGTTAAAGGAACTAAACATATTGAATTCATTTTGGTTTTGGAGTTATAATTGTTAAAACCACTATAAGATCACCTAAAAATCTAATGTTAAAATCACATCTTGGAATATATTTTATGAAAATGTAACGGAGTAAATTCTATGAGATGTTTTATACAATAACAGTCCTGCTAAGCTCTTTGCTATGACGTCTGAAAAGACAGTGGAGATCACTAACTACTACCTCACAAAAAAAGAACGTTACGAATCCATCCATCCATCCGAAACCTCTGAAGCCCCTTTTCCCCTAAATTAAATTTGGTTCTAGAAATGGTTCCGTTCTAGATTGTTGGAACCTTCTTTCACGAAACCGGCGGCAATTTTGTGTGCGTGCGTGGCGTGCGTGCGTGTGTGTGTGTGCGCGCACGCTTAAAGTTCTCCGTCTTGAGGTATATTATATGGGCCATTTATGAGATCAGTGCAGATCGGCAAAAAATAATAATAAGGGGGTTGGCGCCGGCGGGTGTATGTAGCCATGGCCACGGTGTGAATGGCATGAAGTCATCAAAACGCAGCATATACTTGCTGCTAGACAGTAATAGTAGTCAAGTGATCTCTCCAAACTACCAAGCATCCATTCACACTCAAATAATGTTTACATCGATCAGCTGCTCAGAATGCACCACGCGCTGCTGAATCATGAATGTAAGTAGGCTATGTAACCCGACACGGCGACACCAAAGTGTTGGGGAGTAAATAGCAGATATGCAAGCTCACAGCGTGTCGTGAATGCTACGCACTGTGAGCTTGTATATCTGCTATTTAGGCTACTGCACGCAACACCAGTCTGTTGTCCTCGATTCAATTTCCCCCTTCTATTCTGACTTAAAAGTAGCACAGATTTAATTTACCACTGAAGTTATAGAAGTTTCTCCATATGGATCATGGCAACGTCCAAAAGATGAAAATACAGGAATAATGGAAGTCACTGGAGTTCTAAGTTTATTATAACAACACGCAACAGGTAGGGTGAAATTATTGACAGGGAAGGCAGCCATAATTGACAATAAAAATGCTTACGTTCAGTTCTCTTGCATTAAATTAGGATTTATTTGTTTGCAAACACTTCGGGTGGTATTTCATATCATCTTTTCTTGACTGTGCTGTCAATGGCAGTAGCGTCCAAGCCTTCTTTAAGTTCCACTAGCAACGACCGGTTGCTACCACACGGGAGTTAAACCATGCAGTGGAAAACCTCCCCTGTTTGCTTTTCTTTTTGAGTGGTGCAACCACTCCTACAACCAGCAATGTCCGTGTTGGTCATGCACCTATGTGACGTTAATGAACACCAGTATGTACAGTACCAGTAGGGGCCAGTAGGGGTGCTGTAGTACTGCACTGTTGTCTGCTAATATGAGAGAGAGAGAGAGAGAGAGAGAGAGAGGAGTTGCACCAATCGGTTCAAACGTGTGTGATTTTTGTAACTTTATGGAATCAATCACATGTACACTTCCTTGTACAATAAATACATTTTCTTTTCACATTTGTTTTTCACATGTTCCATGTCACTGTTGTTAGCTGACTTTGACCCATTTTCTTTCTTTCTTTTTTTTGGTGCATACATACAGACAAAATACATCCCTTTACCTATTTCAAAACAAGGAAAGAACCTCCCTCGTGTTCAAGGCAGTCGAGCGATAATCTTTAATATGGATTTGAAAGAACAGGCGCTCTGCAACACACTAAGTGCTACTGGGTGTTTCAATAACAAGCGGGGATGCACACAAACCAATGACCCATCGTGTGTGCAAACTGCAATCATATGGTGGTCAGAACGTAATATAAAGGAAAAATTATTTTACCAATACCAGCCCCCAAAAATCATTAGTGTCATTAATGTATGGAAAAACAACTTGTTTTAAGCCCTGTGTGCGCGTAGCTGCGTGCGCATGTGCGCATCGTATGCAAAGCTTCTCTGTCCGATGGTGATGCTGTGATCCTTCAGGTTGCTGAATGATAACTAAACATTATTTTCTGTTGGTGATTTCCACAGAGCACCACAGCAGGAGATCTCACGCCATCAGGAGAGATGGCCTCCAAAAGAAATGTAGCACGGTCAGAGGAACAGCGGGAGATGGACCAGGGACATGGACTGTTTGATGCAACGCTGCAACCCGTAGTAAAGTTGTACAGGATATGTAGGTACCGTTTTATTTACAGCTAGTTAAATATGTGCTCCTCTGTAACTGTCCTGTTGGACCTTGGATTCAAAACTGGTTCTTCTGCACAAGTGCTGAAATCTTTGCCACTGAGCTAATGGGGCCTGGCAACGTCTCAAATCTTCTGTTAACGGCTAGGTGTGCCACAGTGCCATCATGCTCATTTCAGCACGGCTGGATAGCCTATTTCAACCAAGTGCATGGTCAGAAGAACTACCTGTAGTAATACCTTTTTTTTCTTTCTTTTTTTAAATAAATCTTTCCACCAAATAATGAATAAATAAATCAAATATCTCACAACGGGTAAGGGCCGTGCTGTGGGGAGCTACTCGCGTTGTGCTGGCTATACTGCGATCTAGGGCTGCACGATTTTGCCCAAAATAAACCTTGATTTTTTTTGAAAAGAAATACATTGTCTCAAAATGTCTTAAAAGGATCCCTGGCTAATAAGACACATATACCTTGAAACATTATACTTGCCCTCTATGAATAATATTTAAAAATAAAAACCATCCATATTTTATTTCTTTCATAAATAAAGAATCTTTCACTCAATTGGGACTGCACCCATCACAGGTTGGTCCATGTGTGGTCCAGGCCTATGGAATGCATATTCTAATAAAAACAACTTAATACATCTATCCATCTTCAACCGCTTCAACCAACAACTTAATACTTCCTAAGGATAATATTTAGCAATATTTAGATACTTTTTTATTAGCATGTGCATTCCATACATTTTCGGGGCTGAACCACACATGGACATGACATCATCAACTTGCGACAGGAGCAGTTCCTATTGAGTGAAAGATTCTCTATTTAAATACAAATTATTGAAGGTGTTTTTGAGGGGCCTATATACAGGTTTAATGTTTGTTTTTTGTTTGATGTTTGTTTTAAAAACGCCATTGACAATGAAGGGAAAATTTACATCATATTGTCCCTCGTTAATGTTTGTGTTGGCACCATTTGTTTTACATTTACATCATTTACCATTACATCACCTAATCAACATGAGTTAGACTTGTATTATATATATTAGCGCCCCTCACTTCACACGGTGTGATTTATTTATTTTTGTTATAGAGGGCAAGTATAGTGTTTTAAGTAGAGCTGGGACTCAATTAAAAAAAAAATCTAATTAATTAGAGGCTTTGTAATTTATTAATATTGATTCATCGCATATCAATATTTAACCCGAGAACAGTGAGAAACCTTTTTTTTCAAATGTTTTTTGGTATCCCAGTGAATAGTGACTACGGGATTCCACTAATTTTCAAAGTTTTACTGTCAATATACCTTAGAGAAAGTCCCTCCCATTCTGTGTTGCCTAGAACTGGAGGTCTGAAAAAAATCAGTAACATTATGAAGTACATCTCAGTGACATCACAAAAATGTACTTCATAATGTTACTGTTTTTTGCTTTGCATACCATGAGACACGAGCAGCCTGCTCCTTTCAGGTTTTCTCTCTGTGTGGCAGAGGGAGGAGGAAGTAACTACGGTAGCCCGCAGGCGAGTGCAAGAGATATTTACCGTAAATACCCTAGTTAAAGTGAAAAACGATTTTCACTTTAAAAGTTGATTAATCGTGCAGGCCTGCTGCGATCCCCGAATCCCAAAGAAAGAACTAAGAAAGAAAGAAAGAACTAAGAAAGAAAGAAAGAAAGAATAAAGAATGAAAGAATAAAGAGAGAAACTGGAGGTCTGAAAAGAATCAGTAACATTATGAAGTACATCTCAGTGACATCACAAAAATGTACTTCATAATGTTACTGTTTTTTGCTTTGCATACCATGAGACACGAGCAGCCTGCTCCTTTCAGGTTTTCTCTCTGTGGCAGAGGGAGGAGGAAGTAACTACGGTAGCCCGCAGGCGAGTGCAAGCGATATTTACCCTAGTTAAAGTGAAAAACGATTTTCACTTTAAAATTTGATTAATCGTTGCGATCCCCGAATCCCAATTCCTCTGTCCCCGCCACACACTCACGTCTCGTCACGGCCAGGAGGACAGCGCTGCCCATACTCTGTGGTGGTGCGAGCCGAGCTGTCAATTCAACTATTATAAAGTATACTATAGCCAGCATAACAACATAACAGCTCCTAGACCAATCACATTGCCCGGAGCAAGTCTCGGTAATCGGTGGTGAGGAAAAGAGAGGAGGGCTTACCAAGGGTCTTACCAATAAGCTTTTACTCTCCTTTAAAATGGCTCTAAAAGAGCACTTACAGGTGCCTGCAATTCGGAACTGGCCCCTGTGAAAAGTAAAAGCCTCTATGGGTTCCTTTTAGACTGGCTGTGTATTGGGGAAAGGAGCCCACCCAGCTTGTGGCGATAGACTTTAATAGCAGTCTTTGATTTCATGTATTTATTTAATGACTGTCACCTCAACCAGGTAATTACATTTAATATACTGAGTGCCTCCTTGGGGCATAAGCTGTGATGTTAAATTTGGGAAAATGCCCATCATCAATAGATATATATATATGTAATAATTAATTAAAACACTAGACATTATTACAAAACAAATCAGTAAGTAGGATAATCAATCTTATCCAATCAGAAAACACAATGATTTTCACTTTACTGATGTTACCTTCCCTCTCTTCCTAGATTTCATAGACCCTGTGTGTAAGGAGGACGTTTCCCCTGATCAACAGGAGAGGAGCCTCAGTCTGGACCCGGTGAAACTAGAACCTCCACAGATTAAAGAAGAACAGCAGGAGAGGAGCCTCAGTCTAGTCCAGGTGAAACTAGTACCTCCACAGATTAAAGAAGAACAGGAGGATCTACTTCAAAGACCAGAGGAACCTGTTGGGTCAATGTTTACATTATTAGCAGTGAAAAGTGAGGTTGAAGTTGAACTGGAATCTGACACTGAAGTCACTGACGACAGTGATGATTGGGGGGGGACAAGTGGAGGTGTGCACACTGGAGAAAAACCTTTCCACTGTAAACATTGTGACAAGAGTTTCGCGCGTTCGAGTAATCTGAAGGCACACCAGCGTGTCCACACTGGAGAAAAACCTTTCCACTGTAAACATTGTGACAAGAGTTTCAGTCGGTCAAGTGATCTGAAGACACACCAGCATGTCCACACTGGAGCAAAACCTTTTCAGTGTAAACTTTGTTACAAGAGTTTCATTAATCCAAGTACTCTGAAGACACACCAGCGTCTCCACACTGGAGAAAAACCTTTCCAGTGTAAACATTGTGACAAGAGTTTCATTAATCCAAGTACTCTGAAGACACACCAGCGTCTCCACACTGGAGAAAAACCTTTCCACTGTAAACATTGTGACAAGAGTTTCAGTCAGTCAGGTGATCTGAAGATACACCAGCGTGTCCACACTGGAGAAAAACCTTTCCAGTGTAAACATTGTGAAAAGAGTTTCACGCATTCAAGTAATCTGAATAGACACATGCTTGTCCACTTTGGAGAAAAACCTTTCCAGTGTAAACATTGTGACAAGAGTTTCAGCCGTTCAACTGACTTTAAGAGGCACCTGCGTATCCACACAGGAGAAAAACCTTTTCAGTGTAAACATTGTGACAAGAGTTTCAGTCAGTCAAATACTCTGAAGACACACCAGCGTATCCACACTGGAGAAAAGCTCTCGTCACAATGTTTTTCAAGTCCAATTATGGATGGACAAGATTCATGATCAAAGTGAGATGGCAGTAAAATCTAATGATCTACCCATATTTCAGGATGTCTTCTATGAATTGAAATGATGAGTAAGCTCAATTTGCCCCAGGTAAGGGGTAAGTTGATCCAAGTCGAGGGCCAAGTTGAACCACATGCTATTTTAATGTTAAAAGCTTAAACATGAACAGATAATGTATTCACATAATAGTATAATAACAGCTTTCCCTTTTGCTAATTGTCTCATTTTTTTGTTTATTTATTATTTAAACAATATTAAGACAATTAAATAAAGTTTAAAGTTTGTTATTCAGAACCTTATATTTGCAATATTGTTAATACAATATTTAAAACTTCTCTTAAATTAGTATGTACATGTAAATTAAAGGTCATTCAGTATAATTTGAGTAGCAAAGACTGAAAAAAGTGAAAAAATATGAATAGTGATTCTCATTGACTCAATTTACCCCCGGACATTGGCTCATTGGCTCATCTTACCCATAGCCACCATTTTAGAAAACAATGACTAGAATAAGCTACTTCAGACAATTTATTTTTCTAATTGATTCACATGGTTCTATCCATTGGCAAATCATCAACGTGTATGATATTACATTTTAGACCTAGGTACATTTTGCTTTGTATAACAGTCATTTTACATGATAATAATACTAATAATAATAAACTTTATTTGTATAGCACTTTTCATACATAAATGCAGCTCAAAGTGCTTCACAGGGCAGGACACAAAAATAAAATACAATAAAACACAAGTAGTTAAAATGATAGAACAATAGCAGAGAACAAAACCGAATATAAGAACATAAAATAAATAAAAACACATAAAAAAAATAAAAAAAAACTCAACTAAAAGCAAGGGTGAAGAGGTGAGTCTTGAGTTGAGATTTAAAAATGTCTACAGAGGGTGCGTGTCTGAGCTCGAATGGAAGTTTATTCCAGGCTGTTGGGCCATAGAAGCAAAAAGCTGCCTCACCGTACTTTTTTGTGCACATTCTTTTAGGCACTTCAAGTAGGCCAGCATTGGAGGACCTGAGGGGGCGGCTAGGGACATATCTAGGTAGGCAGTCACGGAGGTACGGAGGTGCAAGACCATTGAGAGCTTTATAGACAAGTAACAGAATTTTAAAGTCAATCCTGAAAACAACCGGAAGCCAGTGCAGTGATGCCAAAACTGGCGTAATATGTTCTCTCTGATGTGTGTTCTCTCTGATGTGTCGAAATTTTACTTTGACCAACAAAAAACAGTTTTGTGTAAAATAATGTTTTCTGCTTCCCAACTTCACAGCCAGGTGTAAATGATGGATGCTTGCTAGATTTAAGGTCACATGGCAACACAGTTTTCTAGATAAAGGGGGTGGTTAAACTTACCCGCTGGCTCATCTTACCCCGTTCTCCCATGTGTTTTTTTTCTCTAATACATTAAAAAAAGCATCAGATCTACAAGCTCACAATGCATGGCAATGTGGTGCTCTGTGAGCTTGTAGATCAGCTACTTTTAAAAGCTGAAGTAGGCTATAAAACAGTGGTTAAAGTGGTTTAACTGATATTAACCCTTACAGCTCTAGCATTTATTGGAAAATTAGGATCTAATTCACAGCAGCATTTTTTCACTTGAGCTGACTCAGCCCTGTTAGAGTTGCGACCCAATAGGCACAGAATAGTAAATTGAAAGAATTAGTAAATCCTACTTTCTTCCTATCCATTTCCAAAGCAAACATCAGGACCCTTTATCTCTTTTTGCCATTCTCTCCTACAACACCATGGCGTCCTCATCTCACCATTCACTCCTGGCTATTATTCGCTCTTTAAATAATACCAATTGTAAGGGTTCGGCGGTCGTGGAATCAGCAATACAGCTGAACGTGTGGGTAGCGTCTCCAACAAATATGCCAAAGTCGTTCAACCCTTGCTTTGAGTTGCTTGGATGATTGCATTCTCCCACAGTAATGAGGATAAAAAGTACAAAAAACATCACATATTAGCCATTCTTTACACTTTATTAATGTTACACTCCGTGTTAGGGAACTCAGTAGCGGGTGAAAGATCCAAAAGCAGCTGTAACAGCTTGGCACCATGCTGGTCAACCAACCCATTCCTCAACCAGGTTTTGTTGCAAGTCAGCCAACGTGGTTCTGTTGGTCACTCTAGCATGTACAGCATGCCCAAGCTGATCCCACACGTGTTCAATTGGGTTGAGGGTCTGGACTCACGGCAGGCCATTCCATCCTCTCCACTCCCACATTCTGGAGCTAGGCTACTCTGATAATCCTGGCTCTAGGGGGCAATGGTTGTCATCCTGGATGACCTGGAGGATGGCGTTAGGTCCCAGATTCTGAAGATATGGGATCACCACTGCATGGCCCCAGAATCTCATCCCGATATCTCACTGCATTGAGATTGCCTTCAATGATGACAACTTCAAGTTCTGTCTTGCCTGTGAGACAGATACTGCCCGCCCCCATACCATACCAAGAGATGTGGTGGCTGCGTATCATCTTCCAGACGCTACTGAGTTCCCTAACACTGAGTGTAAAGTTAATGTAAAAATTGCCAATATGTGTATATTTTTTCCTTATTACTTTGGGAGAGTGCAATCATCCAATTAATCCACTAAGCAACTCAAAGCAAGGGTGAATACCATGCCATTTTGGCACAGTTTTTGGAGGCGCTACCCACACGTTTAGCTGTGTTGCTCATTCCACAAAAGCATGATCCTTACAATCTATACCTCGTTGTAAAGGTGACTAATGAAGGATTAAAATGGTATAAAATACAATACTGATTGGTGGTGTAAACTCTAAGTACTGGACCCTCGTCTGGTTTGACAGACAGGTAGTGTGTGCAGGCTGGGTGGTGTGTGATAATCCGGTTGAAGTATTCCTTCGGTACGGCGACTGCGGCGGCGGGCCAGGGAGAACAATAACGCGACACGAGACAGTATCACGCTAAAGGTTCACAAAGTTTATTACACAATCAGGAACATATATAGTGCTGGATCGTAATGACGTGACAACAAGATATGAGTCATAATAACGTGCCTACTGGCTGCAGCAAGGCTGACCTTGCTGTCTGAGATGTCTCTCGTAGCCTAACTATAAAGTATGCTACAGTTCAGGCAGTACACAATACATATCAAGTACACTGTGTCTCACGTTCAAGTACACATACATGGGCGATCATGAATCATGATTATAACAATTGGTATTATTAAAGTGTAGAAATAATGGACCAAAGTTACGTTTCTAACGTTTGTTGCTGAGTTTATAGTATGTCTTTAAGGGTGCGTTCGGAAATGCACACCGGGAGCGCACTCGCCTATTAGTTTGCATTGCACAGTGCGCTATTTCTGAATGTGGCCTACATGTTATGATGAATTGAACATGGTGGACCCTATAGAGCGTCGCAGTCCCACCCCTTCCATGACGACGCCATGTCCAGGAAATAATTCCCAATGCATTTTTCCCATAGACATTTCAAAACCTAATTATTTAAAGACCTTATTTATTTAAAGATCTTATACTGTAAGTGTACAAAGCCAACTCGAGTTGTGACAAATGACAACAAACAAATAATTACAAAGAAGAAAAACAACAAAAAAAGTGTTGTAACCTGCCGTTTTCTTCTTCTTTCTAATTATGTTCGGCCCGAGAAATTGTGTTTGTTGTCATGATTTGTCACAACTCGAGTTGGCTTTGTACGAGGCTTACAAGGTCTTTAAATAAATACTTTTTGAAATGCCAATGAGGAAAATGAACGGGGAATCATTTCCTGGGCCCTGGTAGGGGGCGAGACTGTGACGCTCTATTGTAAACAAGTGTAATGCTTTATGGTGTCGTCCACAGTTAACAGTCTTGTATTGAGTTGTGCTTGAAATGTACTGTAATTCTCCAAAACTGTTAATACATTCTTCAATCAATCAATACTGGGCAACAATATTTTCAGGAAATTGAAGGCAAAAACGATAATTAATTAATGAATGCGAAAATAAATTGCAGTGTGCCCATCCAGGTGGTCCCAGGCCCAGCTAATAATTAATTCCTGCCTGCGCCACTGTTTCAACCTGTTCATAGACAATTTTCCATCACTTTTGAGATGTAGCTAATAGGGCGGTAGTTGCCAGGGTCTAATTTGCTCCCTTTTATTATTCAGTTAAATATATTCCATCTGGTTACCAACTCTCCATCAGTTAGCTGCATGGGGACCACCTACTAATCCCCTCAAGGACCACTGGTGTAATGTATTTTCTATAATACAACTCCTATGCCGCATAGTATTACGCTGTATCATGGCTCCCTCTAGTGGCCGTTTATGGTACGTGCACGCTCCAGCAGCAGCGCACTGCGCTAGTGCCATTATGCACAACCCTATGTGTGTTCGCCGCCGGGGGTCCGTCCATTACTAGCTAAAGTTGAAATTGAACCAGTTGGTCGTTTTGAGGGACAGTCTGTCCTTTTCAACCTGAGACACAAAGAGGACAACCCAGATAGAGCTTTGAGCAGCCAGGGCTTCACTCAAACTTTCACACAATCTGGCAACACTGCTCACAGTCACAACAACAGTTGTGCTAGCTCTCTGCTAAGCTAAGTCCCTCGCTGCTGTTTCTCTGCTAAAGTAAGTATACTATTTTATAGTAGCCTAAAACTAACGTAAGACCTGTTGAAATACACACTGTCACGTCATAGTAGTCGACACGCTAATTCTGTGGACTGTCGTTTTGTATCAGTTGTGTCAGACTTTAATTTGACCGTTTATTTTGTAATGCAGATCAATGTAATAATAATAACAGTTGCAACAGCAAATGGTGGTAGAATAAACAAGCACCGATAGGTTTCTTTTCCAAGTTCAGTTAACTTATATATTTATATTGAGGGTGTACAACAATTCAATTATAAATCCAATGGAATACTTTTCTCTCCCCTTCCACTCTGCTGAGAGTTGTAGGCCTACATGTACAATAGACACAGCAAAGCAAAACATAACGGCACATCAATAACAACAGTGGGCTCTATGCAGCATCACATCCAGTCTAAGAGCATTTTACCCTCAACATTGAAAGAAAGAAAAGGATTACCTGCAATAGCCTATTTGTAACTTTCTAAACCAACACAGCTATGGCTGTGTTCACACAAACCCAGAAAGCTGGGCATAGGAAAATACGACTTGAATGTGTATATGGTTGTTAAACAACTTTTGTCCATTTGGTTGTTGTTGACCAGATTAGATGCTGGTCATTGGTTATTTTATTGAACTAGAGAGGTTCCCGTGGGGCCTCTACGGCAGGGCCCGTTGGGCACTGGCCTACTTGGAATGATGCAAGTTGGAAATGAATGCCCCACCCAGATATTAGGCTATGTCTGTGTCCCTTTTATGCCCGACGTCAGAATGATGTCAGGTTTATCTGTGTCCCTTTATTCCTATATGTGGAGTTCTGTGTCAGCCATGCCCAAATATGGAGTGTTGGGATGTCAGAACAGGCCATCTTGTGGAGTTCTGTGTCAGGCATGCCCAAATATGGAGTGTAGTTGAAGTCAGAAGTTAGAACAGGCCAGCTCCATATATTGACGCTGGGCAGGGCCCGGTCCAGAGCCCGGACAAGGCCTTTTGGGGGGCGGTTCTGGACAACCGTGGGTCCGTCCGACTTGACACCGGGCACTGCACCCCCTGCGGTGGTGTGGAACGCATGTTTCAAATTTGAAGTCGGTGGGGCTTACGGTTCTCGAGGTACGTGGATTTCACGCAGACAGACACAGACAAACAGAGACATGATTAAATGGTAGATAATTATGTATTATGAGCTCACAGTCCAAGTCCAGTGGTGCTGCAGAATACTTTAATATTTGGAATGTATCAATGTCACTTCAGTTTAACCACTTAAACCCTTTATACTTGGACCACCAAACCTAATATATGGACTACACCTGTAGCCCCCTCCGGTAGATACGTCACAAGGCGTTCTTTGTTGTACAGACATTTATTTAGCGTATGCTAAATGCCGTGAGAACTGAATGAAAACATAAGATAATATACATTCAGTACAATATTCTCATAGAGAACAATAATGATAAACAACACAGATTACAATAAACAAACACAAATGTAACAAATATACCTCATTGGCCGCATCCACTTTGTGGGGAATAAACGGGGGAAATCTTCTCAGTATCAGTACAATTAACTCTGATATCATGAACTGAACTCAAAACAGCAGATCTACATGTGGCAGCAGCAATGCACTTTAGCTGTTGCACGCTGAAGCTTTTTTTTGATTGATTGAAATATTTATTAACAGTTTGTAGAATTTACAGTACATTTTAAGCACAAACTCAATACAAAGACTGTTAACTGTGAGTGGACGACCCAATTAAGCATTACACTTGTTTACAACAGGGTCCACCTTGTTCAATTCATCAAAACATTTAGAGACATGTAAATAGACACTTCTATATAGTTAAAGAACGGAACAGGAATTCATCATAAAGGAAGCAAAAAGGGAAAAGATACATATACAGTGAGGGGAAAAAAGGGAGGGGGGGTGATGGGGGGGATTCAGATTTTACAGGGGCCAGTTTCGAATTGCAGCCATCCGTAGGTGCCCTTTGAGAGCGGTTTTGAAGGGGTCAAGGGATTCACATGTCTTAATGACTGTTGGTAGGGCGTTCCACATTTTGGTGGCATAGGAGCGAAAATAATTTAGTCCCTGGGTTGTACATGGTTTGTTGCACTCCCTCTGGTGTTGTGGGTGTGGACTTTGTTTACATTAAGGAAGTATTTAGTCAGGTACATGGGTATCTTGGTGGTGTATCGAATCTTGTGGACCAGACCCATTGCAAGATGCTGTACTCTGTCATCGACCCTAAGCCATCCCAGCCTGTCAAAGTGGGCCTCCAGGATGGAACCTAGGTAGGTAATTTCATCTTTTCGTGTGATAATATTGTCACCCACTCTAACCAAGAAGCCATCTGCCTTGCTGAGATTACTATTTGATCCGAAGAGAATGGATTCAGTGTTTCCCAGGTGTAAGGATAGTTTGTTATCAGCGAGCCAGGTGCAGATTCTACAGAGTTCAGAGCTGAGTCTTTTCAACCTGCAGTTTGTTCCTGTCCGAGACCAGCAGTGCTGAGTCATCTGCGAACAGGAACAAGTTGCAGTCACAAGCTGATGTCATGTCGTTTACATATATTAGGAACAGTAAAGGCCCTAGTATGCTTCCTTGTGGAACGCCACAGCTCACTGGGAGGGGGGGGGGGACAGTGTTCCGTTCACCTCCACCATCTGTTCTCTCCCCTCCAGGTAGGATTGCATCCAGCTCACTCATGTGCTATCAAAACCAATAACCTTTAGCTTGTTAACCAGTATGGAGTGTTTCACGGTGTCAAAAGCCTTTTGGAGGTCCAGCATGACCATGCCGCAGTATTTTCCAGCATCCACCTCGTGTTTGATGTGGTCGCTCAAATAGAGGAGGCATGTGTCAGTGGAGTGGGATGTTCTGAAACCAGATTGGAACTCGTACAACAATGTATTAGTGGCAAGATACTTTTCAACCTGTTCATAGACTATTTTTTCCATCACTTTCGAGATGGAGCTTAGAATAGAAATAGGGCGGTAGTTGCCGGGTTCTAATTTACTCCCTTTTTTGTACAGGGGGGTTACTTTGGCCAGTTTAAAATCTTGGGGGACCTGTCCCTGTTTGATGGAGAGGTTTACTATGTGAGTCATGACTGGAGCTATGGAAATGGCTGAGTCTCTGAGAAATTTGGAGGGAATATTGTCATGGCCAGTGGCCTTGTGGGGTTGGAGGGCACTCAGTTTTTGAAGTACCTCCTCAGTTGTTACCCTTGCCATTTTAAAATCATCTTTACAAACACCTTGGTTTTTGTAGAAGGCTTTGATGTGCTCTACACCAAAACGCCCAGAGTGGGAGGGCAGTTTGTTAACCAGCATTGTTGCAATGTTTGTAAAGAAGATGTTCAAGTGGTTGGCAGCGTCCAAAAGATGAAATCACAGGAATAATGGAAGTCACTGGAGTTCTTACAACAACATGCAACAGGTAGGATGGAATTATTGACAGGGAAGGCTAGGGATGGGTATCGTTAGGATTTTTTCGAGTCCGGTACCGATTCCGGTTCTGCTTATCGTTTCCGGTTCTTAACGGTTCCCTATTTCGGTTCCAAAATGATATAAAAGAGGTCAAATGTTTAACAAAAAATGTCAATGTCAATTTAAGACATGTAATGAATAAATAGTGTAACATCCTCTTCCTCCTCATTCAGTTGAGCCATTTGTGGATAATATAGTAACAAAATAAATGGTATAAACTTAAGGTCAATTGTTTTTCACAAAGCTTTTATTTTTAAGACTTTGATTTAAGACAGATGAATAGAGTATAGACCAACATCCTTTCCTTTAACAGTTGAGCCATTTGTGGATACTACAGTTACCTCTTACTATACTACTGACAATGTCAACAAATAATATATGCCTGAGAGACTACACAACATCACTGCAACAAAGTCAGAAATCTAGAAACAAATAAAAAGATAGTCTCATGTAGTCTCATGTGGTGCACAGTCTGCATGGCATGTCAGAGCAGAGTGTATACTGTATACTAAAGACATGTATAATGAATAGTATAACATCTTCTCCTTTATTGAGCCATTTGTGGATAATATAGTGATTCTTTTAAATGTATCTATATAATATCGATTCTGTATTTACCCAGGGCAATAGTGTTGTAGGCTACTTCTCTTATTACCAATAACAAATAAAAGCATGTCTGAGATCTGAGAGCAACACACACACGATTGACTGTGCAAATTAGCATCGCTAATGAAGGGGAGGGGGCAGCGCATCAATGGGGGATCAATGAAAACAAAGGCGGCTTGCATGCTGTGGTTTGCTACTAACAGATATGTGCATGTACACGGGCTTCCCAAAGTAGGCTATCTTTTGTTGTTTTTTCGCCACCTCTCGAAGTTAGACTGGGACCCTATACGCCGTGATCACACACACACAGTCACACAGTCTCACACACACACACACACACACACACACACACACACACACACTCACAGTCACACACACACACGGCTGCGCACTCGAAGTGAGTGCAACAACGCTTTCTCTCCTCGTCTCATGTTGATTCAATGCTGCGCAGCCAGCGTGCTGCGCATGTATGCAGTGAAGACTCAGACAAGGCGCAAGATTCCTGTCCCCTCTCTTAAAAGTTTCCTCCCATAAACTTCACTTGAAAATTACGTTTAAGAAACTTTAATAATGATGTTGCCTTGCCTGGCAGGCACAGCGCGTGTCACTGTCTAGACTCCTCGACAACTAACTCAATGCAGAGAGATGGCTCCGCCTCTGCAAGCCACAAGCCCACAACTCGTCGCTAATGCAACGCAATGTAGGCTTGTAGATCAGCTCTGTTCCCTGTGCATCTATTAAGGGAAGAAAATAAATAAATATCGTGTGACTGCGTGTCTGTGGGAACCGATAGAGAGAACCGATATTGAATTATTGTAATGGGTACCCGGTACCCAGGCATGTTCGGTTCGGTACATACTTGGTCCCGAAATTCGGTACCCACCCCTAGGGAAGGCAGACCTAATTGACAATAAAAGTGCTTACACTCGGTTCTCTTGCATTAAATTAGACAGGGAACACTTGCTATGTTTGTCAATCAAGAGATTTGAGAGGATTTATTTGTTACTCTCACAAAAGTTACCCATAGAGGCGTACCAATGCAAACACTTTCATCTCCTTGTAGGAGCCAAAATAGACATTTTGTTTGTTTATTCTATTTGTTTATTTTTCCCCACGCTTGGGTTTTCGATGTGCCACAGCCCTTACCTGATTGATGAGCTCCTGCTGTGTGTCTGCTAATCACTTTACTTATGTCAGCTGTGTGTCTGGGCAGTGGCATTCAGTGAGAGAATGGGGGTGAGCTCTAGGCTCAATATTTTCTGTTGACCGTTAAATGGTAAATGGTGCATTTATATAGCGCCTTTATCCAAGGCGCTTTACATAGATTGTGCATTACATTCACCCATTCACACACACATTCATACACCGATTGCGGCGGAAGCCATGCAAGGTACCAACCAGCACATCGGGAGCAATTTGTGGTTCAGTGTCTTGCCCAAGGACACTTCGACATGTAGACAGGAGGTGCCGGGATTCGAACCGCCGACCCACAGCTCAGCCTCATAGCACTACTTCTAATTTGATTTGATGGGAAGAAGTAGACAACACTCCTCTTTTCTTGACTGTGCTGTCAAAGGCAGTAGCGTCCGAGCCTTCTTTTAAGTTTCACTATCAACGACCGGTTGCTACCTCACGGGGGTTAAACAATGCAATGCACGTCACGGTGGAAAACCTCCCCCGTTTTATTTTTTACTTTATGGAGTCAATCACATGTACACTTCCTTGTAAAATAAATACATTTTCTTTTCACATTTGTTTTTCACATGTTCCATGTCACTGTTGTTATCTGACTTTGACCCATTTCCCCCCCATTTTTTGGTGCATACATACATACAGACAAAAATCAACCTTTCACCTATTTCAAAACAAGGAAAGAACCTCCCCTGTTTTCAAGGCAGTCGAGCGATAATCTTTATTCTACCACAGGTTGTTTCGAGGAAGCAATCTGATTGGTTGAAACAGCCTTCTAGCCGTGGGTTAAACCAGCACCATTCACCACCTAATCAAAACAAATAATTCAGCTGCTCTGTTCTCCCAGAGCGCTAGCAAACCCGGTGGCTAGGCTAGCTAGTTTATTGGGACATTTGTTGTCGTATATATTATTTCAGCGATTTTCTTAGTTTTAAGGGTAACTGTTTCGGCGATTTTCTTAGTTTTAAGGGTAACTGTTGTAGAATTGCAATATTACACGAGAGGGTGTGGTTTATTCAGTGATGCTTGCGGAACTCGACTTCGTCTCGTTCCTGACCGCATCTCTGTCGTGGCAATAATCACGTTAACCCACACCCTCTCGTGTAATATTGCTTAAATATGGATTTGAAAGAACCAGCTCGGACGTCAGGTGCTCTGCAACACACTAAGGGCCGATTCATACTCCTATTATACCGCTGTTTCGGCGCTGTAGTGCCGAAATGATTTCGGCTCGTCAGATATTTTCAGTAGCACCGAAGAGCCGACTTTAGGACGGTACCCGCTAACCTGACGCTGCCAGATCCAAGAAGCTTGCTACACAAATTTGTTTCACAGCTTATTGGGATCTGGGATCGCGGAAGCAAATTCGATGACGGGGCTGTTCCTTTTTTTCAAGATACTTGGTAGATGATTGGATGGGACCGTCTGTCTATCACCGTGTGGGCGTGCAAACAAAACCAATCATAATGACGTGTCTATATAGCTTCACATCCGGTTTCGCCCATGTCCCGCCCTTAGCTCACGCTGATTGGTCCGGTACGGAACGGATTTTTGTCAGCTCAACTGCCTGAGAGATCCCAGATGACTGCTGTGTTGGGGAACATGGTTACCCAATACCGCCCTCATCTGGCAGCGTCAGGTTAGGTACCCGCCCCCCCGAACCTCAAATGACGTCAAATTGTAGGCTCTACAGCGCCGAACCGACTTTTATTCGGCTCTAAAATAGGAGTATGAATCGACCCTTTAGTGCTACCGGGTGTTTCAATAACAAGCGAGGATGCACACAAACCAATGACCCATCGTGTGTGCAAACTGCAATCATAAGGTGGTCAGAACTTAATATAAAGGAAACATGATTTTACCAATACCAGCCCCCAAAAATCATTAGTGTCATTAATGTATGGAAAAACAGACGTTGGAAAAACATGTGGAACAACTTGTTTTAAGCCCTGGCCCCTGTGTGTGCGTGGTTGTGTGCATGGTATGCAAAGCTTCTCTGTCCAATGGTGATGCTGTGATCATTCAGGTTGCTGAATGATAACTAAACATTATTTTCTGTTGATTTCCACAGAGCACCACAGGAGGAGATCTCACGCCATCAGAGATGGCTTCCAAAATAAATGTAGCACGGTCAGAGGAACAGCGGGAGATGGACCAGGGACATGGACTGTTTGATGCAACGCTGCAACCCGTAGTAAAGTTGTACAGGATATGTAGGTACCGTTTTATTTACAGCTAGTTAAACATGTGCTCTGTAACTGTCCTGTTGTACCCGGTTCTACTGCACAAGTGCTGAAATCTTTGCCACTGATGGGGCCTGGCAACATCTCAAATCTTCTGTTAACAGTTTAAAGGCCCATGACGTAAATCACCATCAAGTTCAAGTGCACAGCCATGTGCTCCGTCAAATTAGTCATATGAAAACGGATCGCATCGCTCCACAGCTTAGATGCGCTCGTTGCACAATCCTCTGTGTTGCACAACAGTGACACGTCATCGAAAATGTTCCCTGCCTGTTTAGCCGGCGAGAACGGAAATCTTAAAACGTTAATAACTCGCGATCTAAATCATCCCGCCTAATAATAAAAAATGTTCCTGTGTTTGACGGCCCTTCGCGGTCGTGATGGATTTTTTCTTACCTCGCGTTGTTGTCGATCGACTCTATAGTGGCGTAGCGTGGCGTTATTTAATGGCTGTCACCTCGACCAGGTAATGCGGCCGTTGGCCACATTAAAATGTAATTGACCGCTTGCCTGCTTGGGGCATAAGCTGTGATGTAACATTTGGGAAAACGCCCATCATCAATAGATATATAATAGAATAGAGTTAAAACACTAGACATTATTACAAAACAAATCGGTAAGTAGGAAAATCAATCTTATCCAATCAGAAAACACATTGATTTGCTCTCTGCTGATGTTACCTTCCCTCTCCTCCTAGATTTCACAGACCTCCCTGTGTGTAAGGAAGAGGTTTCCCCTGAACAACAGGAGAGGGGCCTCAGTCTGGTCCTGGTGAAACTAGAACCTCCACAGATTAAAGAAGAACAGCAGGAGAGGAGCCTCAGTCTGGTCCAGGTGAAACTAGAACCTCTACAGATTAAAGAAGAATGGCAAGAGAAAAGCCTCAGTCTGGTCCAGGAGGAATCAGAGCCTCCACAGATTAAAGATGAACAGGGGGATCTACTTCAAAGACCAGAAGAACCTGTTTGGTCAATGTTTAAATTATTAGCAGTGAAAAGTGAGGTTGATGAAGACATCTCTTCACACTGCTCTGAAGTTGAACTGGAATCTGACACTGAAGTAACTGACGACAGTGATGATTGGGGTGAAACAAGTGGAGGTGTGCACACTGGAGCAAAACCTTTTCAGTGTAAACATTGTGACAAGAGTTTCAGCCATTCAACTAACTTTAGGAGTCACCAGCGTTGCCACACTGGAGATAAACCTTTCCATTGTAAACACTGTGACAAGAGTTTCAATTTGTTAAGTCATCTGAAGAGACACCAGAATGTCCACACTGGAGTTAAACCTTTTCAGTGTAAACATTGTGACATGAGTTTCAGTTTGAAAGGTAACCTGAAGAGACACCAGCATCTCCACACTGGAGCAAAACCTTTTCAGTGTAAACATTGTGACAAGAGTTTCAGACAGTCAAGTGATCTGAAGACACACCAGCGTGTCCACACTGGAGAAAAACCTTTTAATTGTAAACATTGTGACATGAGGTTCAGTCGGTCAGATACACTGAAAATACACCAGCGTGTCCACACTGGAGAAAAACCTTTCCATTGTAAACATTGTGACAAGAGTTTCAGACATTCAGGTGATCTGAAGACACACCAGCGTGTCCACACTGGAGAAAAACCTTTCCAGTGTAAACATTGTGACAAGAGTTTCAGCCGTTCAACTAACTTTAAGACGCACCTGCGTATCCACACTGGAGAGAAACTTTTCCAGTGTAAACATTGTGACAAGAGTTTCAGGCTTTCAACTAACTTTAAGACGCACCTGCGTATCCACACTGGAGAAAAACCTTTCCATTGTAAACATTGTGACAAGAGTTTCAGACAGTCAGGTGATCTGAAGACACACCAGCTTATCCACACTGGAGAAAAACCTTTCCAGTGTAAACATTGTGACAAGAGTTTCAGGCGTTCAACTAACTTTAAGACGCACCTGCGTATCCACACTGGAGAAAAATCTTTCCACTGTAAACATTGTGACAAGAGTTTTAGAGTATCATCTCACCTGAAGTCCCACCAGCGTGTCCACACAGGAGAAAAACCTTTCCAGTGTAAACATTGTGACATGAGTTTCACGGAATCAAGTAATCTGAATAGACACCAGCTTCTCCACACTGGAGAAAAACCTTTTCAGTGTAAACATTGTGACAAGAGTTTCAGTCAGTCAAATACTCTGAAGACACACCAGCATATCCACACTGGAGAAAAACCTTTCCAGTGTAAACATTGTGACAAGAGTTTCAGTCAGTCAAATGCTCTGAAGACACACCAGCATAGTCACACAGGAGAAAAACCTTTCCAGTGTAAACATTGTGACATGAGTTTCACCCAATCAAGTAATCTGAATAGACACCAGCTTCTCCACACTGGAGAAAAACCTTTTCAGTGTAAACATTGTGACAAGAGTTTCAGTCAGTCAAATACTCTGAAGACACACCAGCATATCCACACTGGAGAAAAACCTTTCCAGTGTAAACATTGTGACAAGAGTTTCAGACAGTCAGGTGATCTGAATAGACACCTTCTTGTCCACACTGGAGAAAAATCTTTCCACTGTAAACATTGTGACAAGAGTTTTAGAGTATCATCTCACCTGAAGTCCCACCAGCGTGTCCACACAGGAGAAAAACCTTTCCAGTGTAAACATTGTGACATGAGTTTCACGCAATCAAGTAATCTGAATAGACACCAGCTTCTCCACACTGGAGAAAAACCTTTTCAGTGTAAACATTGTGACAAGAGTTTCAGTCAGTCAAATACTCTGAAGACACACCAGCATATCCACACTGGAGAAAAACCTTTCCAGTGTAAACATTGTGACAAGAGTTTCAGTCAGTCAAATGCTCTGAAGACACACCAGCATAGTCACACAGGAGAAAAACCTTTCCAGTGTAAACATTGTGACATGAGTTTCACCCAATCAAGAAATCTGAATAGACACCAGCTTCTCCACACTGGAGAAAAACCTTTTCAGTGTAAACATTGTGACAAGAGTTTCAGTCAGTCAAATACTCTGAAGACACACCAGCATATCCACACTGGAGAAAAACCTTTCCAGTGTAAACATTGTGACAAGAGTTTCAGACAGTCAGGTGATCTGAATAGACACCTTCTTGTCCACACAGGTGAAAAACCTTTCCATTGTAAACATTGTGACAAGAGTTTCATGTTTTCAAGTAATCTGAAGACACACCAGCTTATCCACACTGGAGAAAAACCTTTTACTTGTAAACATTGTGATATGAGGTTTAGTCGGTCAGATAACCTGAAAACACACCAGTGTGTCCACACTGGAGAAAAACCTTTCCATTGTAAATATTGTGACAAGAGTTTCAGACAGTCAGGTGATCTGAAGACACACCAGTGTCTCCACACTGGAGAAAAGCTCTCGCCACAATGTTTGTCAAGTCCAATTATGGATGGATGAGATTCATGATCAAAGTGAGATGGCAGTAAAATCTAAGATCTACCCATATTTCAGGATGTCTTCTATCAATTGAAATGATGAGTAAGCATCTATGACAAAGGGCCATGAAAATATGACCTTGATGTGGCTTAATTTGCCCCAGGTAAGGGGTAACTGGTAAGTTGATCCAAGTCGAGGGGCAAGTTGAACCACATGATATTTTAAAAGCTTAAACATAGATTAAACAACAGATAATGTATTCACTTATCGATAATATTATAATAACAGTTTAACCTTTTGCTAATTGTCTATTTTGTTTATTTATTATTTAAACAATTAAGACAATTAAATAAAGTTTGTTATTCAGAACCTTATATTTGCAATAGTGTTAATACAATATTGCAAACTTCTCTTAAGAGTATGTACATGCAAATTAAAGGTCATTCATTTAGAAAACAATGACTAGAATAAGCTACTTCAGACCATTTATTTTCTAAAGGATTCACATGGTTCTATCCATTGGCAAATCATCAACGTGTATGCTATTACATTTTAGACCTAGGTATAACAGTCATTTTACTTTGACCGACAAAAAACAGTTTTTTGTGTAAAACAATGTTTTTTACTTTCCCCATGTGCTTCCCAACTTGGTGGTTCAAATATATATATTAGCACAAAAAACTCACATATTTTGAGCGTTCTTCAGCGTATTACCCGCACGGCCGGTCTATCGCTAGTTCTCTTATTCAAGCATGCAAAAACCAAATCTGTCGTGTATGATGTGAAAACATGCCATAGAATGCTGTGGCGCTAACTGTTCCGATTAGTAATGGTGGGCCGGATTTTTTCATAACTCGCCCATCCCACCCCGCCACGGGAGCCGGGACCGGCTTTTCAACACCCAGCAAGTCCAGATCCATTCAATTGCTTTGGAGAGAGAGAGAGAGAGAGAGAGAGAGAGGAGGAGGGGGGGGGGGCAGGGACGTGCAGAGGGAATTTGAAGGGCAGGGGCAGGAATTCAATAAGGCACCTTTATTTTTCTTTTACATTTCTACCCAGATTTAACTCATTTTAAACACTAGGAAATAACCCAACCAGCCTGTCTAGAGAGAGATGGGAAGTGCATTCAATCATTTATTAATTGTTGCACCCCTATATCCATTCCCTGCACAGTGCTAATCATGTCCTAGTCTTAGACACCTCATAACTCCATACCTGCAATCTCTGATATGCACTGCAATGTTTTTGTTTTTTTATCAGATCTACAAGCTCACAATGCATGGCAATGTGGTGCTCTGTGAGCTTGTAGATCAGGGGAGGGGGGGGGGGGAGTTCCACCACTCGGTTCACACGGGTGTGATTTTTTTCACTTGAGCTGACTCAGCCATGTTTGAGTTGCGACCCAATAGGCACAGAATAGTAAATTGTCAGATTAGTAAATCCTACTTTCTTCCTATCCATTTCCAAAGCAAACATCAGGACCCCTTATCTCTTTTTGCCATTCTCTCCTACAACACCATGGAGTCCTCACTCTTTCCTTCTCATGTCTTTCTTTTTCCTCATGTTCATGAAATCCTTATTGGCTATAGCTATTTTTTTTTTTTTAAAGGTATATTCATTGATTTCACTCAAAAAACCTTAGGTTTCGTTTTTGGCTGTGGGACCCAGCCTTTCGTCCAATCAGGATAGAGAGTCAAAAACGAAACCTAAGGTTTTTTGACCCCCAGGGGTTAACTGGGGACAGGGAGGAACTCCTTATATGGCCAGCACACTCTAGTAGGGAGGATTATCACAACAAAACAAAAAAATAAGTGATATTTGAATTAAGTGAAATCACTGAATATACCTTTAAAGAAAAGAAAATACCTATGGTGAAAGGAGAAGGCGTCAAAGTTCCAAGTGGGAGATTGTTTTCCTCATTAAATCCTTATTGGCTATTGCTATTATTTATTTTAAAAGAAAATACCTATGGTGAAAGGAGAAGGTGTCAACGTTCCAAGTGGGAGGGTGGGGGGTTGTTTTGTTTTGTTTCAGTTTTGTAACTAGCTGCATCAACCCAATCCAATAAACTGTTCATATAGTAGCAAAACTGTCCTGTTTCCTGTTTGTTCTCCGTTTATGTAATTGTATGTACAAAAACAGAAAAAGAAGCATAACATTTGTACTGCATTTTTCCTGTGCCTTCTATGCTGAATAAAAAACTTAACTTTGGTCTGACATACTAACAGTCCTACAGTCAGGAGTCCAACACCCTACCTATAACCCAAGTCTAACCTCACAGGAAGCCACGGGTTAGTTTTAACCTGCCACGGGTTAGTTTTAACCCGCCACGCATGTTATCAGAATGGGTACAGTCCTAAGAATACAAGTCTACAGACTTGTTTACATCAGGGTCATCCATTGTCAATTAATCAAGAAATCTGTATACTTCTATACTGCAGGAAGTATACAGAAGAAACAAATGCACTCTTTTGGAGTGTGACTGTACTCTGTCTACTAATTTAATACTAATACAATTCAATTCAATTCAATTTTATTATAGTGTCAAATCACAACGAGTTGTCTCAAGACACTTTACAACCAACAAAGATCCACCCAGAGCAAGCAATATTGCGAATTTGCGACAATGTTAACGAAAAACTCCCCTTTAGGAGAGGAGAAACGTCAGGCAGAACCCGACTCTAGGGTGGGCGGCCATCTGCCTCGACCGTGTCGGTGGGGTGGGGGGGGGGGGGGGGGTAGAGGGAGAGAGAGAGAGAGATAGACCAGAATGCAGCTGCTAGGTTACTTACAGGCACACGTAAGCGAGACCACATCAGCCCTGTACTAGCCTCCCTCCACTGGCTTCCTGTGCGATACAGGATTGACTTCAAAGTATTGCTCTTTGTCTTTAAGTGTCTAAATGGTTTGGCACCCATTTATTTATCTGAACTGCTGAAACCCTATGCTCCGACACGGACGCTCAGGTCCTCTGACCAGCTTCTCCTGGTGGTGCCTAAAACCAGGCTGAAGCTCAGAGGTTATCAAGCTTTTGCAGTGGCAGCTCCCAAGCTCTGGAAGGAGCTGCCTCTGCACACAAGACAAGCCCCCACCCTCCAGGTGTTTAAGTCACGCCTCAAGACTTACCTTTATTCCTTGGCTTTTCCAAGCACAGTATGAGATGTTCGATGTTTAACGTGACACTGTGCATGTTGTTTGTGGTTGTTTTGTGGTTTTTAAATGAAGTTGTTGTTTAATGTTGAAGTTGTTTTTTAATGTTTTACTGTAAAGCACTTTGGTACAACGTTGTTGTTTTAAAATGTGCTATATAAATAAAGATGGTATGGTATGGTATGGTATAGACAGAGAGAAATAGACAGGTGGTCTCCATGGAGGGGTCTGGTCCACATCTGGTTGAGGTCGAGCTCTGTGAGGCCGGGTCCGGGTCACACTTCTGGTGGGCTCCATGAAGAGGCCTGATCCACGGTCACACTCGGCAGTCAGTTGGGGGTTAATATTAGAGGTCCACAGAACTGCGACGGGGAGGACGAAAAGAGACTCCGGGGAGAGATTCCCCGGATGTTGGATTAGTGGCAGGCCTTACTGGAGCCTATATAGTGTATATTATAAGTACTGCTGGGAGACAGACCCACACAACAATGTACGACTATGGTATCCAGCTAGACTTGGAGACAACTCTAGCTATAGGCTTTGTCGTAGAGAAAGGTTTTCAACCTAGTCTTGAATGTGCAGAGCGTGTCAGCCCCACGGACCGAAGCCGGGAGAAGGTTCCACAGCTGAGGTGCCTGGGACCTAAACGCCCTGCCTCCTATTGTAACTTTTGATATTTTTGGGACAGTAAGCATTTTTGCATACTGTAGACGCACTGGTGTTCTATTTGGTTTGTAGGGATCAATGAGATATTTGAGATATTGTGGTGCCTGACCATTGAGAGCTTTGTAGGTAAGGAGAAGAATTTTGAACTCTATTCTGTGTTTGACAGGGAGCCAGTGTAGGGAGGCCAGTGAAGGAGTGATATGGTCTCTTCTTCTGGTACCTGTCAGCACACGCGCCGCAGCATTTTGAACTAGCTGTAGGCTTTTCAGAGACTTACCTGGGCAGCCTGATAATAGCGAGTTGCAGTAGTCCAGCCTTGAGGTAACAAATGCGTGGACAAGTTTTTCTGCGTCATTTTTGGACAGGATGTGCCTAACCTTTGCAATATTTCGCAGGTGAAAAAAGGCAGTCTTTGAGATTTGTTTGATGTGCGATTTGAAAGACATATCTACTAAACTATGACATATATGTTCAATAAACTTGTCATGGGGCAGCCCATGCCCTATACACACACACACATGCGCTCTGATTAAGGACATTGCATGCACGCACGCAACACAGCTGCAGCCAAGTACTGTTGAGGAGTAGTGGTGTTTCACAATGTTCAGGCCAGGCAGGGCAAAGTAGGCTATGTCTATCTTTTGAAATGAATGAAAATCCAAATTATGTTTAGTCTAAAATAGAACATCTAGTTGAATGGTTAGTTATTCATGTTTTGCTGATATCTGTGAGCTTGTAGATACGTTGATTTGAGTTCATGGTTCTCTGTTTGCGGTAGGATCCTGTCCTATAACGATGAATGGAACACTGTCCCTGTTTACCTTTTTACCTGCTCTATGAGGATTTTGCTGCTCTTGGCTATATAAACTCTGCAACAAAAGTTCGGAAACTTAACTTTTTCCACTTAAATAATACCAATCTGTATTGTATTTTATATCATTTGAATTGGTGATTAGTCACATTTACAACGAGGTATGGATTGTAAGGGTTCGGCGGTCGTGGAATCAGCAATACAGCTGAACGTGTGGGTAGCGTCTCCAACAAATATGCCAAAGTCGTTCAACCCTTGCTTTGAGTTGCTTGGATGATTGCATTCTCCCACAGTAATGAGGATATAAAGTACAAAAAACATCACATATTAGCCATTCTTTACACTTTATTAATGTTACACTCCGTGTTAGGGAACTCAGTAGCGGGTGAAAGATCCAAAAGCAGCTGTAACAGCTTGGCACCATGCTGGTCAACCAACCCATTCCTCAACCAGGTTTTGTTGCAAGTCAGCCAACGTGGTTCTGTTGGTCACTCTAGCATGTACAGCATGCCCAAGCTGATCCCACACGTGTTCAATTGGGTTGAGGGTCTGGACTCACGGCAGGCCATTCCATCCTCTCCACTCCCACATTCTGGAGCTAGGCTACTCTGATAATCCTGGCTCTGGGGGGCAAGCGTTGTCATCCTGGATGACCTGGAGGATGGCGTTAGGTCCCAGATTCTGAAGATATGGGATCACCACTGCATGCATGGCCCCAGAATCTCATCCCGATGTCTCACTGCATTGAGATTGCCTTCAATGATGACAACTTCAAGTTCTGTCTTGCCTGTGAGACAGATACTGCCCCGCCCCCATACCATACCAAGAGTTGTGGTGGCTGCATATCATCTTCCAGACGCTACTGAGTTCCCTAACACTGAGTGTAAAGTTAATAAGGTGTAAAAATTGCCAATATGTGTAATTGTTTTGTTTGTTTGTTTATTCCTTATTAATGTGGGAGAGTGCAATCATCCAATTAATCCACTAAGCAACTCAAAGCAAGGGTGAATACCATGCCATTTTGGCACAGTTTGTGGAGGCGCTACCCACACGTTTAGCTGTGTTGCTCATTCCACAAAAAGCATGATCCTTACAATCTATACCTCGTTGTAAAGGTGACTAATCAAGGATTAAAATGGTATAAAATACAATACTGATTGGTGTTGTAAACTCTTAAGTACTGGACCCTCGTCTGGTTTGACAGACAGGTAGTGTGTGCAGGCTGGGTGGTGTGTGATAATCCGGTTGAAGTATTCCTTCTGTATGGCGACTGCGGCGGCGGGCCAGGGAGAACAATAACGCGACACGAGACAGTATCACGCTAAAGGTTCACAAAGTTTATTACACAATCAGGAACATATATAGTGCTGGATCGTAATGACGTGACTAGATATGAGTCATAATAACGTGCCTACTGGCTGCAGCAAGGCTGACCTTGCTGTCTGAGATGTCTCTCGTAGCCTAAATATAAAGTATGCTACAGATCAGGCAGTACACAATACATATCAAGTACACTGTGTCTCACGTTCAAGTACACAGACATGGGCGGTCATGATTATAACAATTGGTATTATTAAAGTGGAGAAATAATGGACCAAAGTTACGTTTCCAAACGTTTGTTGCTGAGTTTATAGTATGTCTTTAAGGGTGCGTACGGAAATGCGCACTGGGAGCGCACTCGCCTATTAGTTTGCATTGCACAGTGTGCTCAGTGCACTATTTCTGAATGTGGCCTACACGCAGTCCCACCCCTTCCATGACGACGCCAGGCCCAGGAAATAATTCCCAATGCATTTTTCCCATAGACATTTCAAAACTAATTATTTCAAGACCTTATTTATTTAAATACCGTGTACAAAGCCAACTCGTGTTGTGACAAATGACAACAAACACAATATTTTGGCCTAAACAAATAATTACAAAGAAGAAAAACAACAACAAAAAGTGTTGTAACCTGCCGTTTTCTTCTTCTTTCTAATTAAGTTCGGCCCGAAAAATTGTGTTTGTTGTCATGAGTTGTCACAACTCGAGTTGGCTTTGTACGAGGCTTAAAAGGTCTTTAAATAAATACTTTTTGAAAGGAAAATGAACGGGGAATCATTTCCTGGGCCCTAGTAGGGGGCGAGACTGCGACGCTCTATTGTAAACAAGTGTAATGCTTTATGGTGTCGTCCAGTTGTATTGAGTTGTGCTTGAAATGTACTGTAATTCTCCAAAACTGTTAATACATTCTTCAATCAATCAATCAATACTAGGCAACAATAATATTTTCAGGAAATTGAAGGCAAAAACGATAATTAATTAATGAATGCGAGAATAAATTGCAGTGTGACCACCCAGGTGGTCCCAGGCCCATCTAATAATTAATTCCTGCCTGGCCACTGTTTCAACCTGTTCATAGACAATTTTCCATCACTTTTGAGATGGAGCTAATAGGGCGGTAGTTGCCAGGGTCTAATTAGCTCCCTTTTATTATTCAGTTAAATATATTCCATCTGGTTACCAACTCTCCATCAGTTAGCTGCATGGGGACCACCTACTAACCCCCTCAAGGACCACTGGTGTAATGCATTTGCTATAATACAACTCCTATGCCGCATAGTATTACGCTGTATCATGGCTCCCCCCTAGTGACCGTTTATGGTACGTGCACGCTCCAGCAGCAGCGCTAGTGCCATTATGCACAACCTAGCCCTGTAAACATGACTCTCGTATTCATACGAGAGTCATGACGCAACTTCACCCTGGTTTTTGCAGACGCTACATTTAAAAATAATTAAAATATATAAACATTCGCATTTCAAATATAAAGTACTCACAAAGTGTCCCACGGGTGTTAGTTAGTAGCAGCGCCAGCGATTAGAATTTCTGCATCCCGCGTTGTTTAATAAAAAGCATTTTTATCCGAGGTGTTATTTTGCCATTGGCTTTCAACTACGCGCCCCTATCGGTCGAGAGGAGGGTGGCACTCGGTGTGTTCGATATAAGTACGCTGACCGCCCTGCCAATACAGACTAATAGGCGAGTGCGCTCCCGGTGTGCAACTTTGGATTTCCCAAACGAACCCCGTTTGAAAAAAGTAGCCGGAGAGCTCGGACAAAAATGCTTTTTATTAAAGAACGCGGGACGTAGCAATTCTAATCGCTCGCGCTGCTACTAACTAACACCCGTGGGACACTTTGTGAGTACTTTATATTTGAAATCTGAATGTTTATATATACGGAAATCTTGTAAATGCAGCGACTGCAAAAAACAGGGCAAAGTTACTGCATGACTGTCATGATAATTATCATGGCAGTCATGTTCCAGGGCTATGCACAACCCTATGTGTGATCGCCGCCGGCATCGATTTGAAATGTGACGTGGAAGAATTACCGGAGAGGTGCATCCATTGTGAAGGAAACCATGGTGCAGGAGCGGCAATTTGTCCTAAAAGAGTTAAGGAAGTGAAAATAAATAAGATAAGGAAAGAAAAGAGAATTACATATGCTGAAGCTGTGAGGAGGCTGGATGGGACTGAAACTGTGCATGTTGTGCAACGTGAACCAGAGCAGAATATGAAGGAAAAGGGTGAACCAAACATTTGCTGTGACAAGAAAAAATTCCTGGCATTCATAGCCATGGTCATAAACTGTGCTGTGGAAATTCCACGGAAATCAGAGAGGATCAAGATGGTGCTTGAGGCAGCCAGGAGGTTCCTGGGCGTGGAGGATATAAGTGGAGAAGAATTGAATGATACACTGAAAGAAGAATTTGCACAACCATCTCAGGCCTTAGGGTCTGGGATGTAGGGAATGGACAGAAACTGAAGGGGAGCTAGTCGGGGTTTTGATTTGTTTTATTTTATTTTCGATACAAAGTTTACAAAATATTTTTTTATACGCTTGTACAGTCGGTGGCGGTATGCACCTTTATGTTGGTTGCGATCCGCCATAAAACTCAGAGAAGAAGAAGAAGTGATCGCCGCCGGGGGTCCGTCCATTACTAGCTAAAGTTGAATTTGAACCAGTTGGTCGTTTTGAGGGACAGTCTGTCCTTTTCAACCTGAGACACAAAGAGGACAACCCAGATAGAGCTTTGAGCAGCCAGGGCTTCACTCAAACTTTCACACAATCTGGCAACACTGCTCACAGTCACAACAACAGTCGTGCTAGCTCTCTGCTAAGCTAAGTCCCTCGATGCTGTTTCTCTGCTAAAGTAAGTATACTATTTTATAGTAGCCTAAAACTAACGTAAGATCTGTTGAAATACACACTGTCACGTGACGGTAGTCGACACGTTAATTCTGTGGACTGTCGTTTTGTATCAGTTGTGTCAGACTTTAATTTGACCGTTTATTTTGTAATGCAGACCAATGTAATAATAATAATAACAGTTGCAACAGAAAATGGTGGTAGAATAAACTAAGCACTGATGTTGCGTTTCCAAGTTCAGTTAACTTTGGATTAACACTTATATATTTATATTGAGGGTGTACAAGAATTTAATTATAAATCCAATGGAATACATTTCTCTCCCCTTCCACTCTGCTGAGAGTTGTAGGCCTATACATGTACAATAGACACAGCAAAGCAAAACATAACGGCACATCAATAACAACAGTGGGCTCTATGCAGCATCACATCCAGTCTAAGAGCATTTTACCCTCAACATTGAAAGAAAGAAAATGATTACCTGCAATAGCCTATTTGTAATTTTCTAAACCAACACCGCTATGGCTGTGTTCACACAAACCCAGAAAGCTGGGCATAGAAAAATACGACTTGAATGAATGTGTATGGTTGTTAAACAACTTTTGTCCATTTGGTTGTTGTTGACCAGATTAGATGCTGGTCATTGGTTATTTTATTGAACTAGAGAGGTTCCCGTGGGGCCTCTACGGCAGGGCCCGTTGGGCACTGGCCTACTTGGAATGATGCAAGTTGGACATGAATGCCCCACCCAGATATTAGGCTATGTCTGTGTCCCTTTTATGCCCGACGTCAGAATTATGTCAGATTTCTGTATGCGTCTCTCTGTGTCCCTTTATTCCTATATATGGAGTTCTGTGTCAGCCATGCCTAAAATATGGAGTGTAGTTGAGGTCAAAACAGGCCAGCTCCATATATTTACACTGGGCAGGGGCCCGGTCCAGAGCCCGGACAGAGGCCTTTTGGGGGAGGTTCTGGACAACCGTGGGTCCGTCCGACTTGACACCGGGCACTGCACCCCCTGCGGTGGTGTGGAACGTGTGTTTCAAATTTGAAGTCGGTGGGGCTTACGGTTCTCAAGTTACGTGGATTTCACCCAGCCAGACACAGACAGACAGAGACATGATTAAATAGCAGATATGTATTATGAGCACACAGTCCAAGTCCAGTGGTGCTGCAGAATACTTTAATATTTGGAATTTATCAATGTCACTTCAGTTTAACCACTTAAACCCTTTATACTTGGACCACCAAACCTAATATATGGACTACTCCCAAACCTAACATAGCCGATCTACAAGCACACAACTACAAGTCTCAACTTGACACATTGGGAGCTTGTAGATCTGCTATTTATGGTGGATGTTTTCGCTTTTGCTCCAGTGGACACATTCTTTAAACATCAAATTGTCCCTAAGCAGCCATTTCAATTGAGGCAGTTGTTTGCAGAGCGATGTATGGCATTATTTATTATTTTTTATCTTAGTCTTATCTTAGTATTATTGAATTGCAGATTCATTTATATAAAACATAAACAAGGATGAAGTAGATTAAAAGGAACTAAACATATTTAATTAATTTTGGTTTTGGAGTTCTAAATGTTAAAACCACTAAGATCACCTAAAAATGTAATCACAAAAAAAAATCACATCTTGGAATATATTTTATGAAAATGTAACGGAGTAAATTCTATGAGACAGTCCTGCTAAGCTATTTGCTATGACGTCTGAAAAGACAGTGGAGATCACTAACTACTACCTCACAAAAAAAGAACGTTACGAATCCATCCATCCATCCGAAACCTCTGAAGCCCCTTTTCCCCTAAATTAAAATTGGTTCTAGAAATGGTTCCGTTCTAGAACCTTCTTTCACGAAACCGGCGGCAATTTTGTATGCGTGCGTGTGTGCGCGCACGCGCGCTTAAAGTTCTCCGTCTTGAGGTATATTATATGGGCCATTTATGAGATCAGTGCAGATCGGCAAAAAATAATAATAAGGGGGTTGGCGGGTGTATGTAGCGGTGTGAATGACATGAAGTCATCAACGCAGCATATACTTGCTGCTAGACAGTAGTATTAGTCAAGTGATCTCTCCAAACTACCAAGCATCCATTCCCACTCAAATAATGTTTACATCGATCAGCTGCTCAGAATGCACCACGCGCTGCTGAATGTAAGTATGTAATGTAACCCGACACGGCGACACCAAAGTGTTGGGTAGTAAATAGCAGATATGCAAGCTCACAGCGTGTCGCGAATGCTACGCACTGTGAGCTTGTATATCTGCTATTTAGGCTACTGCACGCAACACCAGTCTGTTGTGCTCGATTCAATTTCCCCCTGCTATTCTGACTTAAAAGTAGCACGGATTTAATTTACTACTGAAGTTATAGAAGTTTCTCCATATGGATCATGGCAACATCCAAAAGATGAAATCACAGGAATAATGGAAGTCACTGGAGTTCTAAGTTGATTACAACAACATGCAGGAACGTAGGATGGAACAGGTAGGGTGAAATTATTGACGGGGAAGGCAGCCATAATTGACAATAAAAGTGCTTACGTTCGGTTCTCTTGCATTAAATTAGACTTAGATTTGAGAGGATTTATTTGTTTGCAAACACTTCGGGTGGTGTTTCATATCATCTTTTCTTGACTGTGCTGTCAATGGCAGTAGCGTCCAAGCCTTCTTTAAGTTCCACTAGCAACGACCGGTTGCTACCACACGGGAGTTAAACCATGCAGTGGAAAACCTCCCCTGTTTGCTTTTCTTTTTGAGTGGTGCAACCACTCCTACAACCAGCAATGTCCGTGTTGGTCATGCACCTATGTGTTGGGCATGCACCTATGTGACGTTAATGAGCACCAGTATGTACCAGTAGGGGCCAGTAGGGGTGCTGTAGTACTGCACTGTTGTCTGCTAATATGAGAGAGAGAGAGAGAGAGAGGGGAGTTGCACCACTCGGTTCACACGTGTGTGATTTTTTAACTTCATGGAATCAATCACATGTACACTTCCTTGTACAATAAATACATTTTATTTTCACATTTGTTTTTCACATGTTCCATGTCACTGTTGTTAGCTGATTTTGACCCATTTTCTTTCTTTCTTTTTTTGGTGCATACATACAGACAAAATACATCCCTTTACCTATTTCAAAACAAGGAAAGAACCTCCCTCGTGTTCAAGGCAGTCGAGCGATAATCTTTAATATGGATTTGAAAGAACAGGCGCTCTGCAACACACTAAGTGCTACTGGGTGTTTCAATAACAAGCGAGGATGCACACAAACCAATGACCCATCGTGTGTGCAAACTGCAATCATAAGGTGGTCAGAACTTAATATAAAGGAAACATGATTTTACCAATACCAGCCCCCAAAAAATCATTAGTGTCATTAATGTATGGAAAAACAGACGTTGGAAAAACATGTGGAACAACTTGTTTTAAGCCCTGTGTGTGCGTGGCTGCGTGCGCATGGTATGCAAAGCTTCTCTGTCCGATGGTGATGCTGTGATCATTCAGGTTGCTGAATGATAACTAAACATTATTTTCTGCTGGTGATTTCCACAGAGCACCACAGGAGGAGATCTCACACCATCAGGAGAGATGGCCTCCAAAAGATATTTAGTACGGTCAGAGGAACAGCGGGAGATGGACCAGGGACATGGACTGTTTGATGCAACGCTGCAACCCGTAGTAAAGTTGTACAGGATATGTATGTACCGTTTTATTTACAGCTAGTTAAACATGTGCTCTGTAACTGTCCTGTTGTACCGGGTTCTACTGCACAAGTGCTGAAAACTTTGCCACTGATGGGGCCTGGCAACATCTCAAATCCAGTTTAAAGGCCCATGACGTAAATCACCATCAAGTTCAAGTGCACAGCCATGTGCTCCGTCAAATTAGTCATATGAAAACGGATCGCATCGCTCCACAGCCTAGATTCGCTCGTTGCACAATCCTCTGTGTTGCACAACCGTGACACGTCATCGAAAATGTTCCCTGCCTGTTTAGCCGACGACAACGGAAATCTTAAAACGTTAATAACTCGCAATCTAAATCATCCCGCCTAATAATAAAAAAAGATCCTGTGTTTGACGGCCCTTCGCGGTCGTGATAGATTTATTCTTACCTCCCGTTGTTGTTGATCGACTCTATAGTGGCGTGGCGTTATTTAATGGCTGTCACCTCGACCAGGTAATGCGGCTGTTGGCCACATTAAAATGTAATTGACCGCTTGCCTGCTTGGGGCATAAGCCGTGATGTGAAATTTGGGAAAACGCCCATCATCAATAGATATATAAATAGAATAGAATTAAAACACTAGACATTATTACAAAACAAATCGGTAAGTAGGAAAATCAATCTTATCCAATCAGAAAACACAATGATTTGCTCTTTGCTGATGTTAACTTCCCTCTCCTCCTAGATTTCACAGACCTCCCTGTGTGTAAGGAGGAGGTTTCCCCTGAACAACAGGAGAAGGGCCTCAGTCTGGTCCTGGTGAAACTAGAACCTCCACAGATTAAAGAAGAACAGCAAGAGAGGAGCCTCAGTCTGGTCCAGGTGAAACGAGAACCTCCACAGATTAGAGAAGAACAGCAAGAGAGGAGCCTCAGTCTGGTCCAGGTGAAACTAGAACCTCCAGAGATTAAAGAAGAACAGCAGGAGAGGAGCCTCAGGCTGGTCCAGGTGAAACTGGAACCTCCACAGATTAAAGAAGAACAGCAGGAGAGGAGCCTCAGTCTGGTCCTGGTGAAACTAGAACCTCCACAGATTAAAGAAGAACAGCAAGAGAGGAGCCTCAGTCTGGTCCAGGTGAAACTAGAACCTCCACAGATTAAAGAAGAACAGCAGGAGAGGAGCCTCAGTCTGGTCCCGGTGAAACTAGAACCTCCACAGATTAATGAAGAACAGCAGGAGAGGAGCCTCATTCTGGTCCTGGTGAAACTAGAACCTCCACAGATTAAAGAAGAACAGCAAGAGAAGAGCCTCAGTCTGGTCCAGGAGGAATCAGAGCCTCCACAGATTAAAGATGAACAGGAGGATCTACTTCAAAGACCAGAGGAACCTGTTTGGTCAATGTTTAAATTATTAGCAGTGAAAAGTGAGGTTGATGAAGACATCTCTTCACACTGCTCTGAAGTTGAACTGGAATCTGACACTGAAGTAACTGACGACAGTGATGATTGGGGTGAGACAAGTGGAGGTGTGCACACTGGAGCAAAACCTTTTCAGTGTAAACATTGTGACAAGAGTTTCAGTCAGAAAGGTAGCCTGAAGACACACCAGCGTCTCCATTCTAGAGCAAAACCTTTTCAATGTAAACATTGTGACATAAGTTTCAGTCAGAAAGGTAACCTGAAGAGACACCATTATCTCCACACTGGAGCAAAACCTTTTCAGTGTAAACATTGTGACAAGAGTTTCAAACAGTCAGGTGATCTGAAGACACACCAGCGTGTCCACACTGGAGAAAAACCTTTCCAGTGTAAACATTGTGACAAGAGTTTCACTCATTCTAGTAATCTGAATAGTCACCAGCGTCTCCACACTGGAGAAAAACCTTTTGAGTGTAAACATTGTGACAAGAGTTTCACGCATTCAAGTAATCTGAATAGTCACCAGCGTCTCCACACTGGAGAAAAACCTTTCCACTGTAAACATTGTGACAAGAGTTTCACTCGTTCAAGTAATCTGAATAGACACCTGCTTGTCCACACTGGATTAAAACCTTTCCAGTGTAAACATTGTGACATGAGTTTCACTGTGTCAAGTAATCTGAAGACACACCATCTTATCCACACTGGAGAAAAACCTTTTAATTGTAAACATTGTGACTTGAGGTTCAGTCGGTCAGATACACTGAAAATACACCAGCATGTCCACACTGGAGAAAAACCTTATCAGTGTAAACATTGTGACAAGAGTTTTATAGTGTCAGCTCACCTTAAGTCCCACCAGCGTATCCACACAGGAGAAAAACCTTTTCAGTGTAAACATTGTGACAAGAGTTTCAGACAGTCAATTACTCTGAAGACACACCAGCGTATCCACACTGGAGAAAAACCTTTCCATTGTAAACATTGTGACAAGAGTTTTATAGTGTCAGCTCACCTTAAGTCCCACCAGCGTATCCACACAGGAGAAAAACCTTTTCAGTGTAAACATTGTGACAAGAGTTTCAGTCAGTCAAGTAATCTGAAGACACACCAATTTATCCACACTGGAGAAAAAACTTTCAATTGTAAACATTGTGACATGACGTTCAGTCGAACAGATACACTGAAAATACACCATCTTATCCACACTGGAGAAAAACCTTTCCACTGTAAACATTGTGACAAGCGTTTTAGAGTGTCGGCTCACCTGAAGTCCCACCAGCTTATCCACACTGGAGAAAAACCTTTCCACTGTAAACATTGTGACAAGCGTTTTAGAGTGTCGGCTCACCTGAAGTCCCACCAGCTTATCCACACTGGAGAAAAACCTTTCCATTGTAAACATTGTGACAAGAGTTTCACGCATTCAAGTAATCTGAATAGACACTTGCTTGTCCACACTGGATAAAAACCTTTCCACTTTAAACATTGTGACAAGAGTTTCACGCATTCAAGTAATCTGAATAGACACCTGCTTGTCCACACTGGAGAAAAACCTTTCCAGTGTAAATATTGTGACAAGAGTTGTATAGTGTCAGCTCACCTTAAGTCCCACCAGCGTATCCACACAGGAGAAAAACCTTTTCAGTGTAAACATTGTGACAAGAGTTTTATAGTGTCAGCTCACCTTAAGTCCCACCAGCGTATCCACACAGGAGAAAAACCTTTTCAGTGTAAACATTGTGACAAGAGTTTCAGTCAGTCAATTACTCTGAAGACACACCAGCGTATCCATACTGGAGAAAAACCTTTCCATTGTAAACATTGTGACAAGAGTTTTATAGTGTCAGCTCACCTTAAGTCCCACCAGCGTATCCACACAGGAGAAAAACCTTTCCAGTGTAAACATTATGACAAGAGTTTCACGCATTCAAGTAATCTGAAGACACACCAACTTATCCACACTGGAGAAAAAACTTTCAATTGTAAACATTGTGACATGACGTTAAGTCGAACAGATAAACTGAAAATACACCAGCGTGTCCACACTGGAGAAAAACCTTTTAATTGTAAACTTTGTGACATGAGGTTCAGTCGGTCAGATACACTGAAAATACACCATCTTATCCACACTGGAGAAAAACCTTTCCACTGTAAACATTGTGACAAGCGTTTTAGAGTGTCGGCTCACCTGAAGTCCCACCAGCTTATCCACACTGGAGAAAAACCTTTCCATTGTAAACATTGTGACAAGAGTTTTAGTGTCAGCTCACCTTAAGTCCCACCAGCGTATCCACACAGGAGAAAAACCTTTTCAGTGTAAACATTGTGACAAGAGTTTCAGTCAGTCAAGTAATCTGAAGACACACCAATTTATCCACACTGGAGAAAAAACTTTCAATTGTAAACATTGTGACATGACGTTCAGTCGAACAGATACACTGAAAATACACCATCTTATCCACACTGGAGAAAAACCTTTCCACTGTAAACATTGTGACAAGCGTTTTAGAGTGTCGGCTCACCTGAAGTCCCACCAGCTTATCCACCCTTGAGAAAAACTTTTCCACTGTAAACATTGTGACAAACGTTTTAGAGTGTCGGCTCACCTGAAGTCCCACCAGCTTATCCACACTGGAGAAAAACCTTTCCATTGTAAACATTGTGACAAGAGTTTCACGCATTCAAGTAATCTGAATAGACACTTGCTTGTCCACACTGGATAAAAACCTTTCCACTTTAAACATTGTGACAAGAGTTTCACGCATTCAAGTAATCTGAATAGACACCTGCTTGTCCACACTGGAGAAAAACCTTTCCAGTGTAAATATTGTGACAAGAGTTGTATAGTGTCAGCTCACCTTAAGTCCCACCAGCGTATCCACACAGGAGAAAAACCTTTTCAGTGTAAACATTGTGACAAGAGTTTTATAGTGTCAGCTCACCTTAAGTCCCACCAGCGTATCCACACAGGAGAAAAACCTTTTCAGTGTAAACATTGTGACAAGAGTTTCAGTCAGTCAATTACTCTGAAGACACACCAGCGTATCCATACTGGAGAAAAACCTTTCCATTGTAAACATTGTGACAAGAGTTTTATAGTGTCAGCTCACCTTAAGTCCCACCAGCGTATCCACACAGGAGAAAAACCTTTCCAGTGTAAACATTGTGACAAGAGTTTCACGCATTCAAGTAATCTGAAGAAACACCAACTTATCCACACTGGAGAAAAAACTTTCAATTGTAAACATTGTGACATGACGTTCAGTCGAACAGATAAACTGAAAATACACCAGTGTGTCCACACTGGAGAAAAAACTTTTAATTGTAAACTTTGTGACATGAGGTTCAGTCGGTCAGATACACTGAAAATACACCATCTTATCCACACTGGAGAAAAACCTTTCCACTGTAAACATTGTGACAAGCGTTTTAGAGTGTCGGCTCACCTGAAGTCCCACCAGCTTATCCACACTGGAGAAAAACCTTTCCACTGTAAACATTGTGACAAATGTTTTAGAGTGTCGGCTCACCTGAAGTCCCACCAGCTTATCCACACTGGAGAAAAACCTTTCCATTGTAAACATTGTGACAAGAGTTTCACGCATTCAAGTAATCTGAATAGACACTTGCTTGTCCACACTGGATAAAAACCTTTCCACTGTAAACATTGTGACAAGAGTTTCAGTCGGTCAAGTGATCTGAAGACACACCAGAATGTCCACACTGGAGCAAAACCTTTCCAGTTTAAACATTGTGAAAAGAGTTTCACTGATCCGAGTACTCTGAAGACACACCAGCTTATCCACACTGGAGAAAACCCTTTTAATTGTAAACATTGTGACAAGAGGTTCAGTGGTCAGATAAACTGAAAACACACCAGCGTGTGTCCACACTGGAGAAAAACCTTTCCATTGTAAACATTGTGACAAGAGTTTCAGACAGTCAGGTGATCTGAAGACACACCAGCGTCTCCACACTGGAGAAAAGCTCTCGTCACAATGTTTGTCAAGTCCAATTATGGATGGACGAGATTCATGATCAAAGTGAGATGGCAGTAAAATCTAATGATCTACCCATATTTCAGGATGTCTTCTATCAATTGAAATGATGAGTAAGCATCTATGGGCCATGAAAATATGACCTTTTAAAAAAAAGTTATGTTTCTCAATTTGCCCCATGCAAGGGGTAAGTTGATCCAAGTCGAGGGGCAAGTTGAACCACATGATATTTTAATGTTAAAAGCTTAAACAGATAACAGTTTTCCCTTTGGCTAATTGTCTTATTTGTTTATTTATTATTAAAGCAATATTAAGACAATTGATTGATTGATTGAAATATTTATTAACAGTTTGCAGAATTACAGTACATTTAAAGCACAAATTCAGATTTTGCGGGGGCCAGTTTCGAATTGCAGACGTCCGTAGGTGCCCTTTGAGAGCGGTTTTGAAGGAGTCAAAGGATTTGCATGTCTTAATGACTGTTGGTAGGGCGTTCCACATTTTGGTGGCATAGTAGCGAAAATAATTCAGTCCCTTGTTTGTGCCGAATCTGGGTTGTACATTAAATAAAGTGTGTTATTCAGAACCTTATATTTGCAATATTGTTAATACAATATTGCAAACTTTTCTTAAATGAGTATGTACATGCAAATGAAAGGTCATTCAGTATAATTTGATTAGCAAAGACTTAATAAAATAAATATGAATAGTGATTCCCATTGACTCAATTTACCCCCCCGACATTGGCTCATCTTACCCATAGCCACCATTTTAGAAAAAATGACTAGAATAAGCTACTTCAGACAATTTATTTTCTAAATGATTCACATGTTTCTATCCATTGGCAAATCATCAACGTGTATGATATTACATTTTAGACCTAGGTACATTTTGCTTTGTATAACAGTCATTTTACATGATGTGTCGAAATTTTACTTTGACCGACAAACAGTTTTTTGTGTAAAATAATGTTTTCTACTTTCCCCATATGCTTCCCAACTTCACAGCCAGGTGTAAATGATGGATGCTTGCTAGATTTAAGGTCACATGGCAACAGTTTTCTAGTTTTCTAGATAAAGGGGGTGTCAACTTACCCGCTGGCTCATCTTACCCCGTTCTCCCCTATGTATATATAGCACAAAAAACCCACATATTTTGAGCGTTCTTCAGCGTATTACCCGCACGGCCGGTCTATCGCTAGTTCTCTTATTCAATCATGCAAAAAACAAATCGGTCGTGTATAATGTGAAAACATTCCATGGAATGCTGTGGCTCTAACTGTTCCGATTAGTGATGGTGGGCCAGCTTTTTTCATAACCCGCCTGTCCCGCCCCGCCACTGGACTGGAGCCAGCCCACCCCGCCCCGCTCTGCAAAACAATATTATTAATCAAACAAAAAGTAGCCTAACGACCGGCTTTTCAACACCCAGCAAGTCCAGATCCATTCAGTTGCTTTGGAGAGAGAGAGAGAGAGAGAGAGAGAGAGGGGAGGGAGGGGGAAGGGACGTGCAGAGGGAATTTGAAGAGCATTTACATTTACATTTACATTTCTACCCAGATTTAACTAATTTTAAACACTAGGAAATAACCCAACCAGCCTGTCTAGAGAGAGATGGGAAGTGCATTCCATAATGTATTAATTGTTGCACCCCTATATCCATTCCCTGCACAGTGCTAATCATGTCCTAGTCTTAGACACCTCATAACTCCATACCTGCAATCTCTGATCTGCACTGCAATGTTTTTTTGTTTGTTTTTCAAGAAATTAAAAAAAATGTATCAGATCTACAAGCTCACAATGCATGGCAATGTGGTGCTCTGTGAGCTTGTAGATCAGCTACTTTTAAAAGCTGAAGTAGGCTATAATACTGGTTAAAGTGGTTTAACTGATATTAACCCTTACAGCTCTATCATTTATTGAAAAATTAGGATCTAATTCACGCCAGCATTTTTTCACTTGAGCTGACTCAGCCCTGTTTGAGTTGCGACCAAATAGGCACAGAATAGTAAATTGTCAGATTAGTAAATCCTACTTTCTTCCTATCCATTTCCAAAGCAAACATCAGGACCCCTTATCCCTTTTTGCCATTCTCTCCTACAACACCATGGAGTCCTTATCTCACCATTCACTCCTGGCTATTCTTCGCTCTCTTTCCTTCTCATGTCTTTCTTTTTTCTCATGTTGATGAAATCCTTATTGGCTATTGCTATCATTTATTTTATTTTAAAAGAAAATACCTATGGTGAAAGGAGAAGGCGTCAAAGTTCCAAGTGGGAGATTGTTTTCCTCATTAAATCCTTATTGGCTATTGCTATTATTTATTTTATTTTAAAAGAAAATACCTATGGTGAAAGGAGAAGGTGTCAACGTTCCAAGTGGGAGGGTGGGGGGTTGTTTTGTTTTGTCCTGTTTTGTTTTGTTTCAGTTTTGTAACTAGCTGCATCAACCCAATCCAATAAACTGTTCATATACTGTAGTAGCAAAACTGTCCTGTTTGTTCTCTGTCTATGTATTTGTATGTACAAAAACAGAAAAAGAAGCATAATATATTTACTGCATTTTTCCTGTCTATATCACTCTTCTATGCTGAATAAAAAACATAACTTTGGTCTGACATACTAACAGTCAGGAGTCCAATACCCTACCCTTAACCCAAGCCTAACCTCACAGGAGGTTAGGCTACATCAGGGTCATCCATTGTCGATTCATCAAGAAATCTGTATACTTCTATACTGCTGGAAGTATACAGAAGAAAGAACTGCAAACAAATTAGCCATTGGCCTTGGCTCTCAGGGGCCCTTCAGAGAAACTGGACTGCGCGGTAATAGATTTGACGCCCTGAAAAGCGCTCCCTGGGCCCTTCATTTGCCATTGATTTAGTTAAATTTAGGTAAAAAAGATGATAAAAACACGGAAAATCACAAAAATGTCGCACGCACACGTGCTATGGGGACCCTGCAAAACGTACCGGCCCAGGGGCCCTCGTGGGTGTTAATCCGTCCCTGCGTGTGACTGTACTCTGTTGCTGTTTATACATTCTGTCTACTAAACTACTGGACTGAGTGTTTGACTGTACTATGTTGCATTTATGACATATATGTTCAATAAACTTGTCACGGGGCAGCCCGTGCCCTATACACACACACACGCACGCTCTGATTAAGGACATTGCACTCACGCACGCAACACAGCTGCAGCCAAGTACTGTTGAGGAGTAGGGGTGTTTCACAATGTTCAGGCCAGGGGCAAAGTAGGCTATGTCTATCTTTTGAAATGATTGAAAATCCAAATTATGTTTAGTCTAAAATAGAACACACATTACTGTGGGAGAGTGCAATCATCCAATTAATCCACTAAGCAACTCAAAGCAAGGGTGAATACCATGCCATTTTGGCACAGTTTGTGGAGGCGCTACCCACACGTTTAGCTGTGTTGCTCATTCCAGAAAAGCATGATCCTTATACAATCTATACCTCGTTGTAAAGGTGACTAATCAAGGATTAAAATGGTATAAAATACAATACTGATTGGTGTTGTAAACTCTAAGTACTGGACCCTCGTCTGGTTTGACAGACAGGTAGTGTGCAGGCTGGGTGGTGTGTGATAATCCGGTTGAAGTATTCCTTCGGTACGGCGACTGCGGCGGCGGGCCAGGGAGAACAATAACGCGACACGAGACAGTATCACACTAAAGGTTCACAAAGTTTATTACAAAAACAGGAACATATATAGTGCTGGATCGTAATGATGTGACAAGATATGAGTCATAATAATGTGCCTACTGGCTGCAGCAAGGCTGATCATATGATGAATTCCTGTTCTGTACTTTAGCTACATAGAAATGTCTATTTGTATGTCTCTAAATGTCTGTATGTCTTTAAATGTTTTGATGAATTGAACAATGTGGACCCTGTTGTAAACAAGTGTAATGCTTAATTGGGTCGTCCACTCACAGTTGACAGTCTTTGTATTGAGTTTGTGCTTAAAATGTACTGTACATTCTACAAACTGTTAATAAATATTTCACTCAATCAATCAAACCTTGCTGTCTGAGATGTCTCTCGTAGCCTAACTATAAAGTATGCTACAGATCAGGCAGTACACAATACATATCAAGTACACTGTGTCTCACGTTCAAGAACACAGACATGGGCGATCATGATTATAACAATTGGTATTATTAAAGTGGAGAAATAATGGACCAAAGTTACGTTTCCAAACGTTTGTTGCTGAGTTTATAGTAGCCGCCCAATGGCTTTAAGGGTGCGTTCGGAAATGCGCACCGGGAGCGCACTCGCCTATTAGTTTGCATTGCACAGTGTGCTCAGTGCGCTATTTCTGAATGTGGGCTATGTGGCCTACATGTTATGATAAATTGAACATGGTGGACCCTATAGACAGTATAGAGCATCGCAGTCCCACCTCTTCCATGACGACGCCAGGCCCCAATGCATTTTTCCCATAGACATTTCAAAACTTATTTATTTAAAGACCCTATTTATTTAAAGACCTTATAAGTGTACGACAAATTACAACAAATACAATATTTTGGATCAAACAAATAATTACAAAGTGTTGTAACCTGCCGTTTTCTTCTTTCTAATTATGTTCGGCCCGGAAAATTTTTTGTTGTCATGATTTGTCACAAATCGAGTTTGCTTTGTACGAGGATTAAAAGGTCTTTAAATAAATACTTTTTTAAATGTCAATGAGGAAAATGAACGGGGAATCATTTCCTGGGCCCTGGTAGGGCGAGACTGTGACGCTCTATTGTAAACAAGTGTAATGCTTTATCGTGTCGTCCACAGTTAACAGTCTTGTATTTAGTTGTGCTTGAAATGTACTGTAATTCTCAAACTGTTAATACATTCTTCAATCAATCAATCAATACTGGGCAACAATAATATTTTCAGGAAATTTAAATGATAATGAATTAATTCATGTGAAAATAAATTGCAGTGTGACCACCCAGGTGGTCCCAGGCCCAGCTAATAATTAATTCCTGCCTGCCACTGTTTCAACCTGTTCATAGACAATTTTCCATCACTTTTGAGATGGAGCTAATAGGGCGGTAGTTGCCAGGGTCTAATTTGCTCCCTTTTATTATTCAGTTAAATATATTAGGGTCCAGCTGGTTACCAACTCTCCAGTTAGCTGCATGGGGACTACCTACTAATCCCCTCAAGGACCACTGGTGTAATGTATTTGCTATAATACAACCCCTATGCCGCATAGTATTACGCTGTATCATGCCACCCCCCTAGTGACCATTCATGGTACGTGCACGCTCCAGCAGCAGCGCTAGTGGCATTATGCACAACCATATGTGTGTTCGCCGCCGGGGGTCCGTCCATTACTAGCTGAAATTGAACCAGTTGGTCGTTTTGAGGGACAGTCTGTCCTTTTCAACCTGAGACACAAAGAGGACAACCCAGATAGAGCTTTGAGCAGCCAGGGCTTCACTCAAACTTTCACACAATCTGGCAACACTGCTCACAGTCACAACAACAGTCGTGCTAGCTCTCTGCTAAGCTAAGTCCCTCGCTGCTGTTTCTCTGCTAAAGTAAGTATACTATTTTATAGTAGCCTAAAACTAACGTAAGATCTGTTGAAATACACACTGTCACGTGACGGTAGTCGACACGTTAATTCTGTGGACTGTCGTTTTGTATCAGTTGTGTCAGACTTTAATTTGACCGTTTATTTTGTAATGCAGATCAATGTAATAATAATAACAGTTGCAACAGAAAATGGTGGTAGAATAAACTAAGCACTGATGTTGCGTTTCCAAGTTCAGTTAACTTTGGATTAACACTCTTATATATTTATATTGAGGGTGTACAAGAATTAAATTATAAATCCAATGGAATACATTTCTCTCCCCTTCCACTCTGCTGAGAGTTGTAGGCCTACATGTACAATAGACACAGCAAAGCAAAACATCACGCATCAATAACAACAGTGGGCTGATGCAGCATCACATCCAGAGCATTTTACCCTCAACATTGAAAGAAATGTTGTTTTCTTGTTGTTTGTAAACAGTGTTGTAGTTCTGTCGATCGTTTAATTGTTTGTTTACATATCAGTGTTTGTTTACATAAATAATATGATTGACTGACAACGGGGACATTCATATTTCATGTTTCATTGTATTTAAAAGAATATTGTTATGTTTTGTGTTGCAGTTTTTCACGTTGTCTTGGGGAAATAAACAACCTTAAGATATAATAATAATAATAATAATAATACTTTATTTGTATAGCACCTTTCATGACATGAAATGCAGCTCAAAGTTCTTTACAGAACAATGGAGAATAAAAGAAAAGCAAGGCAACGACATTAAAAAAACAAGCAGTAATGCAATACATTGAGGACATGAATAACAAAAAATAAAAAATGAATGATCAATTAATTTAAAAGCAATGTTGTAGAAGTGGGTCTTGAGCTGAGCTTTAAAAATGTCTACAGAGGCTGCCTGACGAAGGTACAGTGGGAGCTTGTTCCATGCCGACGGCCCGTAGAAGCAAAAAGGTGCTTCCCCGTATTCTTTAGGCATTTTTTTAGGCAAAGCGAGCAGGCCAGCAGTGGAAGACCTTAGGGGGCGGTTTGGGACATATTTAGGCAGGCAGTCATGTAGGTAGGAAGGTGCGAGACCATTGAGAGCTTTATAGACAAGTAAAATAATTTTAAAATCAATTTAAAAAACAATCCTAAAAACAATATATCAGTTGGAGCGTTCGTTATTCTGCTGGATAGGAGCAGTTACACCTTGTTTTAAGGGCCTTTGAGGTGCTGTGGTACCAAGAGGTGCATGCATAGTCAAAGAAACCTTGTACGAGGGCTCCTGTTAAGATCTTCAAGGTGTTTTTGTTGACCAGTGAGGAGATCCTGTAAAGGAATCTTGTTCTTTGATTGACTTTTTTGATTACGTTGGTGGCCATTTTATCACCAGAAAGATTGGCCTCCAGGATGGAACCTAGGTAGGTAATTTCATCTTTTCGTGTGATAATATTGTCACCCACTTTAACCAAGAAGCCATCTGCCTTCCTGAGATTACTATTTGATCTGAAGAGAATGGATTCAGTTTTTCCCAGGTGTAAGGATAGTTTGTTATCAGCGAGCCAGGTGCAGATTCTACAGAGTTCAGAGCTGAGGGTCTTTTCAACCTGCAGTTTGTTCCTGTCCGAGACCAGCAGTGCTGAGTCATCTGCGAACAGGAACAAGTTGCAGTCACAAGCTGATGTCATGTCGTTTACATATATTAGGAACAGTAAAGGCCCTAGTATGCTTCCTTGTGGAACGCCACAGCTCACTGGGAGGGGGGGGGGACAGTGTTCCGTTCACCTCCACCATGTTCTCTCCCCTCCAGGTAGGATTGCATCCAGCTCACTGATGTGCTATCAAAACCAATAGCTTTTAGCTTGTTAACCAGTATGGAGTGGTTCACGGTGTCAAAAGCCTTTTGGAGGTCCAGCATGACCATGCCGCCAGCGGCGGAACTACCGGGGGTGTAGGGGGGGTGGTCACACCCCGGCCCGGACCTCCTGAGGGCCCGGGCTGTCAGATGATCGATGGACGATTTTTTTACACAGTCACTCACGACTGATAAAACCAGCGGGCCCCCCTGCCAATCCCGCATAGGCTCCCGCAATTAACTAACTAACTCCTCTTGCTTCTGAAGAAGTCGCTGGTCGCTTTCTTCTTTTTCTTTTTTTCTCTGATGTAAAGAGAAGTTTGTGGCAGCGCGAGCTGCGCGCGACCCATGCTGCTGCGGCCCGTGCACTCAGCACATCGCAATTTCGTTTTTTTCTGTTGCTGCAGTTGGAATTAAAGAATGACAAATAAAGCAATCTTGAATCTTGAATTAACCAGATACAGAGCCTATATAGCCTATAATAGCCTACACTTTAACAAAATATCATGTCTGTCTGATGAGAATTTACCGCGCTGCCGAGAGAGTCGCTGTAACTAAGCGGTCCAGCCAGGGCTACAAAAGTGGCAAGACCTGTCACTCATTAGTAGGCTAATCACTCTGTGTGATTCCACAACGGACTGTTTCGATTCTAAACCCCTTCTTGTTGCTTTTCCCTGTGTGCGATCACTCAACAAAGGTGAAACAGAACACAAAGATGAGTAGTAGCCTATTTATTTTTTTAACACGCAGCACCTCTCTCTCTCTACGTCTCTCTCTCTACGTCTCTCTCTCTCTCGTGTGTGTGCACTGCTGCGCAATGTCACAGACACAGACGCGATCAATAATATATAGCATAAATAACAGGCAAAATATAACACTTTCCCTCTATCCGTGACTGTGATCATCTCCTCACACACACAACTCCTCTGTCGTTCATGTACGTCTGCTCAAATTAGCAGCAACTGTTAGCGTAAATGGTTTTTTCTTCCCGATCGGGGGGGGGGGGGGGGGGGGGGGGGGTGTTGGGAGTCATGTTCGGTGAGGCCCGGTCGTGCCGGTCGTGCTGTCTCCCACCCCGGCCCGGCCCAATGTTGTTCCGCCACTGCATGCCGCAGTATTTTCCAGCATCCACCTCGTGTTTGATGTGGTCGCTCAAATAGAGGAGGCATGTGTCAGTGGAGTGGGATGTTCTGAAACCAGATTGGAACTCGTACAACAATGTATTAGTGGCAAGATACTTTTCAACCTGTTCATAGACTATTTTTTCCATCACTTTCGAGATGGAGCTTAGAATAGAAATAGGGCGGTAGTTGCCCGGTTCTAATTTACTCCCTTTTTTTGTACAGGGGGGTTACTTTGGCCAGTTTAAAATCTTGGGGGACCTGTCCCTGTTTGATGGAGAGGTTTACTTCTATGTGAGTCATGACTGGAGCTATGGAAATGGCTGAGTCTCTGAGAAATTTGGAGGGAATATTGTCATGGCCAGTGGCCTTGTGGGGTTGGAGGGCACTCAGTTTTTGAAGTACCTCCTCAGTTGTTACCATTGCCATTTTAAAATCATCTTTACAAACACCTAGGTTTTTGTAGAAGGCTTTGATGTGCTCTACACCAAAACGCCCAGAGTGGGAGGGCAGTTTGTTAACCAGCATTGTTGCAATGTTTGTAAAGAAGATGTTCAAGTGGTTGGCAGCGTCCAAAAGATGAAATCACAGGAATAATGGAAGTCACTGGAGTTCTAATAAGTTGCTTACAACAACATGCAACAGGTAGGATGGAATTATTGACACGGAAGGCAGACCTAATTGACAATAAAAAGTGCTTACGTTCGGTTCTCTTGCATTAAATTAGACAGGGAACACTTGCTATGTTTGTCAATCAAGAGATTTGAGAGGATTTATTTGTTACTCTCACAAAAGTTACCCATAGAGGCGTACCGATGCAAACACTTTCATCTCCTTGTAGGAGCAAAAAATAGACATTTTGTTTGTTGTTTATTCTATTTGTTTATTTTTTCCCACGCTTGGGTTTTCGATGTGCCACAGCCCTTACCTGATTGATGAGGTCCTGCTGTGTGTCTGCTAATCACTTTACTTATGTCAGCTGTGTGTCTGGGCAGTGGCATTCAGTGAGAGAATGGGGGTGAGCTCTAGGCTCAATATTTACTGTTGACCGTTTATCTACACCTACGTTTTCATTTATCAACATTCAGTACATTCTTGGACCTTGTTTATTTGTCAATAAATCACCTTAACTACAATAAGAACTTTTCTGGATTTGACTGAAAGAAACGCGTCATACAGTTCCTGCCGACAGCTCAGCCTCATAGCACTACTTCTAATTTGATTTGATGGGAAGAAGTAGTCGCTACAACACTCCTCTTTTCTTGACTGTGCTGTCAAAGGCAGTAGCGTCCGAGCCTTCTTTTAAGTTTCACTATCAACGACCGGTTGCTACCTCACGGGAGTTAAACAATGCAATGCACGTCACGGTGGAAAACCTCCCCCGTTTTTTATTTTTTACTTAATGGAGTCAATCACATGTTAGCCTGAGCTAACGTGTTAGGTTTCTGGTCTAGAGGGGCGGGTCGCGGCTCAGATTTGCGCGCGCCCTGATTGGATCTCATCGATCTGTCCATCACCCCCGGCCCCTCCTCTCCCCCCTCAGTGATGTAATTAGGTTTCCAATGTAATGAGTCCCAGGATGCAGGGATGGTCTTGTAGATGAGTCCCAGGGACATTTGATGAGTCCCACTTCAGCTACGTTTTGTCAGTCACATTTTGTCATTTTTACAAATTGCAGCATTAAACTATCATTTCATTTTTGATTGTTATAATGTGGTTATATTCATGTAGAAATGTATGAAAGAAGTGAATACAATTCCAAATCTGAAAACTTTAATATTTGCAAAGATGTTTGCAACAACAGTGCAAAGTATGCAAACAGAACAACACAACAGTGCAACGTATGCAGAACAGTAAATAATATAATGGCACCAAAATAATGTAAAATATATAAATAATAATAATGTGGTGCAATCAGTGAGCTTAAGTATGGTGCATTTAATGCACTGCAGCACAGCTCATTTAAAGTGACTCATTGTCTGTTTGTGAATCGGGTCTGCTTGTCACGCTAAAACATGTTCCCCTAAATATTTCTGTCGGAGGCAGCGCGGTTTAGTTGAGAGAGTTGCGACATCTCCGTTCACTGCTTATTCGTGGGGCTGCAACGGGCTGCAAGCGTCACTGATCACTCAATTGTCGTCACTCTCTCTCTAAACGGCTCTAGTCTACTCTAGAGGCTGCGCTCGGAGCGCTCCGCTCCCTGGTCAGAGCTCGCCTGAGCAACATGGCGGCGCGCTGTGTTGACAATGTAGTTACAACAAATTAGTGGTTCTACAACGATTTCTACATGGATTTTATTTTTTATAACATAGGATGAGGTCGGATGTGGGCATACAAAATGATCGTTTCCGTAGATTATTGTTTTACCGCATTTCTTCCCCCCGCGATTTCTTTTCAGTGGGAGTACAGTAGTGCATCCCATGGACGCACAGGTTGATGGTCTATTGCGTCCCAAAACTATAAAGTGCGTTTTTGGACGCAAAACGCACCCTAGTTACATCACTGCCCCCTAGTGCAGCGCTACGTCACATAATTTGGAGCGACGCCCACCCGGAAGGGTTGACTCCACTTTTAGACCAGAGCGGCGAATGCGTTCCTCCAGGCTTTCAATTTTTGCACCAACAAAAATGAAAGCCTGGTACCGAGGCTAATCACATGTACACTTCCTTGTAAAATAAATACATTTTCTTTTCACATTTGTTTTTCACATGTCACTGTTGTTATCTGACTTTGACCCATCCCCCCCCCCCCCCCCCCCCCCTTTTTTGTTGGTGGATACATACATACAGACAAAAATCAACCTTTCACCTATTTCAAAACAAGGAAAGAACCTCCCCTGTTTTCAAGGCAGTCGAGCGATAATCTTTATTCTACCACAGGTCGTTTCGAGGAAGCCATCTGATTGGTTGAAACAGCCTTCTAGCCGTGGGTTAAACCAGCACCATTCACCACCTAATCAAAACAAATAATTCAGCTGCTCTGTTCTCCCAGAGCGCTAGCAAACTCGGTGGCTAGGCTAGCTAGTTTATTGGGACATTTGTTGTCGTATATATTATTTCAGCGATTTTCTTAGTTTTAAGGGTAACTGTTGTAGAATTGCAATATTACACGAGAGGGTGTGGGTTAACGTGATTATTGCCACTTCAGTGATGCTTGCGGAACTCGACTTTGTCTCGTTCCTGACCGCATCCCTGTCGTGGCAATAATCACGTTAACCCACACCCTCTCGTGTAATATTGCTTAAATATGGATTTGAAAGAACTGGCTCGGACGTCAGGCGCTCTGCAACACACTAAGTGCTACCGGGTGTTTCAATAACAAGCGAGGATGCACACAACCCAATGACCCATCGTGTGTGCAAACTGCAATCATAAGGTGGTCAGAACTTAATATAAAGGAAACATGATTTTACCAATACCAGCCCCCAAACATCATTAGTGTCATTAATGTATGGAAAAACAGACGTTGGAAAAACATGTGGAACAACTTGTTTTAAGCCCTGTGTGCACGTGGCTGTGTGCATGGTATGCAAAGCTTCTCTGTCCGATGGTGATGCTGTGATCATTCAGGTTGCTGAATGATAACTAAACATTATTTTCTGTTGATTTCCACAGAGCACCACAGGAGGAGATCTCACGCCATCAGGAGAGATGGCCTCCAAAAGAAATGTAGCACGGTCAGAGGAACAGCGGGAGATGGACCAGGGACATGGACTGTTTGATGCAACGCTGCAACCCGTAGTAAAGTTGTACAGGATATGTAGGTACCGTTTTATTTACAGCTAGTTAAACATGTGCTCTGTAACTGTCCTGTTGTAGCCGGTTCTACTGCACAAGTGCTGAAATCTTTGCCACTGATGGGGCCTGGCAACATCTCAAATCTTCTGTTAAAGTTTTAAGGCCCATGACGTAAATCACCATCAAGTTCAAGTGCACAGCCATGTGCTCCGTCAAATTAGTCATATGAAAACCGGTCGCATCGCTCCACAGCCTAGATGCGCTCGTTGCACAATCCTCTGTGTTGCACAACAGTGACAGGTCATCGAAAATGTTCCCTGCCTGTTTAGCCGGCGAGAACGGAAATCTTAAAACGTTAATAACTCGCGATCTAAATCATCCCGCCTAATAATAAAAAAAGATCCTGTGTTTGACGGCCCTTCGCGGTCGTGATGGATTTATTCTTACCTCCCGTTGTTGTCGATCGACTCTATAGTGGCGTAGCGTGGCGTTATTTAATGGCTGTCACCTCGACCAGGTAATGCGGCCGTTGGCCACATTAAAATGTAATTGACCGCTTGCCTGCTTGGGGCATAAGCCGTGATGTAAAATTTGGGAAAACGCCCATCATCAATAGATATAGAATAGAATAGAATTAAAACACTAGACATTATTACAAAACAAATCAATCTTATCCAATCAGAAAACACAATGATTTGCTCTCTGCTGATGTTACCTTCCCTCTCCTCCTAGATTTCACAGACCTCCCTGTGTGTAAGGAGGAGGTTTCCCCTGAACAACAGGAGAGGGGCCTCAGTCTGGTCCCGGTGAAACTAGAACCTCCACAGATTAAAGAAGAACAGCAAGAGAGGACCCTCAGTCTGGTCCAGGTGAAACTAGAACCTCCACAGATTAAAGAAGAACAGCAGGAGAGGAGCCTCAGTCTGGTCCCGGTGAAACTAGAACCTCCACAGATTAAAGAAGAACAGCAGGAGAGGAGCCTCAGGCTGGTCCAGGTGAAACTAGAACCTCCACAGATTAAAGAACAGCAGGAGAGGAGCCTCAGTCTGGTCCAGGTGAAACTAGAACCTCCACAGATTAAAGAAGAACAGCAAGAGAAGAGCCTCAGTCTGGTCCAGGAGGAATCAGAGCCTCCACAGATTAAAGATGAACAGGAGGATCTACTTCAAAGACCAGAGGAACCTGTTGGGTCGATGTTTAAATTATTAGCAGTGAAAAGTGAGGTTGATGAAGACATCTCTTCACACTGCTCTGAAGTTGAACTGGAATCTGACACTGAAGTAACTGACGACAGTGATGATTGGGGTGAGACAAGTGGAGGTGTGCACACTGGAGCAAAACCTTTTCAGTGTAAACATTGTGACAAGAGTTTCAGCCATTCAACTAACTTTAGGAGTCACCAGCGTTGCCACACTGGAAAAAAACCTTTCCATTGTAAACACTGTGACAAGAGTTTCAATTTGTTAAGTCATCTGAAGAGACACCAGAATGTCCACACTGGAGCTAAACCTTTTCAGTGTAAACATTGTGACATGAGTTTCAGTCAGAACAGTAACCTGAAGAGACACCATTATCTACACACTGGAGCAAAACCTTTTCAGTGTAAACATTGTGACAAGAGTTTCAGACAGTCAGGTGATCTGAAGACACACCAGCATGTCCACACTGTAGAAAAACCTTTCCAGTGTAAACATTGTGACAAGAGTTTCACTGTTTCAAGTAGTCTGAAGACACACCAGCTTATCCACACTGTAGAAAAACCTTTTAATTGTAAACATTGTGACATGAGGTTCACTCGGTCAGATACACTGGAAAAACACCAGCGTGTCCACACTGGAGAAAAACCTTTCCATTGTAAACATTGTGACAAGAGTTTCAGACAGTCAGGTGATCTGAAGACACACCAGCTTATCCACACTGGAGAAAAACCTTTCCAGTGTAAACATTGTGACAAGGGTTTCAGTCGTTCAACTAACTTTAAGAGGCACCTGCGTATCCACACTGGAGAAAAACCTTTCCACTGTAAACATTGTGACAAGAGTTTCACTCAGTCAGGTGATCTGAAGACACACCAGCGTGTCCACACTGGAGAAAAACCTTTCCAGTGTAAACATTGTGACAAGAGTTTCACTCATTCAAGTAATCTGAAGACACACCAGCGTCTCCACACTGGAGAAAAACCTTTCCACTGTAAACATTGTGACAAGAGTTTTAGAGCGTCAGCTCACCTGAAGTCCCACCAGCGTATCCACACAGGAGAAAAACCTTTCCAGTGTAAACATTGTGACAAGAGTTTCACGGTTTCAAGTAATCTGAGGTCCCACCAACTTATCCACACTGGAGAGAAATCTTTCCAGTGTAAACATTGTGACAAGAGTTTCACGCATTCAAGTAATCTGAATAGACACTTGCTTGTCCACACTGGATAAAAACCTTTCCACTGTAAACATTGTGACAAGAGTTTCAGTCTGTCAAGTTTCCTGTTTGTTCTCTGTCTATGTAATTGTATGAACAAAAACAGAAAAAGAAGCATAACATATATACTGCATTTTTCCTGTCTATACCCCTCTTCTATGCTGAATAAAAAACGTAACTTTGGTCTGACATACTAACAGTCCTACAGTCAGGAGTCCAACACTCTACCCATAACCCAAGCCTAACCTCACAGGAAGTTACAGGTTAGTTTTAACCTGCCCCGGGTTCGTTTTAACCCGCCACATATGTTATCAGATTGCAGAATGGGTACAGTCCTAAGAATACATGTCTACAGACTTGTTTACATCAGGGTCATCCATTGTCAATTCATCCAGAAATATGTATACTTCTATACTGCAGGAAGTATACAGAAGAAACTGCAAACAAGACCGCAAGGATTTTTTTGTTTTTGTGCTATCTCTTTTGGAGTGTGACTGTAGGCCTACTCTGTTGCTGTTTATACATTCTGTCTACTAAACTACTTGACTGAGTGTTTGACTTGACATATATGTTCAATAAACCTGTCACAGGGCAGTCCGTGCCCTATACACACACACACACGCTCTGATTAAGGACATTGCACGCACACAACACAGCTGCAGCCAATCAAGTACTGTTGAGGAGTAGGGGCGTTTCAAAATGTTCAGGCCAGGGGCAAAGTAGGCTATGTCTATCTATTGAAATGAATGAAAATCCAAATTATGTTTAGTCTAAAATAGAACATCTATTTGAGTGGTTAGTTATTCATGTTTAGCTGATATCTGTGAGCTTGTAGATACGTTGATTTGAGTTCATGGTTCTCTGTTTTCAGTAGGATCCTGTCTTATAACGATGAATGGAACACTCTCCCTGTTTACCTTTTTACCTGCTCTGAGGATTTTGCTGCTCTTGGCTATATAAACTCAGCAACAAAAGTTCGGAAACTTAACTTTCTCCACTTAAATAATACTAATCTGTATTGTATTTTATATCATTTTAATTGGTGATTAGTCACATTTACAACGAGGTATAGATTGTAAGGGTTGGGCCGTCGTGGAATCAGCAATACAGGTGAACGTGTGGGTAGCGTCTCCAACAAATATACCAAAGTGGTTCAACCCTTGCTTTGAGTTGCATGGATGGTTGCACTCTCCCACAGTAATAAGGAAAAAAAGTACAAAAAACATCACATATTATAGCCATTATTTACACTATTAATTTTACACTCAGTGTTAGCGGGTGAAAGATCCAAAAGCAGCTGTAACAGCTTGGCACCATGCTGGTCAACCAACCCATTCCTCAACCAGGTTTTGTTCAGTCAGCCAAGGTGGTTCTGTTGGTCACTCTAGCATGTACAGCATGCCCAACCTGATCCCACAAGTGTTTAATTGGGTTGAGGGTCTGGACTCACGGCAGGCCATTCCATCCTCTCCACTCCCACATTCTGGAGCTAGGCTACTCTGATAATCCTGGCTCTGGGGGGCAAGCGTTGTCATCCTGGATGAACTGAGGATGGCGTCAGGTCCCAGATTCTGAAGATATGGGATCACCACTGCATGGCCCCAGAATCTCATCCCGATGTCTCACTGCATTGAGATTGCCTTCAATGATGACAACTTCAAGTTCTGTCTTGCCTGTGAGACAGATACTGCCCCATACCATACCAAGAGATGTGGTGGCTGCGTAATGCGTATCATCTTCCAGACGATACTGAGTTCCCTAACACTGAGTGTAAAATTAATAAGGTGTAAAAATTGCCAATATGTGTAATTGTTTTGTTTGTTTATTCCTTATTACTGTGGGAGAGTGCAATCATACAATTAATCCACTGAGCAACTCAAAGCAAGGGTGAATACCATGCCATTTTGGCACAGTTTTTGGAGGCGCTACCCATACGTTTAGCTGTGTTGCTCATTCCACAAAAGCATGATCCTTACAATCTATACCTCGTTGTAAAGGTGACTAATGAAGGATTAAAATGGTATAAAATACAATACTGATTGGTGTTGTAAACTCTAAGTACTGGACCCTCGTCTGGTTTGACAGACAGGTAGTGTGTGCAGGCTGGGTGGTGTGTGATAATCCGGTTGAAGTATTCCTTCGGTACGGCGACTGCGGCGGCGGGCCCGGGAGAACAATAACGCGACACGAGACAGTATCACGCTAAAGGTTCACAAAGTTTATTACACAATCAGGAACATATATAGTGCTGGATCGTAATGACGTGACAAGATATGAGACATAATAACGTGCCTACTGGCTGCAGCAAGGCTGACCTTGCTGTCTGAGATGTCTCTCGTAGCCTAACTATAAAGTATGCTACAGATCAGGCAGTACACAATACATATCAAGTACACTGTGTCTCACCTTCAAGTACACAGACATGGGCGGTCATGATTATAACAATTGGTATTATTAAAGTGGAGAAATAATGGACCAAAGTTACGTTTCCAAACGTTTGTTGCTGAGTTTATAGTATGTCTTTAAGGGTGCGTTCGGAAATGCACACCGGGAGCGCACTCGCCTATTAGTTTGCATTGCACAGTGTGCTCAGTGCGCTATTTCTGAATGTGGCCTACATGTTATGATGAATTGAACATGGTGGACCCTATAGAGCGTCGCAGTCCCACCCCTTCCATGACGACGCCAGGCCCAGGAAATAATTCCCAATGCATTTTTCCCATAAACATTTAAAAACGTATTTATTTAAAGACCCTATTTATTTATAAGTGTACAAATCCAACTCGAGTTGTGACAAATGACAACAAACACAATATTTTGGACCAAACAAATAATTACAAAGAAGAAAAACAACAACAAAAAGTGTTGTAACCTGACGTTTTCTTCTTCTTTCTAATTATGTTCGGCCAGAAAAATTGTGTTTGTTGTCATGATTTGTCACAACTCCAGTTGGCTTTGTACGAGGCTTAAAAGGTCTTTAAATATTATTATTTTTAAATGTCTATGAGGAAAATGAACAGGGAATCATTTCCTGGGCCCTGCATGTTGAGACTCTGGACATGACAAAACACAGTGCTGATTTAGGCCATGCTATCGGCATGGTGTTGGTCCACTGACAGTGAAAACTTAACAATGGTTTCAACACAGCCATCTTTTTAGAGTACATTGTGCTTCAGTATGTTGAAGCTTTGTGGAGATGCTTTACCTTTCCAGCTAGATTTGGAACCTGCCCACAGAGCAGTAACTGGTGTACTGACCACACGGAAATAAATTATATGAACCTATATTGCCACATATATGTTCAACATTATGCACTATACGCGCATATATGAATGCTGCATATATGCCCATATATGTGCAACATATGTGTAGGGGTCCAATTTCATATATGCATTATATATATGCTAAATATAGGTCATATATGTTGATTTACACATATATGTTAAGGATACGCATAACTACATGAATAAAATAAAACACAACATCTACAAGTTATTAAGGCATCACTTTATACACTTAGGTGAAGGGAGTGACACGTTGATCAAAATAACAATTCTTCTACATTCTCTAATTGTCTATACTTCTTGTAAATTAAGTAATGCAGATGTTTTTCAACTTTTGAGAGTGTAAAATGAAATGGGTCCATGTACACTTTCAAGAGTTGAAGATATATAAGGGTTAAATATAGATCTAATAAGGGTCCATTTGTTTACCAACTCTCCACCATTTAGCTGGGGACCACCTGGAACTCACTGGTTGAAAACAACTGGTGTAATGTATATTTGCTATAATACAATTATTCCTATGCGGCATAGTATTTCGCTGTAGGCTACCATGGCTCCACCTAGTGACCGTTCATGGTACGTGCACGCTCCAGCAGCAGCGGTATAGTGCGCATGTGCACAACCTTACAGTGTGTTCCCCGGACTGTTGACACTTTAATAATAACACAAAAACTTAAAAGACAAGTTTGAAAACAGTGTGGTCGTTAAGCAGCAGGAGGACGTTTGTTTGTTAGCAGCTCAACCCGTGAAACACAGCAGGTAAGATGATGAACTGATTCACGTTGTGTCTTTACTTAGCCCTGTGCTTACAGCGAGTCTCTCACCGACGCCCTGCCCGGCCTGCCGGACTCCCATCCACTGCTCACTAGAGCTTTTCCCATTGCGTGCGAGGGTTTACAATTCCCCGAAAATAAACAAAACGACGTAACTACTCACCGACACAAAGCCTGCTAGACCTTAGTAAAAGTATATTCTCGAAACTGGGAAGCGTCTCAGGTCCGCAGCTTCTCTCTAAATTGCACTTTGTGCCATTTTAATACAGCAATGTAACGGACAGTCATTTCCTTTATTACGGCATTTTCGGGTTCTGCCTGCGCCGATCTGGTTGGATTCATTTTATTTAATGACTAAAATAGTGCATTTTAGAGAGAAGCTGGGGCCTGAGATGCTCCCCAGCTTCAAGAATAGATTTTTACTAGCCCTCCAAGCAGAACCCAAATGCTACTGAAGTTTCTGACATTTGTTCGACCCAGTGCATTGGGTCCTGTTCCACGTCGTCCATGCCACCTGATTAAAACATTTACTGGCTCATGTTTACATGTTTACCGCCTCCCCGCGCTCTTTGACGATATTCTTCAGTATGAGGCTTTCTGAATATGTAAAGTATAAGTACCCATACATGCCGCTGCGAATATCTCCTGTGGCGCGGAAGCCGTTAAGTATTTTTAATATATGTTTGCCCGATTTGGAAGCTTGGATTCTTCTTTTCCTTCCTTGTTTATTGACACCTCATTGTACCGCCTATCTGGCTAGCTAGTGGCGCTATAGCTATGACACAGCAGATCAGAGGCAGGGACGTAGCCTCACAAGCCAACCGCACACCGGGAGGCGGTACAATAAACGGTAAACAAACAAGAAGAAATAAAGCGACCAAATCGGTCAAACAAAGATTAAAAATACTTAACGGCTTCCGCGCCACAGGAGATATTCGCAGCTGGATGTATAGCTACTTAAAGTTACCGAATTCAGAATAACTCAAGGAAAATAATGGCGTCACATGCCGCGGGTCCTATTTTAGAGAGAATCTCCACATCCGCATATGGGAATTTCCATACGAAAATACAGTAGTGAGCAGGGACCCAACGTAATACTCAACAAAATATCAGAAAAGTTTTACGTAGGGTCCCGAAAGGGGCTAGATTTTTACCAAGGTCTAGCAGGCTTTGTGTCGGTGAGTAGTTACGTCGTTTTGTTTATTTTCGGGGAATTGTAAACCCTCGCACGCAGTGGGAAAGGCGGCTAGTGAGCAGTGGATGGGAGTCCGGCAGGGCGTCAGTGAGAGAGACTAGCTGTAAGCACTGGACCAGGGCTAGTCTTAACTCTATTTATCTTTTATAATTAATTCATATTTTAAGATGGAACATATGATGAGATGTAGCCTATTTACTCTTATATATCTGCTTGTTTATGTGATAAACAACCAGTAGTTAATACTAGCTAGCAGCAACAGTAATAACATTGTTTGGTTGCATTGATGCCACTATTATTAATGTAGGCTAACCATAACGTAGTGTGTTGTAGTATTGCAGTGGAGACAGACAAGACAGACAGAGGCAATTTAAGCATTACACTTGTTTACAACAGGGTCCACATTGTTCAATTCATCAAAACATTTAGAGACATACAAATAGACACTTCTATGTAGTTAAAGAACAGAACAGGAATTCATCATATAGGAAGCAAAAAGGGAAAAGATACATATACAGTGAGGGGAAAAGGGGGGGGGGGTGGGGGGGATTCAGATTTTACAGAGGCCAGTTTCTACTCACCAATACAAAGACGTCTTGTGTTATTAGAAAGCCTACTTAATTTCCACGGTGGACGCACTCTGAGCCCCCCACCATATGTGTAAAATGCACTTTTTGGCCAGAATAGGATTTTCTTTTTTCACTGGAAGAAAAATACTTTTAGTTACTCCACTGTGCCTCTACCGATATTTCCAAGAAAAAAAAGCAAGATTTTTCTACCGATATTTCCAAGAAAAAAACGCAAGATTTTTCCTTCCGGTGAAAAAAAATGTATTAATGTTTAAAATAAAGCAATAAGCCACGAGAGGTCTCAGGTACATTCACAAAAGTAGCTGCGACAGGAGGAGGCTTGTCCTTTTTAGTAGGCAGTAGACCAAAATGACAGGATTAAGGTTGGCGAACATGCGTTAATATTAGGACATGCTTGCGGTTAAGTTTAGGGGAGGGTATGTCATTTTGTCATTTTCAGTAGGCTCCCGTCCAGTAGACTTGACTAGACCGATAAGATCGGTTAACGTGTCATCAACGCCAATCGCAGCCAGTAGGCTCCAGACGAGCCGATCGGCTAGATAAGATCGGCGTAATAAGTAACCTACTGGGAATTGTCGGTTGATTTTCGGTCTAAACAGCTGATGTGACGGGAGAATAGTGCTTGATGTCCCTACGGGGCTGCCTGGAGCCACACATTAACAGTCTTATGAGTGTGGGCGGTGCTTACACGCCTGCACGGCCAGCGTGTGTAAGGCAATCAAGTGCTCCCCTTCCCCAGTACAGCTACAAGGCTGCAGGATGATACAAAGTGATTGAAGGTGTGGATTATCGGTGGAATTTACAACGGTTACGTGACGGTAACCCGCCAATCAGAATCAAGTATTGGGACGAACCGTTTTAGAAAGGGCATTTTATACGTGTGGTGGGGGGCTCGGAGTGTGTCCATCTCTCTGCTCATCCGTAGCTTAGGGATCGGATGGATTCTGTGATCTTAAATTAAGCAAGATTTTTATCCAGACATATCAATTTCCTTATCTTCCCAAGATCCTGGTTCATATGGAGTTGGGCTTAGGTCTTAGGTTACCTGGCTTCTGCAAATATTATTGTTATCAATAATCAGAGATTAAAATTGCCTGCGTTTTGCGTCCCAAAACGCAGTTTATAGTTATGGGACGCAATACACCAACAACCTCTGCGTCCACAGGATGCAACTTTATCCTGGCTGCACTGAAGACTATGGCACTCTCTCTGTCACACACTGTTCTACGTGGAAGTCTAGCACTTTTTCGGTCACACACCGATGCGCTGAAATCCTCCTCCCCTCTCCCCCCCCCCCCCCCCACACACACACACACACACAGAGAAAGAGAGAGACACGACATGATGAGACCTTGATCGTCTTTAAACGTCTTTCTTGGACCACTCTGGAATAACATTGATCGTTATGCATTAGACCTGAAACATGACTGTTATGATTATCATGACAGTCATGGCCTATATCGAACACACCGAGTGCCACACTCCTCCCGACCGATAGGGGCGCGTAGTTGAAAGCCAATGGCAAAAAAACTGCTCGGATAAAAATGCTTTTTATTAAACAACGCGGGATGCAGCAATGCTAATCGCTGTACCAGCAAATTTCTAACACCCGTGGCACATGTGGCGAGTACTTTATATAGATAGATAGATAGATAGATAGATCTTTATTTGTCATTGCAACGTGTACAACGAAATTAAAAGTGCCAACCAATCAGTGCATCATATCACAAAACAACATACTGTACAAGATAAAACAAAAACACACATGACTTCTTGTTATTGCACAACCCCAGCAGCACTAATGCACAAACATGTAATTTTCAGCTGTTATCGGAATCAGATCAGAATCAGAAGACTTTATTGCCATTTCATGTAAACATGTTAGGAATTTGGTTCGGTGAACAGCAGAGTGCAGTTATGACATTTAAGTGCAAAACAGGACAAGATAGTGCAAAAACAACATTGTGCAAAATGATAGTGAAATGAAATAAAATTAAATAAATACGTATAATGAATAGTTTCTAGGACAGTCAGCTTAAGTCAGTCAGTCGATTCCACTCAGGGGGAGGGTAGAACGGGGTCAGGTGGTGAGGAGGCTGGGGTGTGGGGGTGGGGGGGGGGGGGGGGGGGGGTGGACCAGCAGAATTGAGGAGCCGGATTGTCATGGGGAAAAAACTGTTTGAGTGTCGGGCCGTTTTAGTCTTTAGGGAACGCAGCCTCCTGCCTGAGGGGAGCGGGGTAAAAAGACTGTGGCCTGGGTGTGCGGGGTCAGCCATGATCTTCCTGGCCCTCCTCAGAGCCCTGCTCTTAAACAGGGCCTCAAGGTGAGGCAAAGGGCAGCCAATCACCCTCTCTGCTATGCTCTGTTATCGCACAACAAACCCTTATTGTACTTAAGATAATAGATAGTAATAGAAGGTAATAGATAATAGATAATAGAAACTAAAAAGTGTCGCAGCAACAGATCATTTTTTAGCAGCATTGAGTGCAACTACCGCTGTGGGATAGAAGCTGTTACTGAATCTGTTGGTCTTGGACTTGATCACTCTGTACCGTCTGCCTGATGGCAACAGTTCAAACAGTGAGTGAGCGGGGTGGGAAGTGTCTTTTATAATGTTCAGAGTTTTTTTATGACAGCGGTCTCTGTGTAGTTCTTCCAGTGTGGGGAGAGGGCAGCCAACGATCTTCTGTGCCGTATTTATGACCCCCTGGAGCTTTTTCCTCTGCGCCACTGTACAGCTGGTGTACCACACACATATGCAGTACGTTAGTATGCTATGGAGCACCGATAGAAGGACACCAGCAGTCTCTGTGTGATGTTGTTCCCCCTGAGCACCCTCAGGAAGTAGAGTCTCTGCTGGGCTTTCTTCAGCAGCTCAGAGGTGTTCGTGCTCCAGGTCAAGCCCTCCTCCATGTGGACTCCCAGAAAATGGCAAGAGGACACCCTCTCCACACAGTCCCCATTAATGAACAGGGGTGGAATGACTGTTTTCTTCCTCCTGTAGTCTATGACCAGCTCCTGGGTCTTGGATGTGTTCAAGAGCAGGTTGTTCTCTCTGCACCAGTCCGTCAGCTGCACCACCTCATCCCTGTAGGCAGACTCATCTCCCTTGGAGATGAGCCCTACTACTGTGGTGTCATCCGCAAACTTCACCATGGTGTTGCTGCGGTGGGCGGGGGTGCATTGGTGTGTGTAGAGGGTGTAGAGCAGCGGACTCAGCACACAGCCCTGTGGGGAGCCGGTACTGAGGCTGAGGGACGTAGACATGTGCTGTCCCACTCTCACCCTCTGACTGCGACCAGACAGGAAGCTTTTAATCCACATGCAGGTGTTGTGTGGAAAACCCAGTTCCCCCAGAACATCCACCAGTCTGTGGGGGAGGATGGTGTTGAAAGCAGAGCTAAAGTCCACAAAGAGCATCCGTGCGTAGCTCCCCTGCTGCTCCAGGTGGGACAGTGCAGCATGGAGGGCTGTGGCCACGGCGTCCTCTGTGGATCTATTGGCCCTGTAAGCGAACTGGTGGGGGTCAAAGCCACGGGGCAGGAGTGATGTGATGTGACCCCGGACCAGCTTCTCAAAGCACTTCATCACCACTGGTGTGAGTGCGACTGGCCGGTAGTCATTTAGACTGGAGATGTTGCGCTTCTTGGGCAGGGGGACTATGGTGGAGGATTTCCGACAGAGTGGGACAGTGGACTGGGCGAGGGACTGGTTGAAGATCTTGGTGAAGACCCCAGCCAGCTGGTCCGCGCAGTCCTTCAGTACACATCCAGTGACGCCGTCAGGACCCGCAGCCTTCCTCGGGTTGATGGCCCGCAGCGTGCGCCTCACCTCGTGCTCCTCCACTGTGAAGGTGAAGCTGCTGTGGACCGTGGGGTGTGACGTTGCTGCCTCCGGTGGCTCTGCCTCGAAGCGGGCAAAGAAGGTGTTTAGCTCCTCTGCCAACGAGACGTCACCCTCGACAGCTCCGACGGTAGTCCTGTAGTTGGTAAGCTGCTGGACTCCCTGCCACACCTGCCTGCTGTTGTTGCTGTCCAGATGGTCCTCGATCTTCCTCCTGTAGTCAGCCTTGGCCTCTCTGATGCCTCTCCTCAGGTTCGTTCGGGCTGTGCTGTAGTTAGCCCTAGCCTCAGACCTGAAGGCGGTGTTCCTCTCCTTCAGCAGCCGCTGGACCTCCCGGGTCATCCAGGGCTTCTGGTTGGGGTAGACCCGGATGCGTTTGTCCACTGTGACATTGTCTGTGCAATTTTTTATATAGCACATTCAGGTCCTGGTGTTCAAAAACATCCCAGTTGGTCCTGTCGAAGCAGTCCTGCAGCTGCTCAGAGGCATCCTCAGGCCAAGTTTTGACAGTTTTTGTGATGGTGGGGGCAGTTTTCCTTAGGGGGGCATATGCAGGAATTAAAAGCAGGGACATATGGTCAGACTTGCCCAGGTGCGGTAGTTGTTTTGCCCTGTAGCCAAGTTTGATGTTAGAGTAGACCTTGTCCAGAGTGTTAGCTCCTCTCGTAGCACATTTAACATGCTGGTGGAATTTGGGGAGTGCTGCTTTCAAATCCGCCTGGTTAAAGTCCCCCGCTACGATGTGTACAGCGTCAGGATGTCTGCTCATCTGGCTGCTAATGCTGCCATGTAACTGTCCGATAGCCAAGCTAGCATTCGGTGGAATGTAAACAGCCGTCGTCATGACAACGGTAAACTCTCTAGGCAAGTAGAAGGGTCTGCATTTCACAGTCACATACTCCAGGTTCGGGCAGCAGTGACTGTCTACAATCACTGTATTTGTACACCAGTTGTTATTGACGTACATACAGAGCCCCCCTCTCTATTTGAAATCGGAATGTTTATATACACGTTTGGACTGTAAATGTAGCGATCGCCAGCTGGTTAACAAGCCTCGTTGACCGTGACCCTGGTCCCTGACAATCAACGGCACTATTAATGGCAGCTGTATGAACACTTCTCTTGTCTTGTGTGTATGCGTGTGTACTGTGTAGGGCAGGCCATTCTTCCCTGACTCAAGTGACTTCTAAGTTCCACTTTTCCAAAGAAACACAACTTTATTTTACATCCACAATGGCAAGCCTATTTGCAAGTACAATAATTGAAACGGCAAACAACTTTTGGTTGGTATATTAAGCTATGTTAAATCCACTGTTGCCCACTATTAGTATTTCTTACCTGAGTTGTGCTTGCTAATACCACTAGCCTTCATTAAAAAATATACTGTATATTTGATATTTTTAAATATGTTTTATAAAATAAAATAAAAATGTTTTATTATTATTTTTGGGACTCATAGAACCTTTTGGGACTCATTTGAATGACCACCTGTGCATCCCGGAGGACCCATCACATTGAAAACCTATTTACATCACTGGTAATATTCTCCAGTAGGTCTCCTGTTATTAAAGTTCTTATTCACTTGCTTCATTTCAGACCAGTGTGTGGAGACCAGACTGCAGGTGAAGATGAACTCTCCAGACTCAGCCAGGGACGTTTCTGTTAAACAGGAACCTGAAGACATTTCTGTTAAACAGGAGGATCCTGAAGACATTTCTATTAAACAGGAGGAACCTGAAGACATTTCTGTTAAACAGGAGGATCCTGAAGACATTTCTATTAAACAGGAGGATCCTGAAGACATTTCTATTAAACAGGAGGAACCTGAAGACCACCCACAACTAGGTACGTATTTTCACTATAGGATCATCTTGGCAAAAAATATCATGAAAATTATAATATCCGGATATTATAGGACCACAATGGAAACAAGTCCCCAGGACGTTATCCCTAAATGTTTTACTGTACGTACCTGCGTGCTATGTACATTGTTTCACTAATAAAGAATAAATTAATTGAATATGCAATAAAAGAAAAAGAAAACATGCACCACATTGTAGCCTACACTGTTCTACAGAGTGGAAATAGAGCGTCGCAGTCCCTGACCACCACAGCAAGTTAAGATTACAATAAGACAACACAGTTTCGAAAGAACAGTTTCAATAAAACTTGCTGGTATTTTTGCTTGTTACAGACTGTTTTAGTATTTTTTAAATACATTTTTTAAATATTTTCTATATATTTGAGATTTTGCATTTTTTAGTTTGTTTTTAAGATTTAAGATTTAAAAAGATTTTGGTACCAAAAGTAGTTTACAGTTTGGGCAATCTGCTCCAAAATAGTATTAGTCAGTCAGAACAATATCAAAGGGAACAGGTAAGAGACACATGAAGGCTAACATTCAAGATCAATGGTTCTCTGGACATTGGCCAGTAAAGCCATCAAGATTAATTTAAAGTGGACGAACGCAGATAAAAGACAAATACCGAGAAGTATACTTCACAAGACCAAAATAAGTATAAATATCAAAAAGAATAGAATAAAGAGTCGGCATGTAGTTCAGTTCACACAGGGGAATCTGATTGTTAAGTCCTTGCTCACTATTTACAGGAAGGCAGATAACTCATAGTCCTCATTTAGTCCATGGGGTTGTAGTGTGCGGAGGGTGTAGGTCCAATATGCCTCCCTTCTTAGGAGGAGGTTATGGATATCTCCACCTCTCCATGGTAGCTGCACCCTCTCTATGCCCACATATCGGAGCGATGCCACAGCATGGCCCATTTTATTAAAGTGGGGCTACTGGGCTTTTGGGATTGGTGTTTCTGATGTTGGATCTATGTTCACTAATACGTGTTTTTAGGGCTCTACTGGTTTGTCCCACGTATGAGAGGCCACACGGGCACGTCAACATGTATATAACGTTTGTAGTTAAGCACGTGATAGTTCCTCTGATTTTGATGGCCTTGCCTGTGTGTGGATGGTTGAACGTGTCACATCTGGTGGTGAAGTTACACTGTGTGGATCCACATTTGAAATTGCCTGTAGGGACATTTTTGTCCAGGAAGGTACGAGGTGTTTGGCGGTTATGATCAGATCTCACCAACATCGATCTGATGTTAGGTGCCCTTTTGTATACTATCTGTGGTGGTCCTTCGTACGCTGATTTAAAGGCGTTGTCAGATTGGATAATGTGCCAGTGTTTGTTTAGGAATTAGGATGTTATCAATTTCTTTTCCCTCTGGTGAGTAAGTCAAGAACCGATTATCACCTGATGAAGGCCGTTCACGGCCGAAACGTTGTGTATTACTTATGGTGTTTTGAATAAAAAGCAAACACCTTGGAGCAAACCTGTGTAACCGTCTACATTTTGAAATGTCTATGGGAAATGTGCATTGGGAATCATTTCCTGGGCCTGGCATCGTCATGAAAGGGGGCAGGACTGCGACGCTCTATAGGCCAAAGCATCTAGAACAGGGTGTGTCTGTCACACAGCTCATGAAAGCCAGAAATGCCTGGTTACATTTTGGTAGCATGGGGGCATTTGAGAAGGACTGCTTGAACCTTGAACTCGATCACAATCTCAGAACAGAAATTCCTACCGATTTTAAAATAGTTTGTTAAAGGGGGAGAACCAGGGACATTTCCCTTTTAAAAATAATGATGCATATCTATCAAAGATTTTAGAAAGTTTTAGAAAAAGTCTAAGACTTCGGCCTGGTTGAGCTTATACACAAAACACCCTCATAGCTAGAGTATAGCCTACTCCAAATTGGAGTTAACTCTGCTTGGATGTCACAATTTTGCAACTCGAAACACAACAGCTGAGCTTCATGATCATGATCATTATACGCCTCACGTGAGGATGGTCATGATGATATGAGCCGGGGAAATGCTACAGTCGCCGACTGCCAGCCGTGCTGAACAGAGTGTGAACGTTTTTATTTCACTAAACTATCATTCCTTTCAAAAATAAAGAATAGATGGGCCTATAGTCGAACTGTCCCTGTCCTGTCCTGTCCACTATACAAATCTTATCTAGTAGATAGATAGCGGGCAGTGGTTCCCAAACCTTTTCATGTCAAGGACCCCCAAATAAACATTTATTAGGCCACGGACGCCCCATTTGAAAACACATGCCAGTGACCCCGATAAGGGAGGATTTCTACGGCTCTAGCAGTGATTCCGAAACATTCATTTCAAGCACCCCCCCCCCCCCCCCCAGTTTCACATGCATTATGCATTTCTATCTCTGGTACCCCAATTTATATTGAAAAAACACTGTTAATTTAACTCTGAGAGTGTACAAATGGAACCAAATGGACCCATTAGGGTAACCCTCAGAGTTACAGACCCATAAGTGTCCATTTGGTTCCTAACTATATCTCTAATTGAACTAGGTACCCCCTGGAACTCCCTCAAGTACCCCTAGGGGAACCACTGAGATAGGGGATAGGGGGGAAAAGCCTCCATAACCAGACACCGAGTCACCTTACAGTTACACCCACAGAAGACCGCTTATCTTGGGGTGGCCGGGAGAAACCGCCAGCCTGGTTGATTTAAGACACGCCCCAATCCACTGCAAGCTCTGTTTCCCTATCGATACGAAAAAGAAAATGGCTGCTGGATTATTTACAAAAAATATCGAGTGCATAGCAGACAATAGACATGTCATATAAATTGGCTAAAATAGTGAAATCCCCACAGACATTTTTTCTATTGTGATGCCCCACACATATGAGTAGTGGATGTGCCTGCCTAACTGTCATCCTGTAGGTGAGCCTGGGTGGGGCATTGGCCTGATGGCTAATGGGAGAGCACCTGGGCCCGGTGTCTCCTGGGTGGGGCATTGGCCTGATGGCTAATGGGAGAGCCCCTGGGCCCGGTGTCTCCCTGAGGCTATAAATACAATGCTCCTGCCACTTGAGATGAGAGATCCAGAGGAGGCAGACCTGCTGCCTCCACTCCCTGCTTTAGACTCCATGCCTCCTTTCATTGATGTTTGATTATCCTTTCCATCCACACATGCACCACACCATGTATCACACATCCATACACTACACTTACACCACTGACGTACTGACTACACACTCCATAGCATCCGTATAGTTGTGTTCAGTACTGCAGTCCCTCTTTAGTTCCTTTTGTTATAGGCCTATTATTTAAAAAACATCCTGATGTTTTGTCATAGCATGAGCCAGCTATGACACTATGCATTCCTATGGGGTGACGTAGGCAAGTTCTGACGTGTGACATGCTGTTTTGGCTCGTCCCTCTCCGATGCCATGTCATTGTTCCGAAATTACTAACCCTATCCTAAACATAACCGCAAGCACGGGAGCAGCGCATGTTCGACAACCAGCAGCGTTGACAATTAATTAATTAAAAATCTTAGCACATGTATTTTTGATCTGTAAGGCCAAACCTCATTTGAAAGAATATATTAAGAGTAGGCTATATATGCCTTTTGAAATGATTATAGCCAATATTGGAATTTTACACATGCAGCTGTGCTACCAAATAACTAATGACATCATGCCAGTCTGTTTGCACGAATCTGGGTCAAATCAATTAAGCAGCAGGAGCTGCCTATAAGCTCCCCTATTCTCAATATTAAATCAAAAAGATGTATGTTTATCATACCTTTTAAAAGTTTCACTAAAAAAACATGCTCGACAGGAACTGTAACCAAATAATGGCCCGGTGCAGGCCGGTGCAAAAATAAATAAACGGCCTGGTTCCTTATAAGTTCCCGGGTCTGAATCGATTTAGTACATTAACCGCCTGGGCTACTATTTGGTAATATACGGTATGCATATGTACAGTACATGGAAGATATATATATATATGGAAGAAAAATATATTTACATTTCATGAATCTGGTGTTGACCATCATGTTATGTTTCTGCTCCTAGACATCGCGCACATGGTTGTGTGTAAAGAGGAAGTTTCTCCTGAACAGCAGAGTCTGCTCCAGGAGGAACCAGAGCCTCCACACATTAAAGACTGCTCTGAAGTTGAAGTTGAAGTTGAACTGGAATCTGACACTGAAGACACTGAAGACAGTGATGATTGGGGTGAGACAAGTGGAGGTGTCTACACTGGAGAAAAACCTTTTCAGTGTAAGCATTGTGACAAGAGTTTCAGTCAGTCAAGTCACCTGAACATACACCAACGCATCCACACTGGAGAAAAACCTTTCCAGTGTAAATATTGTGACAAGAGTTTCAGTCAGTCAGGTGACTTTAAGAAGCACCAGCGTATCCACACGGGAGAAAAACCTTTTCAGTGTGAACATTGTGACAAGAGTTTCAGTCTGTCAGGTAATCTGAGGACACACCAGCGTATCCACTCTGGAGATAAACCTTTTCAGTGTGAACATTGTGACAAGAGTTTCAAACAGGCAGGAAATCTGAAGACACACCAGCGTGTCCACAATGGAGACAAACCTTTTCAGTGTGAACATTGCGACAAGAGTTTCAGTGTGTCACAAACCCTGAAGACACACCAGCGTGTCCACACTGGAGAAAAACCTTTCCATTGTAAACATTGTGCCATGAGTTTCAGCCAGTCGAGTAACCTGAAAAAACACCAACGTATGCACACTAGGGAACAATGTCTCTAAATGTTTTGATGAATTGAACAAGGTGGACCCTCTTGTAAACAAAGGCGGTAACACTTTACAATAACAACCTGTTATTTATAAACATTTAAAGCAGTTTGTAGATGAGTAATAATCATGAACAGACTTTGTTGACATCCGTAAATGTTTACCTAAACATTTATAACTGTTTACACATAATTTATACATTATTAGTAAGTAGTAAACTATTCATGAATAAGCCATTTATATACATTTGTTCATTATTAATACATTATTATCTAAAGTTATATAATATTTATAAGCTATTTGTAGATAAAGAACTAATGATTCATAAGCTATTTATATACATTGGTCAATCATTATAACATGTTAACATTGATGATGATTACATTGGGGGACCGCATGTAAATCCGACGGAGCATTAAGGCCTATTCATAGTCTGGATTTCGGGTGGTGAGCTGACCACCGCGACCACCGCAAAATAACGTCAAGCGGTGGTGAGTAAAAACAGAGAGAAGGGCTGGAGCGGTGGCGGTGGTTTGCTCTTCACCGCGGCTCAGTGACGTCATGTTGTAGTTCGGTGGTCACCTCAGTGACGTCATGTTGTAGTTCGGTGGTCACCTCAGTGACGTCATGTTGTAGTTCGGTGGTCACCTCAGTGACGTCATGTTGTAGTTCGGTGGTCACCTCAGTGACGTCATGTTGTAGTTCGGTGGTCACCTCAGTGACGTCATGTTGTAGTTCGGTGGTCACCTCACCACCGGAAATCCAGACTATGTATGAGCCTTTAGTCTGACATGCGGACTAGCGCCTGCTCCCGTGCTTGCGGTTATTGTTAGGTTAGGGTTTGAGGTGGGTTGTCGTTTGTCGGACCAATGACTAGTCTAACTAAAGTACTGCACCCATAACATTGTAGAACATTTAAAGAATCTTTAAACATTGACATTCGTAAATGTTTGCTAAATGCTAAAATCATTTATACAGTATTAGTAAGTTGTTTACCATTAATGAATAAGCCATTTGTAAATGATTATTAAAACATTTATAACTTTTTTTTTTTGTGACCAACTTTTTTTTAAATAAAAGATAAAAAGTTGGTCACAAAAAACCCATTTATAACGTATTGTATTTATTTATAAACTATTCTTGATTTTACACATCATTAAATAATGTAATTTAATGCGTCTGGAAAATATTTTTATGACTCTCTGTTAATTTAATGTGGCCTCCATTACAATTTACAATTTAGGCATTTAGCAGACGCTCTTAATCCAGAGCGACTTACATTAAGCAAGAACAAAAACATGGGAATACATCACATAAAAGCATTTATCATGAAACATGCGTAAGCTAAGAAAGTAACAGTGGAATATCTATATAATGAAACTATACATATAAACTATACATATATACTACTATGCTATACATTATGTACTATGGTGTGCTATGACTATATACAATGCAATTATAGTGCTGTCTACATAACATGCTATAAGTCTGTATCAAAATGCTATCTAAATCTACAGAAATGCTATCTAAGTGGGTAGGGTAAGTGCTATGGGCCATGATGGAGTCTGAAAAGGTGGGTTTTCAGACTACGGCGGAACATGTTTGTTCATGTTTAAAATTATGCTTTGTAAAACATTCCTAAATGATCTATTAATCAATAATGGATGTTATCAAGAGCCCTAATGTAAAGTGAAGACAATGCATTATTTACGACTGTCTGTTATTGTGGCCTCCATGTTTGTTCATGTGCTTTGTCAAAGAAAGAAAAGAGGCTCCTAGTCACGATGCTAGAAACTTTATTGAACCGACGTTTCGGCAAGCAGGATGCCTCCTTCAGGGTATGACACAAAAGGGGTAAAACTACTATTTATAAGTATTTTGGTGTTTTAAACATTATGTTATAATTTAGCTATTGAAAAATAGCAGACCTACAAGCTCATAGAGTGCCACCGAGTGGCACGCTACGAGCTTGTAGGTCTGCTATTTTTGAAAAATTGTGAAAATGTGGCGCAAATCCTGACAGAAAACTGTCAGGATTTAGAAGACATTTTATAAATGTCGACGTCAGGCCAGAATGGGTTAAGTATGCCTGGTTTGCCTGGTGGGTGGTGATGGGTGGTGATCCACCTGAACTGAAGCCACACCTTAGGGGTTAGAGGAGGGGCTGATAGTGTGACGTCACTGTATTACTGTTTATTTAATTGGACCATTTGACTGTCAAGGGTTCAGCCTCCAGGAAGAAACCCTAAATACAAAGTTAATACACCATTGCACATAAAAACGCCTCCAGGGTGTCTAATGAAGTGCTGTCACCCCATAGACACATGAAAAACAAACATTGTGGCACTCCATCTTTAAGTAGGCTAATCAATTGCCAGGTGTGGCGTTGCCATGGTAATCAATTGGCTGAGGCAGAGGCTGGGAATTGTAGGCCTACAGGTGAGGGGACTCCCACTGAGGGGATTGCTGGAAATTGCCGATGTACAAGCTCACAACGCGTTGCGCTGTGACGCGTTGTGAGCTTGTAGATCGGCTATTTTCAGCACACAACCAAGTGTAAAATGGCTTACGTTGGGTCTCTTGTCCACTAGTCCCTTCCTGACATTTTAGTCTAGTTTTTATTTGTTGACGAAATTGTCAGTATATTTAGTCTTATTTTAGTCAACATACTGCATGCACACAATCTGAAATCACTGCAGTCTTGCTTACTGTAAATCGCTCTGGACGAAGAGCGTCTGATAAATGCCTACATTGTAACATTTTAAACTGTAAGATAAAGACATTACATGAACTTTCAATTGAATGCTATGATATTCCACAGATACGATACATATCACGCATAGAGCAATCATTACATGATCACATTAAAATCACAGAATCACCCGTAACAGGTGAGGGGATTCCCACTGAGGGGATCGCTGAAAACTGCCGATCTACAAGCTCACAGCGCGTCGCGCTGTGAGCTTGTAGACATGCACATGTCTTCTCGAGGTTTTCTGAAAAACCTCATGTTTCTGTCAGTCGTTCTCAAACATTTCATTGTCAAGGACCCCCAGAAATATCTGTAATTGGCCGCCGACCCCCATCTGAAAATATACAGTTCCAGGGACCCTCCCCCCCCACCAGAAGTCTTGTATCACACTACACTACCCATAATGCAATGCAATGAAGTCATCTCACCTTCTGGTTGAACAGGACCACAACAGATGAGGAAATACACCACTGAGAGAGAGAGAGAGAGAGATAGAGAGGGGGGGGGGGGCAGGCAGGATGACAGACAGACAGACAGTTATGAGATATCCATACAGTGGTGAAAACCAGACAGATCTGATCTTTAATCAATAATCAATGATATCCTAATGGTTAATGCTGATGTTTTTGTCCCTATAGAGGTCCTAACAGGCTGCTATCTGTCCCTATAGAGGTCCTGACAGGCTGCTATCTAGAGGTCCTGACAGGCTGCTATCTGTCCCTATAGAGGTCCTGACAGGCTGCTATCTGTCCCTATAGAGGTCCTGACAGGCTGCTATCTGTCCCTATAGAGGTCCTGACAGAATGCTATCCAGAGGTCCTGACAGGCTGCTATCTGTCCCTATAGAGGTCCTGACAGGCTGCTATCTAGAGGTCCTGACAGGCTGCTATCTGTCCCTATAGAGGTCCTGACAGGCTGCTATCTAGAGGTCCTGACAGGCTGCTATCTGTCCCTATAGAGGTCCTGACAGGCTGCTATCTAGAGGTCCTGACAGGCTGCTATCTCTCCCTATAGAGGTCCTGACAGGCTGCTATCTGTCCCTATAGAGGTCCTGACAGGCTGCTATCTGTCCCTATAGAGGTCCTGACAGGCTGCTACCTAGAGGTCCTGACAGGCTGCTATCTGTCCCTATAGAGGTCCTGACAGGCTGCTATCTAGAGGTCCTGACAGGCTGCTATCTAGAGGTCCCGACAGGCTGCTATCTAGAGGTCCTGACAGGCTGCTATCTAGAGGTCCTGACAGGCTGCTATCTGTCCCTATAGAGGTCCTGACAGGCTGCTATCTAGAGGTCCTGACAGGCTGCTATCTAGAGGTCCTGACAGGCTGCTATCTGTCCCATGTCGCAGCGAGCTGTGAGGTTTATGTCAAAGAGCTCATCGTTGACCAGGCCTTCTGAAAACACCCCGTGACATTGGTATAGTATTTGGCGACGCCATCTTGAAAAGCGTGTGTGATCACGTGAGAGAATCGTGTCTGTTGTTAAAATGTTTCACAATAATTACATATGCTTTAAAAAAAACATATTCTAAACTAGCCGACGAATAAAATAGGGTTAAAGTGGTTAAACTTATTTTGATGCTGTATTATATGGGGGTTCGCAGGCTGATAAGTGTTCATTTGGGGGTCCCTGGCACATCTTTTATAATGAGGGTTCGCAGGCTAATAAGTGTTCATTTGGGGGTCCCTGGCACATCTTTTATAATGGGGGTCCGCAGGCTGATAAGTGTTCATTTGGGGGTCCCTGGCACATCTTTTATAAGGGGGGTCCGCGGGCAAATAAGTGTTAATTTGGGGGTCCCTGGCACATCTTTTATAATGGGGGTTCGCAGGCTGATAAGTGTTCATTTGGGGGTCCCTGGCACATCTTTTATAATGACGGTCCGCGGGCAAATAAGTGTTCATTTGGGGGTCCCTGACACATCTTTTATAATGGGGGTCCGTGGGCTGATAAGTGTTCATTTGGGGGTCCCTGGCACATCTTTTATAATGACGGTCCGCGGGCTGATAAGTGTTCATTTGGGGGTCCCTGACACATCTTTTATAATGGGGGTCCGTGGGCTGATAAGTGTTCATTTGGGGGTCCCTGACATGACAAGGTTTGGGGACCACTCAGCGCTCTGAACCGGAAAGTCTGGTGACCCGAGGTTAGAGATCAGAGGTCAGGTTTAGGTGCGTCTTCTCTTGAATCTTGGGACACGTTCTAGCGCGCACGTGCGTGCGCCGTTCCGTTGTCATGCCAGGGACCCCCACATGTACACGTATCAGCCCTGTGGACCCCCACATGTACACGTATCAGCCCTGTGGACCCCCATTAGAATAGATATGCCAGGGACCCCCACATGTACACGTATCAGCCCTGTGGACCCCCATTAGAATAGATATGCCAGGGACCCCCACATGTACACGTATCAGCCCCGCGGACCCCCATTAGAATAGATATGCCAGGGACCCCAATTTATATTGTAAAACCAATGTTAATTTAACTCTGAGAGTGTACAAATGGAACCAAATGGACCCGTTACACTCTGTACACATACTGAAACTCACAGTTACAAACCCATAAGGGTCCATTTGGTTCCTAACTATCATTTAGCTGGGGACCCCCTGGATCTCCCTCAAAGACCCCTGGGGGTCCCCGGGAACCCTGGATCTCCCTCAAAGACCCCTGGGGGTCCCCGGACCCCCCTGGATCTCCCTCAAGGACCCCTGGGGGTCCCCGGATGACCGTTCTGGGCTATGGTAGATGAAATTTGTATTGAGTTTGTGCTTGAAATGTAGGCTATATGTAATTCTGCAAACTGTTAATAAATATTTCAATCAATCAATCAAGGCTGTTGCCCTGAGTCCAGTGCATTACTTCTGCTCCAGGACATTAAATTGTTAAGAGACTCCATTGGACTGAAGCCCCAAGAAGTGAACAGAGTTTAATTTAGTCTCAAAACTAACTTAACTGTGTGTGTGTGTGTGTGTGTGTGTGTGTGTGTGTGTGTGTGTGTGTGTGTGTGTGTGTGTGTGTGTGTGTGTGTGTGTGTGTGTGTGCGCGCGCGCACTTAATGCAACGACGGCAGTGCTCGATAAACCTGCTCGACCGTCGCAGCCCTTTCTACTACGGCAGAACCTACACTTAGGTCACATTCTCACCTAATACTTCGGTAGACTCAGATCCGTATGGGCGGGGAATTGGGATTATTGCATTTTTAATTGGCTGGGGTTTGCCTTCACACTGTCATTCGCAGCAATTGGAAACGCAGCAGAGGGGACCTTTATCAATGTGTTCCATTCATAAACTATAGCCTACACAGTGAAATCTATGGTGATAAAATTACACTCATAACGTGCATGTGTCGTGCCGTCTGGGACCCCCCCCCCCCTCCTCTCTCTCTCTCTCTCTCTCTCTCTCTCTCTACGCACGCAGCCGCCACACACTGTTCTTTTGGGCATGGAGGCACAGCGCTGCATGAGCGCACTGATATAACTCCCCAGTCCCACACAGTGACAGCACTCCATGTTTACGGCACGCACAGACAGACAGACAGAATATTATGTAGGCTATAATACACTGCAGTGTTTTTATGTGTTTTCTTAAGCAATTGATTAATGTACACGTCCTCATTTCGATCAGGGCTTCAGTCTCCTTATTCGACCACGTCTATCCACAGTAACGGGACATCTTTGCGCTGCGTAAAATATGCCTTAACCGTCTCCAACTGTGTTCAGCTCCTCACCCGCCACATTATGTTTGCTTCATTTCCTTTATTTACTGCGGATTGCATTCACACCTGCACCGAATCGTAGTCAAGTGCGATTCGAAGCGAAGCGAAACCCACGTTTTTGGGCGGAGTAAAATGCGGTTATTTGCTGCGCATTAGGATTCGAATGAGCCTTCACACCTGCCAAACGAAGCGCACTTTCTGACAATGCGCAGCAGGATTCGTTTTAATCGCAGCAAAGCTCTCTGGTATGAATGCGACCTTAGGTCAAGTGTAACCTACACTTAGGTCAAGGTCACATACTCACATTTGGGATTCTTGCATATTTAATTTGCTGTGGTTTGCCTTCTTCACACTGTCATTCGCAGAAATTGGAAACGCAGCAGGCCTTTATCCCATTCATAAACTAGCCTACACAGTGAAATCTATGGTGATAAAATTACACTCATAACGTGCATGTGTCTGTGTCGTGCCGTCTGGGACTGGACCCCCCTCTCTCTCTCTCTCTCTCTCTCTCTCTCTCTCTCTCTCTCTCTCTCTACGCATGCAGCCGCCGCGCACTGTTCTTTTGGGCATGGAGGCACAGCGCTGAGCGCATGCACTGATATAACTCCCCAGTCCCCACACAGTGTCAGCACTCCATGTTTACGGCACGCACAGACAGACAGACAGAATATTCTGTAGGCTATAATAGGCTACACTGCAGTGTTTTTATGTGTTTCCTTAAGCAATTGATTAATGTAGGCCTACTCTTCCTCATTTCGATCAGGGCTTCAGTCTCCTCATTCGACCACGTCTATCCACGGTAAGTAACGGGACATCTTTGCGCTGCGTAAAATAGGCCTTCTCCGTCTCCAGTCCAACTGTGTTCAGCTTCTCACCCGCCACATTTTTGCTTCATTTCCTTTATTTACTGCGGATTGCATTCACACCTGCACCGAATCGCAGTAAATAAAGGAAATGAAGCAAACAATGTGGCGGGTGAGGAGCTGAACACAGTTGGAGACGGAGAAAGCATATTTTACGCAGCGCAAAGATGTCCCGTTAGTTACCGTGGATAGACGTGGTCGAATGAGGAGACTGAAGCCCTGATCGAAATGAGGAAGAGTACATTAATCAATTGCTTAAGAAAGAATAACACGGGGGAGGGGGGGGGGGCACGGTGGCACAGTTGGTAGTGCTGTCGCCTCACAGCTAGTAGGTCCTGGGTTCGATTCCCGCTGTGGGCACTGGCGGCGTGTTCCCTCCTCCGCGTCATCAGTGCCCATACCCGAGGCGGGGGTTGGCGATAGGGCCTTTCTGTGTGGAGTTTGCATGTTCTCCCCGTGTCCCCTAGGGTAGGTACCCTCACAAAAACATGCCGTAATCCTCGTCTCTAAAACTACCTCCCCCTGGCCAGCCGGGGCGCCTGATGGAGGGGAAAGGAACTGGTCGGAATAACGTGTCCCTTCCACGCGCTACGTCCGGCCAGGGAAATTCCCCTCTGTCAGGTGAAAAGAAGCAGCTTGGACTCCTCATGCATAGAAGGAGGCATGAGGTCAGTCCGCCGCCCCCCCCAGGTTGGCAGAGGAAGTGTAGCGCCCAGGATTACATTAGATAATTGGCACTGGGTGAAAAGAAACTGGGTTACAAAATCGTGGGATAAAAATGTAAGAAAAAAATCACACACGTGTGAACTGAGTGGTGCAATTCCCCCCCCCCCCCCTCTCTCTCTCTCTCTCATTAGAGTCACTACCCCTCTCACTGTTTCTGGCGCCCCCTACTGCTATTATTAAGTCACATACTCGTGCTTACACAGACAGACACACACACAAACAAACAAACAGGTACGAGGACATTGCAAGCTGGTTGTAGGAGTGGTTGCACCACTCAAAAATAATAATAAAGAACACTGCAGTGCAGTGTAATAGTATTATAGGCTACAGAATCCCAGTCCCAGACCGCACGACACATGCACGTTATGACTCTGAGTATAATTTTATCACAATAGATTTCACTGTGTTGTAGGCTGTGTTGTAGGCTAGGTTTATGAATGGAACACATTGATAAAGGTCCCCCCTGCTGCGTTTCCAATTGCTACGGATGACAGTGTGAAGGCAAACAATAATTCACACCTGCCAAACGAAGTGCACTTTCTGACAATGCGCAGCAGCAGGATTCGTTTTAATTGCAGCAAAGCTTTCTGGTGTGAATGTTACCTACCTTACACCTATAGTGTCTACAACGCCATGTCATAACCATGTTTATTGAAATTATACATTTACACCGATTGCTCCATCACCTCTCTTATGCTGTGTAATGTGTTGGCATGCTCTGAATGAAGAAATAACACTAATGCCACATGTCATATAGGCCTACCATATGTTTATTAAAACGGTTTTAGAATAACACAGATTGCTCCAGCACCTTCCTCTTTCCACTGATGATCATGTCCAGCGCATGTAAGAATTAAGCAATATCGGCAAGTTAGCTGACGCGCGACGCGGTGTTTTAATAATAATAATAATAACAATGTGTTTGACACATGCTGCATGGACGCGTCACCATGGCAACCAATGTCGCCGTCGCCGGAGGATGTTTGACAGCTATACGGCGTGGGCGTCATTACTTCCGCGTAGTGGACCCTCCTGAAAACAGTCGTTGCTTAAAGTCCCTATATTATTCCTTCCTTGGTTCTCTGGGGCGTCGGGAGTGTAATGATGGCGTCTGTCTCTCTCTCGGTCACACTAGAGACGGGTTGTTGCTGTTGGACGATGAGGATGTATTTCTACATGTTGGTGATGATACTGGGGAGCAGACCCAGCGGTTACGACACATTACCTGTGAGAGGTAACGATAATACAACTTTATTTACACTCGACTCACTGTATTGTAGTCCTGACCTGGGCTTGTGCTACTATAGCTAACGGTAGCCTAAGATTTAGATTGTTTTTTTTGTTTTTCTTTTATCGTAGATGTAGTTGATGGATTTTGACATGTTTTGCTTGTAGGAATATAGAACTATTAGTCCGTAGTTTTCAATAAAGAAATCCAGTCTGTGGCCGATTTCTGGGAACTTGCTCAACTAGTGAGGGAGGGAGCGCATCCGGACCTGACAGGTACACTTGTTTACAAGAGGGTCCACCACTCCACCATGTTCAATTCATCAAAACATAGAGACGTACAAATAGACACTTCTATTATTCTATATAGTCAAGGAACAGAACAGGAATTCATCATAAAGGAGGTACAAATGGAAAAGAAACATAAATGAGTCAAATTTACAAAAAATGCTGAATATTGCATGTCTATGGTGCAGTAAATGGAGACTTTCGATTAACAGAGAGAGAACTCATATTATACACTTCAGAAGGAAGGCTGTAGGCCTACAGCAAAGTAACCACAGTTTTATGTTCGGGTCAATATCTTTTACCCTCATACAAATACTTAGGTTTTGTTTTTCATGAATATATGAGTTTCTCTGAGGGAAAGAATGTATTGGCTGACTCAGCAGGTAGAGCATTAGGTGCCATATTAAGTAAAATGAAAATTTGCCCTGATTTAGGTTTTGCTACATTTACCAAGCTCTATGACGCCATGGTCTCTTCCATTCTGTTTCATGCAGCAGGTGTGTGGGGCTTTGAGGAGGCTACCGAATGTAAAAACATTCAGAGTAGAGCGTTGAGGTGTTTTCTCGGGGTGCATAAGTATACCACTAAGTTGGCCATTGAAGGTGACACAGGTTGGGAAAGCTGCCTGACAAGGCAGAGATGTGAGATGATCAGGTTATGGAATCGCCTTACCCAACTGCCAGAAGAGAGGCTTACAAAAATGATATTTAATTGGAATAAAAGATGTAATCATCCGTGGATAAGAGAGGTCTCCTCAATTTTCTTAAATAACCTTCATTGTAACATTAATACAGTCAAATATAAACTGTCAATGTTACATCAGCAGAAATGGAGGGTGGACATTGTGAAAAAGGCGAAATTGAGAAGTTATATTCAATTTAAAGAGGATTACATGACTGAACCTTATGTTGCATTTAATTTAAAAAGAGGACAGAGGTCCCTCTGTGCCCAGTTAAGATCTGGAGCTTTACCTCTGGCAGTTGAGGTTGGCAGATACTGGCGTTCCTGAGGAGCAGCGACTGTGTGCTCTCTGTGACCTGGGAGTTGTAGAGGATGAGTTTCATTTTGTTTTCTACTGTCCACTATACCATGATTTAAGAAATGTTTTATTTCACAGAACCCAGATCTGTTTTGAATGTCTGAGTGTTTTATGTTAAATTGGTTGTTCAGTAATGAAGTTTTTGTTTTTGTAAAATGTATAGAGAAGGCATGGCAGTTACGTTGGAGAACGATGTATCCATGAGTAACTGTCTATTTGTATATGTATTATTATATGTACAATTTTGTGAGTGTCTTGTAAGCCCGTGCGGGCTGGGCATCTTAAAACAAAAGAAAGTGTTGTCAAGTGACCTTAAATCTAGTAAGCGTCCATCATTTACACCTGGCTGTGAAGTTGGGAAGCACATGGGGAAAGTAGAAAACATTATTTTAAACAAAAAACTGTTTTTGTCGGTCAAAATAAAAATTTGACACATCATGTAAAATGACTGTTATACAAAGCAAAATGTACCTAGGTCTAAAATGTAATATCATACACGTTGATGATTTGCCAATGGATAGAACCATGTGAATCATTTAGCAAATACATTGTCTGAAGTAGCTTATTCTAGTCATTGTTTTCTAAAATGGAGGCTGGGGGTAAAATTAACCAATGTCCGGGGGTAAGTTGAGTCAATGGGAATCACTATTCATAACTTTATTATTAAGTCTTTGCTACTGAAATTATACTGAATGACCTTTAATTTGCATTTACATACTCATTTAAGAGAAGTTTGCAATATTGTATTAACAATATTGCAAATATAAGGTTTTGCATAACAAACTTTATTTAATTGTCTTAATATTGTTTAAATAATAAATAAACAAATAAACAAGACTATTTGCAAAAGGGAAAACTGTTATTTTATTATTATCGATAAGTGAATACATTATCTGTTCAAGTTTAAGCTTTTAACATTCAAATATCATGTGGTTCAACTGACCCCTCGTCTTGGATCAATTTACCCCTTACCTGGGGCAAATTGAGCCACACTTTTTTTTAAAAGGTCATATTTTCATGGCCCTTTGTCATAGATGGTTACTCATCATTTAAATTGATATAAGACATCCTGAAATATGTGTAGATCATTAGATTTTACTGCCATCTCATTTTGCCTTGCTTCCAGGACAACTTAAGCTAAAAGTGGTTCGTCTTACCACGAAAATCTTGTGCTGCTGTTTTTGCTTGTAAAATGTGTTATATTGATTTTGGCAATGTCATAAATGCATATAGGCCTACCTAACACCTGAAACAAGTACTGGTGCCTTAGTTTACTCATATGTGAATCTAGATCATGAAATGTAGCAAATTAAACATACACAATGAAACATACACAATTTAGCCAAAAGGTTATGTTTCATACATTCAAAATTGAACAACCTACTGTGTAATGATAGGTAGAAAAGAAAAGCAGCGCACCTTGGCCCAAAATGGCTGGTCTATCAAAATGTTACCACGTCCCCCTATTTTGGAATAATGCAAAAAATGTACAATAATGCAATAAAGGTCAGAATTATGTCAACATATTGTATGCAACAATTATTAAAGTACCACAAACTGTCACAGCATATGACATTTCAGCAATAGTCCCGGGCCTTACGGATATTTCCATGCCAATCAATATTAAAGGGACCAAATTTGGCCTGGATGTAGCCCAGGGCATGCTCTAGATTAAGCTAGGGCGCCCGAGCCTGTGACCTTCGGGGTTGCCATGGCGGCCAAATCCAATATGGCTGCCACCTAAAACAGTTTTGGCTGTAACATTTGAACCAGATTAGCTACAAATGCGGTGTCTATTTATTTAATTATTTGACCATTACAAACATGTTGGAATACTTATCATTACAATGCGGTGTGTCTGGTACCCTAATTTGCATTTACAAGATGGTGGCTATGTGAAAACGAGTTATAACTTAACTTTTGACACTTTCAGTCAAGTCGATGCATGTATTTTAATCATTAGAAACACATTGGAATGTTCCAATTCATGATTAAATCTATCTAGAACACTCAGGTTTGCCATTATGGTGTACAGCTTCATCGCTGTATGCACCTAAACATCCAGTCCATGTGAGCTCCCCACGACGGAGCCTGCGTCTTCCTCACCAGCCATTTGCAGCATCCTGTTGAATACGCTAAACAGGGTTCCCCAATCCGCGGGCCATCTGCGGCCTGCAGAGCGCCCCCTTGTGGCCCACGGAAGAATAAAAAATATATATATATATATCTTTTTCTTTTTTTGAGGGGGGTGGGGGGTCCCAGATATAAATGGCATTAAATTGGGGTCAGTAGACTCTGCATGTCAAACTGGGGGTCCTTTTCAAATGGGGTCTTGCCCTGAACATTAATTTCAGGGCAAGACCTCGACCTCGCACGTGCCGACTCGGCCCCCAGCCTCGTACCGTAGTCAAAATATGGCCCTTGAGGAAGATTAATTGGGGAACCCTGCGCTAAAAGATCTGAGCATTCCAGAAGAACACATCATCAGTGCATCAGAGTAGTCAGAAACGGGCCTCATGGCAGCTTACGTATTTCCTGTAGGCGGACTCGACATAGCTGCAGGGTTTAAATTCTCAGGCGCACCTCTTCTACTATAGTGAACGCTGAACGGTAGAGTGACTGATGTTAGTCTGCCTCAAGTCAAATGTTACTCTTTTACCTGCTTTTTACTAACACTGACATTACAAAGATGCCCAGAACATTGAGATGAACCTGTCTAGTTTATGGCTGCTCGAACAGCAATGGCAACATTCAAAGAAAAAAGAAAAAAACGGATTGTCAAAATATCCATCGTGGGGTCTGAGACCAGAGCCATTGAGTAATGGTTGAGACGAAGCAGTGAAAGGTCACACTAACTAAGCATTTAAAGTAGCATTTAAATGACTCAATGGCTCTGGTCTCAGACCCCGCGGTGGATATTTTGACATTCCGTTTGTTTTGTTTTTTGGAATGTTGCCACTACTGCTGGAGCAGCCATAAACTAAACAGGTTCATCTCGATGTAAGCTGCGACCATGAGACCCGTTTCTGAATTTGTCTAGGGTGAGCAGGAAAGGTGGGGAGTGCCCGTGATGTACACCAGCACCTCCGAACAGACAACCCTGCAGTCTCACATACTGCAGTCTGCCCAAGAGATTCTTAGATCTTAGATCCATGCCACCAAACCATTTTTGCTATATTTTAACTGAAATAATATTAGGTTAATATCAACTGGTGGCCCGGCTGGGGGCCACATGAGGCCCCCACCTTCACTTAATGTGGCCCTCAGGTTAATATCAGAATACTGAAAAATGATTGATCTCAGATAATTACTAAATGTTATTGTCCTTTTTTATGTCCAATATATTAGTTTTTAGTTCATAAAGTTAACATAACTATAAAATAATCAAAATAAAATAATTCAAAATCTTTTTATTTTTATGTCACAATCCCTTTAAGGATTTAGCCATGTGATTGGCTCCTCTCAACCCGTGCTGGCCGGCGTGGGAGGCGTGGCCATCCTCCCATGTCACATCCACCCACCAATCAGCATGCAGAGTTGGGGAACTGTGAAGTGGACCAGAGACGGCCAGAGCCTGCTTGTCGTCGCCGTCCAGTTGGGGCAGTACTACCTCACCGAGGACCAGAACCCGGCCTACAAGTACTCAATTGTTTTACTTTAAGGACAACTTTAGTTTTTATCAACCTAGGTTCATGTTTTAGGTTGTTATTAGACAAAGTAAAAGATTAGTGTTAATTTTTCTTCATTTGCTGCTTTCTTTCATTTTAGGAATTTTAGCTGTTTTTGACAGTGGGGCGGGGGCATTCGAGCATGGGGCTAAATATGTAATTTATTTATTTTGTTGTAGTGATTCATTTTTTTATTATTTACTATAGTCCTACTAGACCCCAAGAAATTACATCTGGCCACAAAAGATCACGAGATCTATTGAATGTGTCAAACTGACATATTTGTGTGGCTTCCCCCCAGTATAGGCCTCCTTGACATTCAGTAGATCCTGTGATTTACCTTCACATTCAGGAGATCCTGTGATCCACCTTCACATTCAGTAGATCCTGTGACCCACCTTCACATTCAGTAGATCCTGTGATCTACCAGATGTAATTTCCTGGGGTCTATTAGGACTATAGTAAATAATAAAAAAATAAATCAGCATAATATTTTGTAAAATAATAATATTTACGTACTTAAGTACAGTATACTTAAGTAAAAGTACTTAGTGCCGGTGCTTTCCACCATTGACAGGCAGAGAGCGACACTGTCCCTGTCGGAGCTGTCCGGGGGGGTAATGAACTTGAAGCTGTCCAGGGTCAGGCTGTCGGACCGGGGAACCTACCGCTGCTTTGTGCCAGAGATGGGCATGAGCGCTGACATCCAGCTCCACGTTGGTAAGACCTGTTCTTTGTTATCCAAATAATGTTTTTATTTTATACTTTAAGACGGTGGGTTTTCAACAAGGCCCCATAATGTATTCGGCTTTTGAGCCACGAACTTTTGAGCCACAAACGTTTGAGCCACTAACCCATTTGACGAGGTTTAGCCTCTCAGACCCATTTGACGAGGTTTAGCCTCTCAGACCCATTTGACGAGGTTTAGCCTCTCGAACCCATTTGATGAGGTTTAGCCTCTCAGACCCATTTGATGAGGTTTAGCCTCTCAGACCCATTTGACGAGGTTTAGCCTCTCAGACCCATTTGATGAGGTTTAGCCTCTCAGACCCATTTGATGAGGTTTAGCCTCTCAGACCCATTTGACGAGGTTTAGCCTCTCAGACCCATTTGATGAGGTTTAGCCTCTCAGATCCATTTGATGAGGTTTAGCCTCTCAGACCCATTTGATGAGGTTTAGCCTCTCAGACCCATTTGAGCCACGGAACCTTCATTTGAGATTTGAGTTAAAAATGTATATATCACAGGTGGCCATTCAAATTCGTATGAGGGGGGGGGGGGGGGGGGGGGGGGGGATGTTCCAGGGGCCGGGCCGGTTCCGGCGTCCGAAATGGTTGAGAAATGACAGAGTTACCGTGTGGCAGCCCCTCTACTGTACCCTCTCTACTGTACTGTAATGTACTGGCACCCCCGAAAGCATACAGTTAATATGTGCGTGTGTGTTTGTGTGTGCATTAGGTTGAGCACAGATGGTGAAAAACAACCATGCTGTTTTCGTGCTCATACCCAGACACCCAGACACCCAGCCACACACATAGCTCCTTAAGGGAGTGGTTGCACCACTCAAAAATAATCATAAAACATTTTTTTATATAAAAAAATATCAAATAGGCCTATACAGTATGAAACATAGCGTTCACGTGTCATCATGAACGTGCGCAATGATAGTCAACGGACCAGCACTGGCTCGAGCTGCAATACCAATTTCGGCCACTATGTCCATTTCGCCGGTTTTAGCAGTGGTTAGTGAGAGGCCAATCTAAACTATGGAATGAACTTCCCATTGCAGTCAGAACTACAGACTCACTCCCAATCTAAACTATGGAATGAACTTCCCATTGCAGATAGAACTACAGACTCACTCCCAATCTAAACTATGGAATGAACTTCCCATTGCAGATAGAACTACAGACTCACTCCCAATCTAAACTATGGAATGAACTTCCCATTGCAGATAGAACTACAGACTCACTCCCAATCTAAACTATGGAATGAACTTCCCATTGCAGTCAGAACTACAGACTCACTCCCAATCTAAACTATGGAATGAACTTCCCATTGCAGTCAGAACTACAGACTCACTCCCAACCTTCCGCCGTAGTCTGAAAACCCACGTTTTCAGACTCCACCATGGCCCGTAGCACTTGCCCTAGCCCCTTAGATACCACTTTTTGTAGACATATAGCATGTTACGTAGACACCACTAGAATTGCATTGTATGTTTTCATAGCACTTTATAGTATATGTATAGTATACTATAGTATGTATAGTTTATATGTATAGTTTCACTTTATAGATATTCCACTGTTACGTTCTTGGCTTACGCATGTTTCTTGAATACTACTTTTATGTATAGTGATGTATTGCCATGCTTTTTGTTCTTGCCTAAGCGTCTGATAAATGCCTAAATTGTAACTTGACTGCCATGCGTTTCTCTCCACAGCCCATGAGGTGACGTACCTTCCACCACGAGGCAGAGGCACCCGCGTGGAACTGCTTCCAGACCACCGCTCTGTTCCTGAAGCCGTCACCAGCATCCTGTGGAGGCACGGAGACAACCTGGCAGCGGAGTGGTATCCGGTTGATGGTCTGGATTACTACCGGACGTTTAGACACCGCTCCACACTGGACCCAGACACCGGACGGCTGGTTATCCACAACATGACCGTAGAAGACATCGGGTGGTATTCTGTGGAGTTCAACGGAAGACTTCACTACAAGACTTACCTGCTTACAGAGATGAGTAAGTATGACTCACAACAATACTTACCTGCTTACAGAGATGAGTAAGTATGACTCACAACAATAGCCTGGTTAATAAACCAGACTAATATCGCACGGATCCGCGGGATATTAGTCTGGGGAGGCTCAGCTTGGATTTAATTTCCAGGGAAACATTTTCTCTTTGACGCAATTGGTCAGAGCTACTGTCAGTCAAAGGTCTCAAGCATTGAACGTCACTGTACCAAAGCCCGCCCATATTGCATACCGTGTCCCTATTGGGCGCACACGTTTTCGTGTGTAGAAAATGGGCGTACAATTGAGCCTCTCCAGACCGAAATCCGCCGGTAGGCAATTTTTTTTGCCAACGGCTGATTCGGTCTGGTTTATTAACCAGGCTATCACAACAATACTTACCTGCTTACAGAGATGAGTAAGTATGACTCACTACAATACTTACCTGCTTACAGAGATGAGTAAGTATGACTCACAACAATACTTACCTGCTTACAGAGATGAGTAAGTATGACTCACAACAATACTTACCTGCTTACAGAGATGAGTAAGTATGACTCACAGACTCATTCTGTCTCCTCAACAGAGAGAGTCCCAGATCCAGGCCTGACCATCGTGGCACCATGTGACTCATTCTGTCTCCTCAACAGAGAGAGTCCAGATCCAGACCTGACCATCGTGGCACCATGTGACTCATTCTGTCTCCTCAACAGAGAGAGTCCCAGATCCAGGCCTGACCATCGTGGCACCATGTGACTCATTTGTCTCCTCAACAGAGAGAGTCCCAGATCCAGGCCTGACCATCGTGGCACCATGTGACTCATTCTGTCTCCTCAACAGAGAGAGTCCCAGATCCAGACCTGACCATCGTTGCACATGTGACTCCAACTCCAGCAACTGCACGCTGCACTGCATCGGAGACGTCACAGAGTCGGCCGTCACCTATCGATGGAGGTTCCACGATGAGAAATGGACTCGACCCAAACCCAACGAGACCAGGATCTACAACGATGAGGAATGGAGCGGACCCGACTCCCGGACGGTGACGATCAGCGACGACGAGGAAGGGAGAAGAGTTCGAAGAATATCCTGTGCGATAAAGAACTGGTTCAGTGTGGAGCAAGCAAGGCTGTAGACAATCCGCTTTACAGAGGTACGTAGTTTACTGATTGTGTGTGTGTGTGTGTGCGTGTGTGTGTGCGTGCGTGCATGCGTGTTAGGGGTAGTTCAGATGTTTAGACTTAAAATTAACCCTGGATAATAAGACGAAGCATTCCATACGTTCCATAGGGCTAGACCACGCAAGGACATATGACATTCCAAGGCCAGTGAGTCGATGTGTTTCCTCCATCTGGTCCTTGGTCCAGAGCTCTGCACGGATCCAAAAATAATAATAAAATAATCTGTGTCATTTTACCGTTTCCGACCCGTTCCGAAAACATTTCTAAAGAGGAAAACTAAACAGGAAACGTAGTCTTCTTTGTCACAGACTGTAACTTAACAGCGTGTGTTTATGGTCGAGAGAGAGATAGAGATAGATTACCTCCACGGGTGGAGCAGGGGGGGGGGGGGGGGGGGGGGGGCTGCCTCGCCGGGTGTTTAAACATTTTAAACATTATGCTATAATTAGCTATTGGAAAATAGCAGATCTACAAGCTCATAGCGCGAGTGGCGCGCTACGAGCTTGTAGGTCTGCTATTTTTGAAAAATTGAGCACCACTAATACAGAAACATGTCAGAGAACTGTCAGAATTTAGAAGCTTTTTTTAATTTCAACGTCAGGCCTGAATGGGTTAAATGACAGGACACGGGATACAGCTAGTAGCTATAGTAGTACAACCCTTGTTTACTAGTCCCGGAAGTCTGATGCATGCAAAGCATGCTGGGCCTTGTAGTCTATCGCATACATAGCCCTACTGCCTACACATGTCTCCTCCCATTTGCCAGCCATGCCAGTGGTTATCAAGGTGCGGTCCGGGGACCCCCAGGGGTCCTTGAGGGGGTTGCTAGGGGGACTATCATTATTGAATCCTATTGGCTGGGCTTTAAACAGCCATAACTCCAGTTTGCAGCATGCTAAAGGTCCCAAACCTGGTGGCTCACCGTACGGACTTCCAATTTCATAAAACTATGATTCCTACTTCCGGTTTGTTGGATTGTCTTGAAACTCCTCCCACAACTCTATGAGGGGGGTGGAGCTAAATGTTGCAACCCGGAAGGCGATCTGTTCACTTCCTGTTTTGCTAGGAAGCATTCGCAGGGGAATTAAAAAATGATATTTTCTTTTCTATTTATGTTTTATATTTCTGTCTTTCAGCTCCTAAAGGACCAACAGTCAGAGGCAGACCAGGGCTTATTGTTACTGTCTCCATGTACGCAGTAGCACTGGCAACTTTAATCTGGAACAAGCAACCTCGTGTCTGTGAGTATTTAATTTATTTTTAACTATATTTATTTACAATCTATATTGATATAAATCCATCCATCTCTGTGTCATTATGTGAAGACGAGAATGATCCTATAGTGTCTCCTCACTGACCAATCACTGTCTCACATCTCACTGCCCAATCACTGTCTCACATCTCACTGACCAATCACTGTCTCACATCTCACTGACCAATCACTGTCTCACATCTCACTGACCAATCACTGTCTCACATCTCACTGACCAATCAATGTCTCACATTTCAGCTTTGACAGAAGAAGAGAAGAAAAGACGACACAGAGCTGCCAAACTGAGAGGTGTGTGTGTGTGTGTGTGTGTGTGTGTGTGTGTGTGTGTGTGTGTGTGTGTGTGTGTGTGTGTGTGTGTGCGTGCGTGCGCACGTCGAGAGACAAGGTTGTTAAACATAGAATTGCTTTGTTCGCTACAGGTCTGTTGAAGAGAACACCAGGATATCGTCACATCACTGACTATGAAGAGCAGCTTCAACGCAACATGAAAAGCACATATCTGAGTGTAGATTTGGGCACACAGTCTGAGGTCGTGTTTGAAAACGTCTTCGCTCCGCTCTACAATGTAGACATCGAAAGAACAGACATCCACAGCCATCATGAGGTCAGACAGATGGAGATGAAGAAGGCAAGAGACGAAATCCAACTGGGTCAGATGTTCAAAGACCTTTCTGGACTAATCAAAAGAACAGTGCTGACCGTTGGCTGTGCAGGAATTGGGAAAACGATCCTCGTACACAAATTTATGTTCGACTGGGCCAAGAAATGTTTCCCCCAAGACCCACACCTCGTGTTCCCGCTCAAGTTCCGCCAGTTAAATATGCTCAAGGGACAGAACTTTACTTTAGCACAGCTAATTCACAGCTGCATCAAGGAAACCAGATGTATCGAGGAAGACGTTCTTAATCTTATCTTCACTGAAGTGCAGAAGTCAGGAGACTACAGCAACAGCCCCTTCAAAGTCATGTTTGTTCTGGATGGTTATGATGAAAAGAAATTCAAGTTTGATTTCAGCACAAAAATTGGCCTCATGAATATCAACGACTCTTACCCAGTGGAAGATCTCCTTCTAAACCTCATCAAGGGAGAGCTCCTCCCCTCTGCTCGCATCTGGATAACCTCGCGACCTGTAGCAGCCAATCAGATCCCTAAGGAGTTTGTAAACAGGATGACAGAAGTCAGAGGGTTCATCAGAGATGACCAGAAGAAGGAGTTCTTCGAGAAGACGTTCAGTGATGAGACCCAGGCCAGATCAATCCTCTCACAGATCAAAGAATCAAAGATCCTCCTCACCATGTGTGAAATCCCAGTCTTCTGTTGGATCCTTGCTACCGTTGTGAAGAACTTGGTGAAGAACATGGGGACGACATTCAGGCTGCCCAAAACCCTGGTTGAGCTGTACTGCCACTTCCTGATGGGTGAGATACAGCGGGAGAATCCTGCACTAGGCGAGGCAGACAGAGGGAAGCTCATAAAGTATGCAGGGGAAGTTCTTCTGAAGCTGGGCAAGCTGGCGTTTCACCAACTCGTCAAAGGCAACATCATTTTCTATGAGGAGGACCTGAAGGCGTGTGGTCTTGATGTGGACTTGAAGAACTTGGGCTTTTGCACAAAGTTCTTTAAAGGAGACGGTTTGTTCTACCACAAAACGGTCTACTGCTTTGTTCATCTGAGCATCCAGGAGTTTCTGGCTGCAGTCTACTTGTCCCACTGTTTCACTCAGAAGAACACGGAGGTCCTGAAGACATTCCTGGGAGACCGCCGTTTCAACAGTGACCGTTCCCTGTCTGACTTCCTGAAGGCTGCTATAAAGAAAACCCTGCAGAGTGACAGTGGACAACTGGACCTCTTTGTCCGCTTCCTTCATGGTCTCTCACTGCAGTCCAACCAGATTCTGTTAGGAGGCCTGCTGGGTCAGACAGAGAACAGTCCAGAGGAGATCCAGAGAGTCATCGACAACCTGAAGGAGATGAATGATCGCCGTACCTCTCCTGACAGATGTGTCAACATCTTCCACTGTCTGATGGAGATGAACGACCCGTCAGTCAGTCGGGGGATCCAACAGTACCTGGAGTCAGAGAACAGCTCAGGGAAGGAACTCACTGGGCCCCAGTGTTCAGCTCTGGCCTCCATGCTGCTGATGTCAGAGGAGGTTCTGGAGGAGTTGGACCTGCAGCTATACAACGCATCACAGGAGGGGCGACGGAGACTGATCCCAGCTGTGAAGAACTGCACAACAGCCAGGTTAGTAGTGTGAATGTTAACATGTTAGATCACTATATACTTCATTCATTCATTCAAAGAGAGAGAGAGAGAGAGAGAGAGAGACCCTCACTTCATATTTATATATATATTAGTATTGCAATCCAATTCAAGTGTGATTTGTGTTTAGTATATTTAGTGATATCAGGGTGATTTTGCCATGGCATGCGGCCATACAGACTGTTCATCTGTTGACAGAACATTTCTTCACTTCACTGCCATAGAGTGGAACACCTCACCTATCCCGTAACCCCGGAGGGTCGTTGGGGCACCACAGACGATCTGTTGACCAGCTCTCTCCATCCCTCTGTCGTCAGCAGCTCTCATTGCCTCGCTGAGTTTCAAGTGTGTCCATTCTCCGATGTTATCTTCCCATCTTTTCTTCTGTCTCCCTCTTCTCCTGCCACCTCGTACGGTGCCTTGCAGGATGGTCTTTGCAAGGCCTGAGGATCTGGTGATGTGTCCGTACCGCCTCAGTTTACGCTTTATGACAGTGGTCAGAAGGTCATCATGTGGGCCGATGGCTTGGCTGATCTTTTGCCGTACTTCCTCGTTTGTGACATGTTGATGTTGGGTGTAGGAGATACCCATGAGTCTTCTGTAGCATCTCATTTCCATACTCTGTATTCTCTTCTGTAGCTCAGCTGTAAGAGTCCAAGTTTCACAAGCATAGAGAAGGATTGACATGACGAGTGAGCGCAGTAATCTCACCTTTGATTTCAGACTGATGTTTTTGTCTTTCCAAATGGGCAGATATCTCTCGCAGATAATCCTCAAGTTGAAGATCTGTTCTGTGGTGCTCCGCCCTGCCCTAAATCCAGCCTGTTCTTCCGCTATGATCAGTTCAGCTTGAGGTTTTAACCTATTCAGTATTATTTTCAGAAGGACTTTGCTGGGATGGCTGATGAGACTGATGGTGCGGTAGTTTTGGCACAGTTGAAGATTGCCTTTTTTCGGAAGTGTGATGATGAGTGACTGTGTCCATGATGTAGGCCAGGGGTCCTCAACTAGAAATGATGAAGGTCCACAATTTTTTTTTGAATAAGACCGAGGTCCGGTCCCATGCGCGGCGTCCTTCGGAGAGCGGGGCTCTATGCCCGTTTAGTATGGTCAAGCCAAGCTTATACAAATCATACAAATCAGATCCCCTTCCACCCAACCAATAATGGGGTGCAGAGTGCAGGCCCGGAGTGGAACTCCAAATCAGGCCGGGAGTTATACGCCCTGGCAGGCCACACTGCGCGCGCGCATAGCGCGCGGCAGAATTTTGGAGGCCCTTGGGGGACATTTTGGGGGCCTTTGCAGCAATTTCACATGAGAAATGTACCATCTGATGTTATTTATATTATTAACTTTAAAAAAAGTTTTTTGGGGGTGGTCCGCAAAGAGGTGGTCCGCGGTCCGGTCGCGGAATGCGGTCCGCCAGTTGAGTACCCCTGATGTAGGCCATTCACCACTCTGCCAGATTTTGTTGCACAGGATGGTGAGGGTGTCGATCATGGATTCTCCTCCTGCTTGTACAAGCTCTGCTGTGATGTTATCCAGTCCGGCTGTTTTTCCTTTTTTCAGTGCTCGGACTGCTGCCTCAACTTCTTCACGGAGGATGGGGAGCTTGTCTTCTTCCTCCGTGGATTGAGGACATGTCAGGACTGTTGGATCTCCAGTTGCCGTGTGGTTGTAGAGGTCAGAGCAGTATTCTGTCCACCTTTCCAAGATGTTCTGTTCTTCCGTTAGACATTCACCGGTCTTGCTCTGGATTGCAGAGACTCTGGTCTGTTTTGGTTTTGTTAGCTCCTTAACAATTTCATATGCCTTCTTGGTGTTGTTGTTGGCATTCAGGCTGTCTTCAATTTATTGGCACTTTCCCTCAATCCAATTCAGTTTTGCTGACTGCATGCCTTTCTTGATGCTCTTGTTGCTTTCTCTATAAGCATCAGATCCTTCAGGTGTGTTCTTACTCTTCTTCAGAGCTCTTCGCTTGTCACATAGCTCTAGCAGTTCATTGGTGAACCAAGGTTTCTTCTTTGGGCGGAGTTTGCCAAGGATCTCAGTGGCAGTTTCGGTTATGACTGTGTTCATCGTGGTCGTCATACTATTGACATCAATTCCTTCTGAGCCTAGGATGAGCAGTGGTGCAAACCTCCCTCCTATCATTGCCTTGAAGGCTTCTGCCACCTCGGGGTCTCGTAGTTTGTCCAGATCAAACTTCATTCTGGTGCACTTGGAGCTTTTGATCTTTTTCAAGCGTAGGCGGAAAGACATCAGGACGAGGTCGTGGTCGCTCCCAATGTCTGCTTTGTGGAACAACAGCAGCGAATTGGGATCGTTTTAATTATTTAATGTTTGTATTACAATCAAATGACAACAGTGGAAAGTTATGAGCACATTTAAATTAAATGTGGTACTCACTGCCGCTATTTGCTTAGTTAGAAAAGTATCCAAACACACACACACATTTCAGACAGCACCACAGGGAACCTCCTTGACAGTTTTAATCATCTCTGATTTTACATTTAATCTGTAATTACAGACTTGTTGACTGTGACCTCGGAGAGGAACACGTTGAAGTTGTGGCTTCAGCTCTCAGCTCCAATCCGTCCCATTTGAGAGAACTGTACCTGAGTGGAAACGGCTTGAAGGATTCTGGACTGGATCTCATCTGTGCTGCACTGAAGAGCCCAAACTGTTGTCTGGAGACTCTCAGGTCAGATTCATTTAACATTTTTTATTGTGATGTGGATACATTCTGTTATAGTAAGTCATTATAATGTAGTTATGATGGTGGTAGTATTTGAAGAGTGTGGATGAGGTTAATAGCGCTACGAGCTTGTAGGTCTGCTATTTTTGAAAAATCGTGAAAATGCAAAACAAATCTTTGAATATATGTTCTTTCAGAAGACTTTTTTTTATTTCGACGTCAGGCCTAAATGGGTTAAACATTATGTTATAATTTAGCTATTGAAAAATAACATATCTACAAGCTCATAGCGTGCCACCAAGTGGCGCGCTACGAGCTTGTAGGTCTGCTATTTTTGAAAAATGGTTAAAATGTGGAGCAAATCATTGAATATATATTTCAGAGCGAACATTTTTAACTAAAATATTTGCTTCTGGGGAACTACATATTTTCAGATGGGGGTCCGTGGCCCAATAGAGAGAATTCTGGGGGTCCTTGACATGAAAAAGTTTGAGCACCACTGACACATAGGAACATGGGTTTTTCAGAAAAATGTTTAGAAGCCTTTTTCTTTAATCGACCTCAGTCCAAAATGGGCCAATAGCGTTTCTGTGCTTGCACAGTATGAAGAAAGTGTCCAGAGATATGAGGGACTGAGACAGACTAGCCTGTGTGTGTGTGTGTGTGTGTGTGTGTGTGTGTGTGTGTGTGTGTGTGTGTGTGTGTGTGTGTGTGTGTGTGTGTGTGTGTGTGTGTGTGTGTGCTGCACACGCCCAGTGTGTGGATAGGCCAATCACAATGATTGACACATAGGAGGTACAATGAGAAACTGTAGCCTCGCATGGCCAGCGTTGGGAAGTACCAACTACAAGTGAAAGCAACAGAGGGGTATTATTAGACAAAGTTCGACTGAATAAAGAAAAAAGCTGCAGTAAACATGTATATATAAAAACCCAGACTATTTTATTCTCAGAATTGGATCACCCTCCCTTTGACTCGAAATACAATTAGCTCACGTGATTCACATTGAATGTGATTTACATGCAATGATTCACATGCAATGCGTGCCTCTCTCTCTCTCTCTCTCTCTCTCTTTCTCTCTCTCTCTCTCTCATCTGGTTGTATTCTTCATTTAGACTGGAGAACTGCTTCTTGACAGAGAGATGCTGTGAAGTTCTGGCCTCAGCTCTAACTTCTAATCCCTCCCTCCAGCTGAGAGAATTGGACGTGAGTCTCAACATGGTGAATGAGTCAGGAATGAAGATGCTGCTCTCTGCTGGGCTGGAGAATCTCAAGTGAGTAGACCCTGTTGTAGGGCCCGATTTACAGCAGAACCCTTTACTATGTGTGGGTAATGTTTGTGGGGCATCACCACTATTTTACATGTTTCAGACATGTGCTGATTGATGCATTGTTGTTCTACTTCCTACAGAGTGAAACACTGTAGTGTCAGCTAGTGGAGACGTTGTGTTAGGCAGTCAGACATTGATGCATTGTTGTTCTACTTCCTACAGAGTGAAACATGGTGGAGAAGATCGGTTCAATCCTCATCTCATTAAAGGACGTGAGTATCTCTTACTATTGACATCTTATACAGAGTTTTTTTAACACCTACTCTATAGTTTAGTTTAGTAAATTGCAGGCGTTTAATTGTAACATTGTTGGCTGGGTTTGCTTTCACATTGTAGTTTGTCAAGCACGCAGTCTGGCGCGCACACAGTGCATCTTCAGGCGTGTGTGTGTTGGTCAAACAAGGATTTCATACTCCTTAGTGACACGTTGCAGACAACTACAACTAGCTTGTTTTGGTAACTTTAGTAGTCCGGCAGTCGAGGTTGACGAGTGGGAAATTTGGCATATAGTCTTTTTTTATTGGCCTAAAATATTGTATATATACATACATTCATGAATCCACTTGCTGACCGGCTGAAAGTATTGGGCTTTTTTATAGGGGTTTCTTGTGACCATTAACATCCTATGGCAGGCAAAGATGTCAATTATGTTTTAACCCATTCTGGGTGGGAACCCCTTTTGGTGTTTCAAAGCATTATGTTATACTTTAGCAATTTAGCAGACCTACACGCTCATAGTGTGGCACCGAGTGCCTCGCTATGAGCTTGTAGGTCTGCTATTTCTTTTAAATCAAATTTCAATATTCAAATTTTTGAATATTAATTATTACAGTGAACATTTTATCTCAAATCTTTGCTTCTGGGGGGGGGGGGGTGCACACAACACCATGCGTTGATGCCATGTGTGCATATGTGCAGGCACCCAACACTACGTCCATACAAAAACACAGTACAATACAGATACAAGAAAGACAAAGTGTAGGGTGCCCGCAAACAACACCATGACGTCTATGGCTGTTTTTAGCCCAAGGAGTGTTTTTTGTGCAAAACTGATGTCTGGAATGTATTCAGAATCATGAAAAAATAAGGAAAGTTTGACATGTTCGACCATTTTGCCCGCCGTAGGATGTTAATGAAAAAGAAAGCCCAATAGTGACAGCCGGTCAGCAAGTGGATTCATGAATGTATGAATATAGACAATAGTTCAGGCCTGTGTGTGTGTGTGTGTGTGTGTGTGTGTGTGTGTGTGTGTGTGTGTGTGTGTGTGTGTGTGTGTGTGTGTGTGTGTGTGTGTGTGTGTGTGTGTGTGTGTGTGTGTGTGTGTGTGTGTCTGTGTGTGTGTGTGTGTGTGTGTGTGTGTGTCAGTGAATGATGTGCTTAATGGTTACTGTGTGTTTTCTCATCAGATTTCCAGCGTCTCTCACTGGACACAAACACAGCACACTGTGTCCTCACTCTGTCTGAGGACAACAGGAAGGTCACATGGGTGGAGGGACAGAGTCATCAGTATCCTGATCACCGAGAGAGGTTTGATGGATATCGTCAGGTTCTGAGTGCAGAGAGTGTGAGCGAACGCTGCTACTCTGAGGTAGAGTGCAGTGGAGAGGTTCATATAGCAGGGACTGACAGAGCAATCAGCAGGAAAGGAGGTCGTTATGACTGTGGGCTTGGAGAGAATGGCATGTCATGGAGTCTGCAGTGTGTTGGTCACAGTTACTATGTCATGCACAATAGTGAGAAGACTGTCCTCCCTGTCGGTCCCTCTAGACGCTCCATCAGTGCAGCAGTGGATGCTGACCGTGAGGACAGGGAGGACGGGGTCTACAGAGTAGCAGTGTATGTGGACCGTCCCGCTGGGACTCTGTCCTTCTATGACGTGTCCTCAGAGGACACTCTGACCCACCTGCACACCTTCCAGACGACGTCCACTGAACCCCTCTGCGTTGGGTTCAGGTTGGAGCGTGGCTCCTCAGTGTTTCTGTGTGAGCAGAGATAGTCTCGATGTGAGCGAGGGTCACGTCAGGTCGCCATGGTTACTCCACATGTCTGAGTGAGTCCAGGTTGTCATTGTTACCACCGTCGCCAGTACGCCTGACATCATGGACTCCATAGTTGGTCATGAGTGACTCATCATGACATCATGGTGACATCACACTGATGATGTATATAAGAAGCACAGTGGCAATCTGTCAATCAAACCTTGATCTGCAAAGACCCCAAGATAGGGTTTGACCTCCGACCTCCACATTGATAAGGTTTGACCTCTGACCTCAGATTGATAGGGTTTGACCTCTGACCCCAGATTGATAGGGTTTGACCCTTGACCTCAGATTGATAGGGTTTGACCCCTGACCTCAGATTGATGGTTGACCTCTCACCTCAGATTGATAGGGTTTGACCTCTGACCTCAGATTGATAGGGTTTGACCCCTGACCTCAGATTGATAGGGTTTGACCTCTGACCTCAGATTGATGGTTTGACCTCTGACCTCAGATTGATGGTTTGACCTCTGACCTCAGATTGATAGTGTTTGACCCCTGACCTCCAGCTGAACATATTTTGTTCCAGTAGAATTGTTTCTCCAATCCAAGGAAACAAATATATATCCTATAATAAATGCACCACGTGTCTGTGTGTGTGCACATGTGTACGCACATCTACGTCTCTGTGTGTGTGCATGTGTGTACGCACGTCTACGTCTCTGTGTGTGTGTGTACGCACGTCTACGTCTCTGTGTGTGTGCACGTGTGTACGCACGTCTATGTCTCTGTGTGTGCACGTGTGTAATCCACGTAACTTGAGAACTCTTCGCCCCACTGACTTCTAATGTTGACACAGGAAAGGAAAGGTACTATGTTTACCCAGGGTAACTGGACTAAGGAAAGGAAAGGTACTATGTTTACTCAGGGTAACTGGACTAAGCTCAAGAACTTGTTTACAGCCTGGCCCTGCTCATAGAACATTTCATGGTAGGGGTTCAATGCCTTGTAAGGGCACTTCAGCGGTGGTAATTTTAACGTGCCGGTCCGGGGATACGAACTAGCGACCTTCCGATATCAAGACCGCTCCGCAAACTGTTCCGCCACCGCTGCCCCAAGGCGTCCCTGTCCCCCATTCCCCCCACTGGGAGTGCAGTGTCTGCCACAAAAAGCCTCTGGTCAGGCTCTGCCAGTGGACCTAATGGACCTAATGAGCCTAAAGTCCACTCAGCTTCACCGGTACCGTTCCCAGCCTCTGCCTCAGCCAATTGGTTGCCATGGCAACCCCACACAATATGTTGATTTATACCTCATTAATGTATGAATATGTAGATGTAGGAATATGGAGATTTATACCTCATCTCAGGTTAATTTATGAATATGTAGATTTATACCTCATTAATGTATGAATATGTAGATTTATAACTCAATGAATTTGGAGATTTTTTACTTTGTTTTTCTTCATCTCCTTCAAATGTGTTTCAAAATAGCAGATCAACAAACTCACAACCGTCTCAACCAATCTAGTAGCACAGCCTGCCTAGTTACTGCTCCTAGTTAAAACTAGTTATCACTAGTTAACACTAGTTAACTAGACCCTCTGTGTTTGAACCAGTCATCACCACAGGGAGCTTGCTCTCTATGGCATAGACCTGGCTCTCAACGTCTGAACTTGTAGGTCTGCTATTTTTTTTAAATCGTGAAAAGGTGCCTCAAATCTTTGAAGATATATTACTAGACTTACAGAGTGAACTCAAATCTTTGCTGGAAGAACATATTTTCAGATGGGGGGACGGAGGCATATTAGATATCATTTTTGGGGTTTTTGACATTAAATATTGAGACCACTGATACAGAAACATGAGGTATTTCAGAAAATGGTCAGAATTTAGAAAACATTATTTTAAATGTCGACGTCAGGCCTGAATGGGTTAAAGTGTTTGTGTAAACACACACACACACACACTGATGACGAAGGTGGGGACGCAGATTGTGATTGGTCGGGATGAGATGATGTACGATGATAAGAGCGCCCCTCACTTCACACAGGTGTGATTTTTACTGTAGGCCTATGAACAGATGTTCCGGTTACAGGCTGGGCCAAAGGTGTATTTTATTTCATGGTGTATTTTAATTCATGGTGTATTTTATTTTAAAGTCACCGTACCAACTTTGTGGTGTTCTAAAACATGTTACTGTAAATAGCTCAGTGGATTCATTGCTCAGTGCCTAAATGATAAAACATATTACTGTAAATGGCTCAGTGCCTAAATGATAAAACATGTTACTGTAAATGGCTCTGTGGATTCATTGCTCAGTGCCTAAATGATAAAACATGTTACTGTAAATGGCTCTGTGGATTCATTGCTCGGTGCCTAAATGATAAAACATGTTACTGTAAATGGCTCTGTGGATTCATTGCTCGGTGCCTAAATGATAAAACATGTTACTGTAAATGACTCTGGATTCATTGCTCAGTGCCTAAATGATAAAACATTACTGTAAATGGTTAAGTGGATTCATTGCTCAGTGCCTAAATGATAAACTGTGAATTTAATAAACGGATTGTTGAAAGTCTGTCGTGGTTCTGTTGTCGTGTATTTATTTATTTATTTATTATTCAAAGTGTTGTCACATGGCAGTTTGGCCACAGCTCATTGGACATGGTGTTGTCACATGGCAGTTTGGCCACAGCTCATTGGTCATGGTGTTGTCACATGGCAGTTTGGCCACAGCTCATTGGTCAGGGTTTGATATTAAGATGTAAAACTATGAAATGACGAAACAAGTGAGACTTAAACATCGCGACCCAGATTTGGCTCAAACAAGGGGGGTTAAGTTTGAGTTAAGTTCGTTCTCCAATGCCACGAAGATCCACATTCCTTTACGACTGTTGGTAGGGCGGTACTAACAGTCGTTATAAATGTGAATCCCTAGACTCCTTCAAAGGCGCTCTTAAATAGGGGATTCACACTGAGACGGACCGAGTCCGTTTCTTTCGAACCGTTTCCGAATCCGGTTGGCTGGTCCCCCTGCTGGCCATGATTCACATTGCCCGAGATTCAACAACGCACCCGGGTACACCCGCATAACACACCCCTCACTGTATGTTTCTTTTCCCTTTTTACCTCCTATGATGATTTCCTGTTTTGACTGTATATTTGTGTATATTCGTGTCTCTAATTGTTTTGATGAATTGAACAAGGTGGGCCCTCTTGTAAACAATTGATTGATTGATTGAAATCTTTATTAACAGTTTGTAGAATTTACAGTACATTTTAAGCACAAACTCAATACAAAGACTGTCAACTGTGAGTGGACGACCCAATTAAGCATTACACTTGTTTACAACAGGGTCCACATTGTTCAATTCATCAAGACATTTAAAGACATACAAACATTTAGAGACATACAAATAGACATTTCTCTGTAGGTAAAGAACAGAACAGGAATTCATCATATGGGAAGCAAAAAAGGGAAAAGATACAATATACATTGAGGGAAAATGGGGTGGGGGGGTGGGGGGGTGGGGGGGATTCAGATTTTACAGAGGCCAGTTTCGAATTGCAGCCATCCGTAGGTGCCCTTTGAGAGCGGTTTTGAAGGAGTCAAGGGATTCACATGTCTTAATGACTGTTGGTAGGGCGTTCCACATTTTGGTGGCATAGGAGCGAAAATAATTTAGTCCCTTGTTTGTGCCGAATCTGGGTTGTACATGGTTTGTTGCACTCCCTCTGGTGTTGTGGGTGTGGACTTCGTTTACATTAAGGAAGTATTTAGACAGGTACATGGGTATCTTGGTGGTGTATCGAATCTTGTGGACCAGACCCATTGCAAGATGCTGTACTCTGTCGTCGACCCTAAGCCATCCCAGCCTGTCAAAGTGGGCAGGGGTGAGGTGGGTTCGGGGGGTGAGGCCAAGTAGGAGCCTGACCAGTTTACAAGAGTAATGCTTTATGTTTATGGTGTCGTCCACTCACAGTTAACAGTCTTTGTATTGAGTTGTGCTTGAAATGTACTGTAGTTATTCTGCAAACTGTTAATCAATCAATCAATCAATCAAAAAACGCTCTATAGCTGTTCCACTGTATTACACTGTACCATGGCTCCCCCTAGCGGCCGTCCATGGTACTGTCCACCTTGCATGAAACTGGTGTAACTGATTTCAGAATGTTTTTTTTTATTGATTGATTGAAATATTTATTAACAGTTTGTAGAATTTACAGTACATTTTAAGCACAAACTCAATACAAAGACTGTTAACTGTGAGTGGACGACCCAATTAAGCATTACACTTGTTTACAACAGGGTCCACATTGTTCAATTCATCAAAACATTTAGAGACATACAAATAGACACTTCTATGTAGCTAAAGAACAGAACAGGAATTCATCATATAGGAAGCAAAAAGGGAAAAGATACATATACAGTGAGGGGAAATGGGGTGGGGGGGGGGGATTCAGATTTTACAGAGGCCAGTTTCGAATTGCAGCCATCCGTAGGTGCCCTTTGAGAGCGGTTTTGAAGGAGTCAAGGGATTCACATGTCTTAATGACTGTTGGTAGGGCGTTCCACATTTTGGTGGCATAGGAGCGAAAATAATTTAGTCCCTTGTTTGTGCCGAATCTGGGTTGTACATGGTTTGTTGCACTCCCTCTGGTGTTGTGGGTGTGGACTTCGTTTACATTAAGGAAGTATTTAGACAGGTACATGGGTATCTTGGTGGTGTATCGAATCTTGTGGACCAGACCCATTGCAAGATGCTGTACTCTGTCGTCGACCCTAAGCCATCCCAGCCTGTCAAAGTGGGCAGGGGTGAGGTGGGTTCGGGGGGTGAGGCCAAGTAGGAGCCTGACCAGTTTGTTTTGGGAGGTCTGGAGCCTTGTTTTAAGGGCCTTTGAGGTGCTGTGGTACCAAGAGGTGGATGCATAGTCAAAGAAACCTTGTACGAGGGCTCCTGTTAAGGTCTTCAAGGTGTTTTTGCTGACCAGTGAGGAGATCCTGTAAAGGAATCTTTGATTGACTTTTTTGATTACGTTGGTGGCCATCTTATCACCGGAAAGATTGGCCTCCAGGATGGAACCTAGGTAGGTAATTTCATCTTTTCGTGTGATAATATTGTCACCCACTCTAACCAAGAAGCCATCTGCCTTGCTGAGATTACTATTTGATCCGAAGAGGATGGATTCAGTTTTTCCCAGGTGTAAGGATAGTTTGTTATCAGCGAGCCAGGTGCAGATTCTACCGAGTTCAGAGCTGAGGGTCTTTTCAACCTGCAGTTTGTTCCTGTCCGAGACCAGCAGTGCTGAGTCATCTGCGAACAGGAACAAGTTGCAGTCACAAGCTGAAGTCATGTCGTTAACATATATTAGGAACAGTAAAGGCCCTAGTATGCTTCCTTGTGGGACGCCACAGCTCACTGGGAGGGGAGGGGACAGTGTTCCGTTTAAAATGTCATTCGCGTCGTGTCGTGTTGTGAGCTTGTACGTCTGCTATTTTCTCTACTTCTTAAACGTTTTAATTGATTTATTCATGGCAATTATTGTTTTGCAACCGGTGGGGGGGGGGGGGGGTCACTTCCAGGGGGTCCCCAGTAAAAGTAGCATCACAATCGGTACCAGTACGTACTGCTTGTCAGAGTGGGGTCCGGGGACCCCCAGGGGTCCTTAGTTGGGGGGGGGGGGTCACTTCCACGGGGTTCCCAGTAAAAGTAGTTAATTCAGAAAATCATTTTAAACACTTTATTGGTTATGCCGCGCTGCGAGCTTGTACATCTGCTATTTTCTGATGACGGACAGACAGGCAGACAGACACACTGTGGCCCTCATTTATCAACCGTGCGTACGCCAAAATATGGGCGCACGCCGAAATTACCGACATTTTCGGCATTTAACATTTCCGGCAAAGCTTGAAATTGAACTTGAGTAGGACAAATAGTCACGTCTGGTCGCGAGCTGGCGTACGCTGTTTTTCTGTTTTACACAAGCGGAGCAGCCTTGTCTGAACTGCTGAGAGGCTGTCACAGGCATTAAAACATATATGTATTCACTCCTAAAATGTTTATATAAAAGGTATGTATAATGTATATGGGCTACATGTAAAAAATAAATAAATAAAAATGTTAAGGAATACATGTGTCATATGAAATTAGTAGGAGATAAAATCGCGCAATTAAAAACAATGTTGCAAGAGATGCTTAAGCCATTTAAACAGTGTTTTGCATGAGCGCATACATGCGAGGATTTGGGCTGTCTGTGCTGAAATATTTCCATGACGGGACGTTGGAGAGTATAGTGCAGCAGCTGCTGCAGCTCAGCTGCGGAGAGTCCCAACGTGCAGGTATAGCCTACTGTAGCCTAATCTACAGCATGAAGGCCGATGTCTTTCTTACGGTATGTGCAATATAATAAACCCGACGCGTCGCTCGAATGCCAAATGTACCGTGCCAGGCTCCCAGCGCAAGTGGGAACTGCATCGGAGATATAGGTATATTACCCAGCCAGCCCATGCACCAGCCACATGAGGCTATGGTTTTGGCTGCACATTCATATAACAGTGACTAACGACTGCGAGGCAATCTAAATAGACTGGCGAAGGTCGGAACGTGCATGGTCAGTTGGTCACGGACGGACCACTGTGATAGAGAGAGACAGACAGACAGACAGACAGACAGACAGACAGGACAGGAGGAGAACCTGCAAAACAGCAGCGTGTGTGTGCCTATTTGTTATTTAATTATGGTTCACAGGTTCAGGTTTTCGTTCACTAATATATCTTGTTGTATATTCAATTAAAAATACTTTAATAATTTAATATACAACTAACAACACACAGTTAAAGTTGCAAATAGCGATATGTGCGTGCGTGCGGGGGTGAGGGGGAAGCGAAGCGAGAGGAGAAACAGACAGCTTTATTTAATGTGTCATGTAGGTGCGTGCGTGCATGACAGCAAGGCAAGCGAGGTGAGAGGGAAACAGACAGGGACCCTGCATGAATTAAATAAAGTTGTAGGCCTACCCTGTCACAGGGTAGGCCTACAACTTTATTTAGTTGTCTGTTTCTCCTCTCGCTTCGCTTCCCTTGCTGCCCGCCTCACCCCCGCACGCACGCTTTATTTAATTCATGCAGGTGTTCGTTCTTTATTTGTTTAACAACACACCAGTTAGTTGGGCTTGCAAGTTGCGTGTGCGTGCTGTGCGTGTGTATGAGAGAGGGGGGTGAGGCGAGCAGCAAGGCACGGGAGAAACCTATTTTTTCATGTAACCATGGTTTCAGGAAACGTATTGCCGTTGTTCATGTCGCAAAAACGAGGGCGAGGCTTGATTTCTTAGGGCGTGCCAGATCAAATTCAGCCGTGACATTTATTAACGTGAGAACAAAATTAAGGAAGGATCAGCTGTTTGCGATCACTTTATAAATGCCGTGGCGACGTGGGTGTACTACGAAACCTGCACTCGAATCTGTGGCAGATTTTACACTCGATTGATAAATGAGGGCCTGTGTCTGTGAGTGTGTGTGTGTGTGTGTGTGTGTGTGTGTGTGTGTGTGTGTGTGTGTGTGTGTGTGTGCGTGTGCGTGTGCGTGTGCGTGTGCGTGTGCGTGTGCGTGCGCGTGCGCGTGCGTGTGCGTGTGCGTGCAGGGCTGCAGACTGCAGTACAGCGGGGCCGGGCGGGGGGTGTTTCTGTTACTCTGGGTTTACTGCAGGGCAGTACAGTGGGGGTGGGGGGAGGGGGTTCTGTTACCCTGGGTTTACTGGGACTACAGTGGGGGCTGGCGGGGGGGGGGGGGGGGTTTCCACACAGGGAGTTATGGCAAGATAAATGACACCTATTTCAACTTTTATGGAACCATCGCCAATGGAATGACAATTAGGTGAGGTCACTTCCTGAACTGCACTCCTCCCACGTCACCTGTGGTCCGGGGGCCACCGGTGGTCCTTGAGGTCCTTGAGCTAAATCATATATAGTTATGATCCAAATGGACCCTTATGGGGTCTGTAACTCACAGAGTGTACAAATGTTACCAAATGGACCCTATACACACTCAGAGTTAAATTAAGTTTGATTTTACAATATAAATGTGGTGGTCCCAGAGATAGAAATGCCATTAAATGGGGGTCTGTAGACTAATTCAGGTCAAACTGCAGGGGCCCTTTATGGGGGTCTGTAGACTAATTCAGGTCAAACTGCAGGGGCCCTTTATGGGGGTCTGTAGACTAATTCAGGTCAAACTGCAGGGGCCCTTTATGGGGGTCTGTAGACTAATTCAGGTAAAACTGCAGGGGCCCTTTATGGGGGTCCGTAGACTAATTCAGGTCAAACTGCAGGGGCCCTTTATGGGGTCTGTAGACTAATTCAGGTCAAACTGCAGGGGCCCTTTATGGGGGTCTGTAGACTAATTCAGGTCAAACTGTAGGGGCCCTTTATGGGGGTCTGTAGACTAATTCAGGTCAAACTGCAGGGGCCCTTTATGGGGTCTGTAGACTAATTCAGGTCAAACTGCAGGGGCCCTTTATGGGGGTCCGTAGACTAATTCAGGTCAAACTGCAGGGGCCCTTTATGGGGGTCTGTAGACTAATTCAGGTCAAACTGCAGGGGCCCTTTATGGGGGTCTGTAGACTAATTCAGGTCAAACTGTAGGGGCCCTTTATGGGGGTCTGTAGACTAATTCAGGTCAAACTGCAGGGGCCCTTTATGGGGTCTGTAGACTAATTCAGGTCAAACTGCAGGGGCCCTTTATGGGGGTCCGTAGACTAATTCAGGTCAAACTGCAGGGGCCCTTTATGGGGGTCTGTAGACTAATTCAGGTCAAACTGCAGGGGCCCTTTATGGGGTCTGTAGACTAATTCAGGTCAAACTGTAGGGGCCCTTTATGGGGTCTGTAGACTAATTCAGGTCAAACTGCAGGGGCCCTTTATGGGGTCTGTAGACTAATTCAGGTCAAACTGTAGGGGCCCTTTATGGGGGTCTGTAGACTAATTCAGGTCAAACTGTAGGGGCCCTTTATGGGGGTCTGTAGACTAATTCAGGTCAAACTGCAGCGGCCCTTGAAATGAAAAATCACTGCTATAGAGCCGTAAAAATAGGGGGAGAGAAAGAGAGAGGGAGAGGGAGAGAGAGAGAGAGAGAGCCTCAACCTCAGACCAGCACTGCTTCACAACCATCAACCTCAGACCAGCACTGCTTCACAAACACTAATTAGAGTCAACCAAATTAGTAAACTAATATAAGACACATATCTGGAACATTGGGCTAATCAAACCAAAACTCAAAACAAACGTAATTGTTATCTGGCCCTAAAACATGAATATAAACTGTCTGAGTATCTGTTTTCGGTCAAAGATAAAAAGCAAAGACAGATCTTGACCAAATACAGAGTGAGTGACCACAGTCTGGCCATAGAGAAAGGACCACACAAGAAGTCCTATCTACCTCCAGAACAGAGAGGCTGTGGTCATTGTACCTCAGCTGAGGTGGAGACTGAGACTCACTTCCTGCAATAAATATGATAATATAAGAGCAGAATATTTTAGGAAATTTTAGTTGTTGATCCCACATTTTAAGGAACTAGATGACAATGACAAACAATGCATTCTGTTAGAAGGTTAGGTTAGGAGAGGAACCTGCAGCACAGTATGTCACCGCATGTCACAAAATGAGGGACAAATAAAAAACACTAAATGTGACCATTATCTTGACACACACACACACACACACACGGACACTTTAATACTGTATTTTGTTTTCTTCTGCACAGACTGGAAAACCAAGGTTTTGCTTTTGCATCTAGTGTTCACCAGCAGACACTGCATGTGTCTGAAGATTAATTATTATGGGTGCTGAAAAACAATACATCTCAAAGCTTTTCATGTCAAGGAGTTCAAGGACCCCCAAATTAATATCAGGGACCCCCATCTGAACATGATGTTGTCCCATGGACCCCCATCTGAACATAATGTTGTACCAGGGACCCCCATCTGAATACTATGTTAGTACCAGGGACCCCATCTGAACACTGTTGTACCAGGGACCCCCTTCTGAATACTATGTTGTTGTACCAGGGATCTATCTGTCTGTCTGTCTGTCTGTCTGTCTGTAAATCCACACAGCTGTGATCCATTCACTCTGACGGACCAATGACCAACGGTCTAGACCCGGATACAGTATGATTTAAAATGGAGCCGCACGCGGTGCATAGCAGTGTTTGGGTCATAGCTGCTGGAAGGTAAGGTTTGTTTGAGAACCGCATGGTTTTTTAGCCAACACATTAACTCTGTTATTGTTTAAACATTAGTGTTGTTAGAAGGACTGTTGGTTGTTTATTGTGACTCTAAAAGGACAACAATATGAGAAATGTGTTGGTACTTTTTGAGACACAAACAAATAAACTATCGTCCACAGTGGACTATTGTCCACAGAAGTATACTGTGGACAATATATTGTACTTTTATATTCTATTATTTGGACACTTTACTAGTTATTTTGTAGATTTGGATTATTTTAAGATACTGGTTCTGTTCAGATTTTATTGTCTCCCGTCTTTCCACAAAATAATAAATTGCTCGATAGTGGGCTCGATAAGCCTGATTGTTATCAATAGAAATTAACGAGCTCCATCCCTACCCATGTGTCTCCTCTTGCCTCACTTTTGTATTCCTGACTTTTGTATCTGAATTGTATCTCTCTCTCCTCCCGGGATCTTTGCTCAAAATGCCTAAACATTTCTATACGAAAACTAAGTCTAAAAAATAAAATAAATGACTGGGTTTACTATATTTATTACAAACTGTAGTCATGTCACCTGGAAGGACCACAGACAAGGGTTTTACATGTATAACAATCTTTATTAAAGTAAATACTCAGTGGGTTATAGAATGAGGCAAAACGGTAAACTACGACAAGACATTTCATATAATATGCAAAGCACTTAAACACAATTAAACTCCCTTCACATTATAAAACCTTTTCTCTATAAAATACGTGTACACAATATACAACAGTGTTTGGTTGTGCAATTAACTCGTCCTGGCGGCGTGACCACGCTGAGGGGTTGGGTGGAGGGGTTCTCTTCTCACCCTTTTTACTTTTGTCATAGAGGTTTTTAATCTAGTCTTGACTGTGCAGAGCGTGTCACCCCCGAGGACGGATGCGGGGAGAAGGTGCCCGGGACTTAAACGCCCTGCCTCCTATTGTAACTTTTGAGTTCCAAATCTTTGATTGCAACTTTTTTCATTTAATATTCATTATTTCGTTCATATCGTTAATGTAATAAATAAATCCAATTTTCATTTATGTATTTACTACATTAATTACATTAACCCTAGAATCACTTCTGAGGGGAACATTAAAAAAATGACCGTCCATGGTCTCGGACGGCATACTATAGAGCGTCGCAGTCCCGCCCCCTTTCATGACGATGCCAGGCCCAGGAAATGAATCCCAATGCATTTTTCCCATAGACATTTCAAAAAGTATTTAAGTGTCGTACGAAGCCGAGTCATGACAACAAACACAATATCTTGGACCAAACAAATGATTACAAAGAAGAAAAACGTTTTTTTTCCTAATTATTTGTTTGGCCCAAAACATTGTTTATTGTCATGATTTGTCACAACAAGAGTTGTCTTTGTCCGTGGCGTAAACCTCTTTTCTGAAAAGTCTATGAGGAAAATGAACAGGGATTTATTTTCCGGGTCTCTCGAGGGGGCGGGACTGCGACGCTCTATAGTATGCCGTGGTGCAACCCAACGGAGTTGACACTCTATAGCAGGGGTACTCAACTGGCGGACCGCGGTCCGCGACCGGACCGCGGACCACCTTTTTGCGGACCACACAAAAAAATATATATATATATTTTTTTGTTTTTGTTTTTTTAAGTTAATAATATAAATAACATCAGATGGTACATTTCTCATGTGAAATTGCTGCAAAGCCCCCCAAAATGTCCCCCAAGGGCCCCCAAAATTCTGGCGCGCGCTGTGCGCGCGCGCAGTGTGGCCTGCCAGGGCGTATAACTCCCGGCCTGATTTGGAGTTCCACTCCGGGCCTGCACTCTGCACCCCATTATTGGTTGGGTGGAAGGCGATCTGATTTGTATAAGCTTGGCTTGACCATACTAAACGGGCATAGAGCCCCGCTCTCCGATGGACGCCGCGCATGGGACCGGACCTCTGTCTTATTCAAAAAAATATTTGTGGACCTTTATCATTTCTAGTTGAGGACCCCTGCTCTATAGTATGCCGTGGTGCATCCCAACAGAGTTGACGCTCTATAGTATGCAGTGGTGCAACCCAACAGAGTTGACGCTCTATAGTATGCAGTGGTGCAACCCAACAGAGTTGAAGCTCTATAGTATGCAGTGGTGCTACCCAACAGAGTTGACGCTCTATAGTATGCAGTGGTGCTACCCAACAGAGTTGACGCTCTATAGTATGCCGTGGTGCAACCCAACAGAGTTGAAGCTCTATAGTATGCCGTGGTGCAACCCAACAGAGTTGACACTCTATAGTATGCCGTGGTGCAACCCAACAGAGTTGACACTCTATAGTATGCCGTGGTGCATCCCAACAGAGTTGACACTCTATAGTATGCCGTGGTGCAACCCAACAGAGTTGACACTCTATAGTATGCAGTGGTGCAACACAACAGAGTTGACACTCTATAGTATGCCGTGGTGCAACCCAACAGAGTTGACACTCTATAGTATGCCGTGGTGCAACCCAACAGAGTTGACACTCTATAGTATGCCGTGGTGCAACCCAACAGAGTTGCAGCACTTACTTCACACAGGTGTGATTTTGGAGGATTTGAAAAAAAGATTAATCACAAAAAAGGTATACTACGTATAGTCCATGGTTTCGGACTGCATGACGTTTTTCATGATTTGTGGATTTGAGATGAAAATAATGGCCCTGTAAATTACAACAAAACAAACTAAGGCACTGGTGTGGTACTCCTGGTTTACCAGAACAGGGTTCAAGTCCCTGCAGTGCTCTACTCAATTTGTTGTATTTACATGGTTTATTTATTTATGGCCCATACCGTACGGCATACTATAACATGCCGTTCTTCATCATTTTTGAGGATTTGAAAAAAAAGAAAAAAAAAAAAACATGGGTTGTAGCCTATTTTTGAATCTTTTTTGAATCCTCGTTTTTCATCATTTTTGACCATCCCACTGAGCAATAGCCGGCTATTAGACGTGCGTCTAAAAATGGGATAAAAAACGTAGAAAAATAGACGTAGAAAAATAGACGTCTAAAACACGTCTATTTGTAGTGTTTTAGACGTAAAATTTTAGACGTTTTTTATCCCATTTTTAGACGCTCGTCTAATAGCCCATATCATACGGCATACTGTGGCACGCCGTTTTTCATCATTTTTGAGGATTTGAAAAGAATGAAAGAAAAAAAAACGATGGGTTATAGCCCATCGTTTTTTTATTTTTTTATTTTTTTTTAAATCCTCGTTTTTCATAATTTTTTACCATCCCACTGAGCAATAGCCGGCTATTAGACGTGCGTCTAAAAATGGGATAAAAAACGTCTGAAAAACGTCTAAGAATAGACGTCTAAAACACGTCCAATTTTAGACGTGTTTTAGACGTCTATTTTTAGACGTTTTTTATCCCATTTTTAGACGCTCGTCTAATAGCCCATATCGTACGGCATACTGTAGCATGCCGTTTTTCATCATCTTTGAGGATTTGAAAAGAATGGAAAAAAAACATGGGTTATAGCCCATCGTTTTTTGAATTTTAGATTTTTTTTTAATCCTATTTTTTCATCATTTTTACCATCCCACTGAGCAATAGCCGGCTATTAGACGTGCATCTAAAAATGGGATAAAAAACGTCGAAAAACGTCTAAAAATAGACGTCTAAAACACGTCAATTTTTAGACGTGTTTTAGACGTCTATTTTTAGACGTATTTTATCCCATTCTTAGACGCTCGGCTAAAACATGGGTTATAGCCCATCGTTTTTTGAAATTTTGAAGAAAAATTAACCTTGTTTTTCATCATTTTTGACAATGGGATATAGCCCCTACCATACGGCATACTATAGCAAGCCGTTTTTCATTATTTTTGAGGATTTGAAAAAAATGAAAAAAAAAAAAACATGGGTTATAGTCCATCGTTTTTTGAAAAAAAATGTTAACCTCGTTTTTCATCATTTTCGACCATGGGCTATAGCCCCTACCGTACGGCATACTATAGCACGCCGTTTTTCATTATTTTTGAGGATTTGAAAAAAAAAAAAAAAAAAAAAAAAAACATGGGTTATAGTCCATCGTTTTTTGAAAATTTGAAAAAAAATGTTAACCTCGTTTTTCATCATTTTCGACCATGGGCTATAGCCCCTACCGTACGGCATACTATAGCACGCTGTTTTTCATCATTTTTGAGGATTTGAAAAAAAAAAAAAACATGGGTTATAGTCCATCGTTTTTTGAAAAATTGAAAAAGAATGTTAACCTCGTTTTTCATCATTTTCGACCATGGGCTATAGCCCCTACCGTACGGCATACTATAGCACGCCGTTTTTCATTATTTTTGAGGATTTGAAAAAAATTAAGAAAAAAAAACACATGGGTTATAGTCCATCGTTTTTTGAAATTTTGAAAAAAAAAAATAACCTCGTTTTTCATCATTTTCGACCATGGGCTATAGCCCCTACCGTACGGCATACTATAGCACGCCGTTTTTCATTATTTTTGAGGATTTGAAAAAAATGAAAAAAAAACAAAACATGGGTTATAGTCCATCGTTTTTTTTAATTTTGAAAAAAAAATGTTAACCTCGTTTTTCATCATTTTCGACCATGGGCTATAGCCCCTACCGTACGGCATACTATAGCAAGCCGTTTTTCATTATTTTTGAGGATTTGAAAAAAATGAAAAAAAAAAAAAACATGGGTTATAGTCCATCGTTTTTTGAAATTTTGAAAAAAAATGTTAACCTCGTTTTTCATCATTTTCGACCATGGGCTATAGCCCCTACCGTACGGCATACTATAGCACGCTGTTTTTCATCATTTTTGAGGATTTGAAAAAAAAAAAAAAAACTAAAAACATGGGTTATAGTCCATCGTTTTTTTAAATTTTGAAAAAAAAAATGTTAACCTCGTTTTTCATCATTTTCGACCATGGGCTATAGCCCCTACCGTACGGCATACTATAGCAAGCCGTTTTTCATTATTTTTGAGGATTTAAAAAAAATGAAAAAAAAGAAACACATGGGTTATAGTCCATCGTTTTTTGAAAATTTGAAAAAAAAATGTTAACCTCGTTTTTCATCATTTTCGACCATGGGCTATAGCCCCTACCGTACGGCATACTATAGCACGCCGTTTTTCATTATTTTTGAGGATTTGAAAAAAAAAAAAAAAAAAAAAACATGGGTTATAGTCCATCGTTTTTTGAAATTTTGAAAAAAAATGTTAACCTCGTTATTCATCATTTTCGACCATGGGCTATAGCCCCTACCGTACGGCATACTATAGCACGCTGTTTTTCATCATTTTTGAGGATTAAAAAAAAAAAAAAAAAAAAAAAACATGGGTTATAGTCCATCGTTTTTTAAAATTTTGAAAAAAAATGTTAACCTTGTTTTTCATCATTTTCGACCATGGGCTATAGCCCCTACCGTACGGCATTCTATAGCACGCCGTTTTTCATTATTTTTGAGGATTTGAAAAAAAAAAGAAAAAAAAAAAAAAAAGGGGTTATAGTCCATCGTTTTTTTAAATTTTGAAAAAAAATGTTAACCTTGTTTTTCATCATTTTCGACCATGGGCTATAGCCCCTACCGTACGGCATACTATAGCACGCCGTTTTTCATCATTTTTGAGGATTTGAAAAAAAAAAAAAAAAAAAAAAACATGGGTTATAGTCCATCGTTTTTTGAAATTTTGAAAAAAATGTTAACCTCGTTTTTCATCATTTTCGACCATGGGCTATAGCCCCTACCGTACGGCATACTATAGCACGCCGTTTTTCATCATTTTTGACGATTTAAAAAAAAAGAAAAAAAAACATGGGTTATAGTCCATCGTTTTTTGAAATTTTGAAAAAAAATGTTAACCTTGTTTTTCATCATTTTCGACCATGGGCTATAGCCCCTACCGTACGGCATACTATAGCACGCCGTTTTTCATCATTTTTGAGGATTTGAAAAAAAAAAAAAAGAAAAAAAAACATGGGTTATAGTCCATCGTTTTTTGAAATTTTGAAAAAAAATGTTAACCTCGTTTTTCATCATTTTCGACCATGGGCTATAGCCCCTACCGTACGGCATACTATAGCACGCCGTTTTTCATCATTTTTGACGATTTAAAAAAAATGAAAAAAAAGAAACACATGGGTTATAGTCCATCGTTTTTTGAAAATTTGAAAAAAAAATGTTAACCTCGTTTTTCATCATTTTCGACCATGGGCTATAGCCCCTACCGTACGGCATACTATAGCACGCCGTTTTTCATCATTTTTGAGGATTTGAAAAAAAAGAAAAAAAAAAGAAAACATGAGTTATAGTCCATCGTTTTTTGAAATTTTGAAAAAAAATGTTAACCTCGTTTTTCATCATTTTCGACCATGGGCTATAGCCCCTACCGTACGGCATACTATAGCACGCCATTTTTCATCATTTTTGAGGATTTGAAAAAAATGAAAAAAAAAAAAACATGGGTTATAGTCCATCGTTTTTTTAAATTTTGAAAAAAAATGTTAACCTCGTTATTCATCATTTTCGACCATGGGCTATAGCCCCTACCGTACGGCATACTATAGCACGCTGTTTTTCATCATTTTTGAGGATTAAAAAAAAAAAAAAAAAAAAAAAACATGGGTTATAGTCCATCGTTTTTTTAAATTTTGAAAAAAAATGTTAACCTTGTTTTTCATCATTTTCGACCATGGGCTATATAGCCCCTACCGTACGGCATACTATAGCACGCCGTTTTTCATCATTTTTGAGGATTTAAAAAAAAAAAAAAAAAAAAAAAAAACATGGGTTATAGTCCATCGTTTTTTGAAATTTTGAAAAAAAATGTTAACCTCGTTTTTCATCATTTTCGACCATGGGCTATAGCCCCTACCGTACGGCATACTATAGCACGCCGTTTTTCATCATTTTTGACGATTTAAAAAAAAAGAAAAAAAAACATGGGTTATAGTCCATCGTTTTTTGAAATTTTGAAAAAAAATGTTAACCTTGTTTTTCATCATTTTCGACCATGGGCTATAGCCCCTACCGTACGGCATACTATAGCACGCCGTTTTTCATCATTTTTGAGGATTTGAAAAAAAAAAAAAAAAAAAAAAAACATGGGTTATAGTCCATCGTTTTTTTAAATTTTGAAAAAAAATGTTAACCTCGTTTTTCATCATTTTCGATCATGGGCTATAGCCCCTACCGTACGGCATACTATAGCACGCCGTTTTTCATCATTTTTGACGATTTAAAAAAAAAGAAAAAAAAACATGGGTTATAGTCCATCGTTTTTTGAAATTTTGAAAAAAAATGTTAACCTTGTTTTTCATCATTTTTGACCATGGGCTATAGCCACTACCGTACGGCATACTATAGCAAGCCGTTTTTCATTATTTTTGAGGATTTGAAAAAAATGAAAAAAAAAAAAAACATGGGTTATAGTCCATCGTTTTTTGAAATTTTGAAAAAAAATGTTAACCTCGTTATTCATCATTTTCGACCATGGGCTATAGCCCCTACCGTACGGCATACTATAGCACGCCGTTTTTCATTATTTTTGAGGATTTGAAAAAAAAAAAAAAAAAAAAAAACATGGGTTATAGTCCATCGTTTTTTGAAATTTTGAAAAAAAATGTTAACCTCGTTTTTCATCATTTTCGACCATGGGCTATAGCCCCTACCGTACGGCATACTATAGCACGCCGTTTTTCATCATTTTTGAGGATTTGAAAAAAAAGAAAAAAAAAAGAAAACATGGGTTATAGTCCATCGTTTTTTGAAATTTTGAAAAAAAATGTTAACCTCGTTTTTCATCATTTTCGACCATGGGCTATAGCCCCTACCGTACGGCATACTATAGCACGCCATTTTTCATCATTTTTGAGGATTTGAAAAAAATGAAAAAAAAAAAAACATGGGTTATGGCCCATCGTTTTTTGAAATTTTGAAAAAAAATGTTAACCTTGTCTTTCATCATTTTCGACCATGGGCTATAGCCCCTACCGTACGGCATACTATAGCACGCCGTTTTTCATTATTTTTGAGGATTTGAAAAAAAAAAAAAAAAAAAAAACATGGGTTATAGTCCATCGTTTTTTGAAATTTTGAAAAAAAATGTTAACCTCGTTATTCATCATTTTCGACCATGGGCTATAGCCCCTACCGTACGGCATACTATAGCACGCTGTTTTTCATCATTTTTGAGGATAAAAAAAAAAAAAAAAAAAAAAAAACATGGGTTATAGTCCATCGTTTTTTTAAATTTTGAAAAAAAATGTTAACCTTGTTTTTCATCATTTTCGACCATGGGCTATAGCCCCTACCGTACGGCATACTATAGCACGCCGTTTTTCATTATTTTTGAGGATTTGAAAAAAAAAAAAACAAAAAAAACATGGGTTATAGTCCATCGTTTTTTTTAATTTTGAAAAAAAATGTTAACCTTGTTTTTCATCATTTTCGACCATGGGCTATAGCCCCTACCGTACGGCATACTATAGCACGCCGTTTTTCATCATTTTTGAGGATTTGAAAAAAAAAAAAAAAAAAAAAAACATGGGTTATAGTCCATCGTTTTTTGAAATTTTGAAAAAAAATGTTAACCTCGTTTTTCATCATTTTCGACCATGGGCTATAGCCCCTACCGTACGGCATACTATAGCACGCCGTTTTTCATCATTTTTGACGATTTAAAAAAAAAGAAAAAAAAACATGGGTTATAGTCCATCGTTTTTTGAAATTTTGAAAAAAAATGTTAACCTTGTTTTTCATCATTTTTGACCATGGGCTATAGCCACTACCGTACGGCATACTATAGCAAGCCGTTTTTCATTATTTTTGAGGATTTGAAAAAAATGAAAAAAAAAACAAACATGGGTTATAGTCCATCGTTTTTTGAAATTTTGAAAAAAAATGTTAACCTCGTTATTCATCATTTTCGACCATGGGCTATAGCCCCTACCGTACGGCATACTATAGCACGCCGTTTTTCATTATTTTTGAGGATTTGAAAAAAATGAAAAAAAAAAAAAACATGGGTTATAGTCCATCGTTTTTTGAAATTTTGAAAAAAAATGTTAACCTCGTTTTTCATCATTTTCGACCATGGGCTATAGCCCCTACCGTACGGCATACTATAGCACACTGTTTTTCATCATTTTTGAGGATTTGAAAAAAAAAAAAAAAAAAAAAAACATGGGTTATAGTCCATCGTTTTTTTTAATTTTGAAAAAAAAAATGTTAACCTCGTTTTTCATCATTTTCGACCATGGGCTATAGCCCCTACCGTACGGCATACTATAGCAAGCCGTTTTTCATTATTTTTGAGGATTTAAAAAAAATGAAAAAAAAGAAACACATGGGTTATAGTCCATCGTTTTTTGAAAATTTGAAAAAAAAATGTTAACCTCGTTTTTCATCATTTTCGACCATGGGCTATAGCCCCTACCGTACGGCATACTATAGCAAGCCGTTTTTCATTATTTTTGAGGATTTGAAAAAAAAGAAAAAAAAAAGAAAACATGGGTTATAGTCCATCGTTTTTTGAAATTTTGAAAAAAAATGTTAACCTCGTTATTCATCATTTTCGACCATGGGCTATAGCCCCTACCGTACGGCATACTATAGCACGCCGTTTTTCATTATTTTTGAGGATTTGAAAAAAATGAAAAAAAAAAAAAACATGGGTTATAGTCCATCGTTTTTTGAAATTTTGAAAAAAAATGTTAACCTCGTTTTTCATCATTTTCGACCATGGGCTATAGCCCCTACCGTACGGCATACTATAGCACGCTGTTTTTCATCATTTTTGAGGATTTGAAAAAAAAAAAAAAAAACTAAAAACATGGGTTATAGTCCATCGTTTTTTTTAATTTTGAAAAAAAAAATGTTAACCTCGTTTTTCATCATTTTCGACCATGGGCTATAGCCCCTACCGTACGGCATACTATAGCAAGCCGTTTTTCATTATTTTTGAGGATTTAAAAAAAATGAAAAAAAAGAAACACATGGGTTATAGTCCATCGTTTTTTGAAAATTTGAAAAAAAAATGTTAACCTCGTTTTTCATCATTTTCGACCATGGGCTATAGCCCCTACCGTACGGCATACTATAGCACGCCGTTTTTCATCATTTTTGAGGATTTGAAAAAAAAGAAAAAAAAAAGAAAACATGGGTTATAGTCCATCGTTTTTTGAAATTTTGAAAAAAAATGTTAACCTCGTTATTCATCATTTTCGACCATGGGCTATAGCCCCTACCGTACGGCATACTATAGCACGCTGTTTCTCATCATTTTTGAGGATTTAAAAAAAACGAAAAAACTAAAACAAAACATGGGTTATAGTCCATCGTTTTTTGAAAAATTGAAAAAAAATGTTAACCTCGTTTTTCATCATTTTCGACCATGGGCTATAGCCCCTACCGTACGGCATACTATAGCACGCCGTTTTTCATTATTTTTGAGGATTTGAAAAAAAAAACAAAAAAAAAACATGGGTTATAGTCCATCGTTTTTTTAAATTTTGAAAAAAAATGTTAACCTTGTTTTTCATCATTTTCGACCATGGGCTATAGCCCCTACCGTACGGCATACTATAGCACGCCGTTTTTCATTATTTTTGAGGATTTGAAAAAAATGAAAAAAAAAAAAAACATGGGTTATAGTCCATCGTTTTTTTAACTTTTGAAAAAAAAAAAATAACCTCGTTTTTCATCATTTTCGACCATGGGCTATAGCCCCTACCGTACGGCATACTATAGCACGCCGTTTTTCATCATTTTTGAGGATTTGAAAAAAATGAAAAAAAAAAAAAACATGGGTTATAGTCCATCGTTTTTTGAAAAATTGAAAAAAAAAAATAACCTCGTTTTTCATCATTTTCGACCATGGGCTATAGCCCCTACCGTACGGCATACTATAGCACGCCGTTTTTCATTATTTTTGAGGATTTGAAAAAAAAAAAAAAAAAAAAAAACATGGGTTATAGTCCATCGTTTTTTGAAATTTTGAAAAAAAATGTTAACCTCGTTTTTCATCATTTTCGACCATGGGCTATAGCCCCTACCGTACGGCATACTATAGCACGCCGTTTTTCATTATTTTTGAGGATTTGAAAAAAAAAAAAAAAAAAAAAAACATGGGTTATAGTCCATCGTTTTTTGAAATTTTGAAAAAAAATGTTAACCTCGTTTTTCATCATTTTCGACCATGGGCTATAGCCCCTACCGTACGGCATACTATAGCACGCCGTTTTTCATCATTTTTGAGGATTTGAAAAAAAAGAAAAAAAAAAGAAAACATGGGTTATAGTCCATCGTTTTTTGAAATTTTGAAAAAAAATGTTAACCTCGTTTTTCATCATTTTCGACCATGGGCTATAGCCCCTACCGTACGGCATACTATAGCACGCCATTTTTCATCATTTTTGAGGATTTGAAAAAAATGAAAAAAAAAAAAACATGGGTTATGGCCCATCGTTTTTTGAAATTTTGAAAAAAAATGTTAACCTTGTCTTTCATCATTTTCGACCATGGGCTATAGCCCCTACCGTACGGCATACTATAGCACGCCGTTTTTCATTATTTTTGAGGATTTGAAAAAAAAAAAAAAAAAAAAAACATGGGTTATAGTCCATCGTTTTTTGAAATTTTGAAAAAAAATGTTAACCTCGTTATTCATCATTTTCGACCATGGGCTATAGCCCCTACCGTACGGCATACTATAGCACGCTGTTTTTCATCATTTTTGAGGATAAAAAAAAAAAAAAAAAAAAAAAAACATGGGTTATAGTCCATCGTTTTTTTAAATTTTGAAAAAAAATGTTAACCTTGTTTTTCATCATTTTCGACCATGGGCTATAGCCCCTACCGTACGGCATACTATAGCACGCCGTTTTTCATTATTTTTGAGGATTTGAAAAAAAAAAAAACAAAAAAAACATGGGTTATAGTCCATCGTTTTTTTTAATTTTGAAAAAAAATGTTAACCTTGTTTTTCATCATTTTCGACCATGGGCTATAGCCCCTACCGTACGGCATACTATAGCACGCCGTTTTTCATCATTTTTGAGGATTTGAAAAAAAAAAAAAAAAAAAAAAACATGGGTTATAGTCCATCGTTTTTTGAAATTTTGAAAAAAAATGTTAACCTCGTTTTTCATCATTTTCGACCATGGGCTATAGCCCCTACCGTACGGCATACTATAGCACGCCGTTTTTCATCATTTTTGACGATTTAAAAAAAAAGAAAAAAAAACATGGGTTATAGTCCATCGTTTTTTGAAATTTTGAAAAAAAATGTTAACCTTGTTTTTCATCATTTTTGACCATGGGCTATAGCCACTACCGTACGGCATACTATAGCAAGCCGTTTTTCATTATTTTTGAGGATTTGAAAAAAATGAAAAAAAAAACAAACATGGGTTATAGTCCATCGTTTTTTGAAATTTTGAAAAAAAATGTTAACCTCGTTATTCATCATTTTCGACCATGGGCTATAGCCCCTACCGTACGGCATACTATAGCACGCCGTTTTTCATTATTTTTGAGGATTTGAAAAAAATGAAAAAAAAAAAAAACATGGGTTATAGTCCATCGTTTTTTGAAATTTTGAAAAAAAATGTTAACCTCGTTTTTCATCATTTTCGACCATGGGCTATAGCCCCTACCGTACGGCATACTATAGCACGCTGTTTTTCATCATTTTTGAGGATTTGAAAAAAAAAAAAAAAAAAAAAAACATGGGTTATAGTCCATCGTTTTTTTTAATTTTGAAAAAAAAAATGTTAACCTCGTTTTTCATCATTTTCGACCATGGGCTATAGCCCCTACCGTACGGCATACTATAGCAAGCCGTTTTTCATTATTTTTGAGGATTTAAAAAAAATGAAAAAAAAGAAACACATGGGTTATAGTCCATCGTTTTTTGAAAATTTGAAAAAAAAATGTTAACCTCGTTTTTCATCATTTTCGACCATGGGCTATAGCCCCTACCGTACGGCATACTATAGCAAGCCGTTTTTCATTATTTTTGAGGATTTGAAAAAAAAGAAAAAAAAAAGAAAACATGGGTTATAGTCCATCGTTTTTTGAAATTTTGAAAAAAAATGTTAACCTCGTTATTCATCATTTTCGACCATGGGCTATAGCCCCTACCGTACGGCATACTATAGCACGCCGTTTTTCATTATTTTTGAGGATTTGAAAAAAATGAAAAAAAAAAAAAACATGGGTTATAGTCCATCGTTTTTTGAAATTTTGAAAAAAAATGTTAACCTCGTTTTTCATCATTTTCGACCATGGGCTATAGCCCCTACCGTACGGCATACTATAGCACGCTGTTTTTCATCATTTTTGAGGATTTGAAAAAAAAAAAAAAAAACTAAAAACATGGGTTATAGTCCATCGTTTTTTTTAATTTTGAAAAAAAAAATGTTAACCTCGTTTTTCATCATTTTCGACCATGGGCTATAGCCCCTACCGTACGGCATACTATAGCAAGCCGTTTTTCATTATTTTTGAGGATTTAAAAAAAATGAAAAAAAAGAAACACATGGGTTATAGTCCATCGTTTTTTGAAAATTTGAAAAAAAAATGTTAACCTCGTTTTTCATCATTTTCGACCATGGGCTATAGCCCCTACCGTACGGCATACTATAGCACGCCGTTTTTCATCATTTTTGAGGATTTGAAAAAAAAGAAAAAAAAAAGAAAACATGGGTTATAGTCCATCGTTTTTTGAAATTTTGAAAAAAAATGTTAACCTCGTTATTCATCATTTTCGACCATGGGCTATAGCCCCTACCGTACGGCATACTATAGCACGCTGTTTCTCATCATTTTTGAGGATTTAAAAAAAACGAAAAAACTAAAACAAAACATGGGTTATAGTCCATCGTTTTTTGAAAAATTGAAAAAAAATGTTAACCTCGTTTTTCATCATTTTCGACCATGGGCTATAGCCCCTACCGTACGGCATACTATAGCACGCCGTTTTTCATTATTTTTGAGGATTTGAAAAAAAAAAAAAAAAAAAAACATGGGTTATAGTCCATCGTTTTTTTAAATTTTGAAAAAAAATGTTAACCTTGTTTTTCATCATTTTCGACCATGGGCTATAGCCCCTACCGTACGGCATACTATAGCACGCCGTTTTTCATTATTTTTGAGGATTTGAAAAAAATGAAAAAAAAAAAAAACATGGGTTATAGTCCATCGTTTTTTTAACTTTTGAAAAAAAAAAAATAACCTCGTTTTTCATCATTTTCGACCATGGGCTATAGCCCCTACCGTACGGCATACTATAGCACGCCGTTTTTCATCATTTTTGAGGATTTGAAAAAAATGAAAAAAAAAAAAAACATGGGTTATAGTCCATCGTTTTTTGAAAAATTGAAAAAAAAAAATAACCTCGTTTTTCATCATTTTCGACCATGGGCTATAGCCCCTACCGTACGGCATACTATAGCACGCCGTTTTTCATTATTTTTGAGGATTTGAAAAAAAAAAGAAAAAAAAAAACATGGGTTATAGTCCATCGTTTTTTTTAATTTTGAAAAAAAATGTTAACCTTGATTTTCATCATTTTCGACCATGGGCTATAGCCCCTACCGTACGGCATACTATAGCACGCCGTTTTTCATTATTTTTGAGGATTTAAAAAAAATGAAAAAAAAAAAAAACATGGGTTATAGTCCATCGTTTTTTTTACTTTTGAAAAAAAAAAATTAACCTCGTTTTTCATCATTTTCGACCATGGGCTATAGCCCCTACCGTACGGCATACTATAGCACGCCGTTTTTCATCATTTTTGAGGATTTGAAAAAAATGAAAAAAAAAAAAAACATGGGTTATAGTCCATCGTTTTTTGAAATTTTGAAAAAAAATGTTAACCTCGTTTTTCATCATTTTCGACCATGGGCTATAGCCCCTACCGTACGGCACACTATAGCACGCCGTTTTTCATCATTTTTGACGATTAAAAAAAAAAGAAAAAAAAACATGGGTTATAGTCCATCGTTTTTTGAAATTTTGAAAAAAAATGTTAACCTTGTTTTTCATCATTTTTGACCATGGGCTATAGCCCCTACCGTACGGCATACTATAGCACGCCGTTTTTCATTATTTTTGAGGATTTGAAAAAAATGAAAAAAAAAAAAAACATGGGTTATAGTCCATCGTTTTTTGAAATTTTGAAAAAAAATGTTAACCTCGTTTTTCATCATTTTCGACCATGGGCTATAGCCCCTACCGTACGGCATACTATAGCACGCCGTTTTTCATCATTTTTGAGGATTTTTAAAAAATGAAAAAAAAACATGGGTTATAGTCCATCGTTTTTTGAAATTTTGAAAAAAAATGTTAACCTTGTTTTTCATCATTTTTGACCATGGGCTATAGCCCCTACCGTACGGCATACTATAGCAAGCCGTTTTTCATTATTTTTGAGGATTTGAAAAAAATGAAAAAAAAAAAAAACATGGGTTATAGTCCATCGTTTTTTTAACTTTTGAAAAAAAAAAATTAACCTCGTTTTTCATCATTTTCGACCATGGGCTATAGCCCCTACCGTACGGCATACTATAGCACGCCGTTTTTCATCATTTTTGAGGATTTGAAAAAAATGAAAAAAAAAACAAACATGGGTTATAGTCCATAGTTTTTTGAAAAATTGAAAAAATATGTTAACCTCGTTTTTCATCATTTTCGACCATGGGCTATAGCCCCTACCGTACGGCATACTATAGCACGCCGTTTTTCATTATTTTTGAGGATTTGAAAAAAAAAACAAAAAAAAAAAACATGGGTTATAGTCCATCGTTTTTTTAAATTTTGAAAAAAAATGTTAACCTTGTTTTTCATCATTTTCGACCATGGGCTATAGCCCCTACCGTACGGCATACTATAGCACGCCGTTTTTCATTATTTTTGAGGATTTGAAAAAAATGAAAAAAAAAAAAAACATGGGTTATAGTCCATCGTTTTTTTAACTTTTGAAAAAAAAAATTAACCTCGTTTTTCATCATTTTCGACCATGGGCTATAGCCCCTACCGTACGGCATACTATAGCACGCCGTTTTTCATCATTTTTGAGGATTTGAAAAAAATGAAAAAAAAAAAAAACATGGGTTATAGTCCATCGTTTTTTGAAATTTTGAAAAAAAATGTTAACCTCGTTTTTCATCATTTTCGACCATGGGCTATAGCCCCTACCGTACGGCACACTATAGCACGCCGTTTTTCATCATTTTTGACGATTTAAAAAAAAAGAAAAAAAAACATGGGTTATAGTCCATCGTTTTTTGAAATTTTGAAAAAAAATGTTAACCTTGTTTTTCATCATTTTTGACCATGGGCTATAGCCCCTACCGTACGGCATACTATAGCAAGCCGTTTTTCATTATTTTTGAGGATTTGAAAAAAATGAAAAAAAAAAAAAACATGGGTTATAGTCCATCGTTTTTTGAAATTTTGAAAAAAAATGTTAACCTCGTTATTCATCATTTTCGACCATGGGCTATAGCCCCTACCGTACGGCATACTATAGCACGCTGTTTTTCATCATTTTTGAGGATTTGAAAAAAAAGAAAAAAAAAAAAAAAACATGGGTTATAGTCCATCGTTTTTTGAAAAATTGAAAAAAAATGTTAACCTCGTTTTTCATCATTTTCGACCATGGGCTATAGCCCCTACCGTACGGCATACTATAGCACGCCGTTTTTCATTATTTTTGAGGATTTGAAAAAAATGAAAAATAAACTAAACATGGGTTATAGTCCATCGTTTTTTTTAAATTTTGAAAAAAAAATGTTAACCTCGTTTTTCATCATTTTCGACCATGGGCTATAGCCCCTACCGTACGGCATACTATAGCAAGCCGTTTTTCATTATTTTTGAGGATTTGAAAAAAATGAAAAAAAAAAAAACATGGGTTATAGTCCATCGTTTTTTGAAATTTTGAAAAAAAATGTTAACCTCGTTATTCATCATTTTCGACCATGGGCTATAGCCCCTACCGTACGGCATACTATAGCACGCTGTTTTTCATCATTTTTGAGGATTTGAAAAAAAAAAAAAAAAAAAAAAAACATGGGTTATAATCCATCGTTTTTTTAAATTTTGAAAAAAAAAAAGTTAGCCTCGTTTTTCATCATTTTCGACCATGGGCTATAGCCCCTGCCGTACGGCATACTATAGCACGCCGTTTTTCATCATTTTTGAGGATTTTTAAAAAATGAAAAAAAAACAAAACATGGGTTATAGCCCATCGTTTTTTGAAATTTTGAAAAAAAATGTTAACCTCGTTTTTCATCATTTTCGACCATGGGCTATAGCCCCTACCGTACGGCATACTATAGCACGCCGTTTTTCATTATTTTTGAGGATTTGAAAAAAAAAAAAAAAAAAAAAAAACATGGGTTATAGTCCATTGTTTTTTGAAATTTTGAAAAAAAATGTTAACCTCGTTATTCATCATTTTCGACCATGGGCTATAGCCCCTACCGTACGGCATACTATAGCACGCTGTTTTTCATCATTTTTGAGGATTTGAAAAAAATGAAAAAAAAAAAAAAACATGGGTTATAGTCCATCGTTTTTTTAAAAATTGAAAAAAAATGTTAACCTCGTTTTTCATCATTTTCGACCATGGGCTATAGCCCCTACCGTACGGCATACTATAGCACGTCGTTTTTCATTATTTTTGAGGATTTGAAAAAAATGAAAAAAAAAAAAAACATGGGTTATAGTCCATCGTTTTTTGAAATTTTGAAAAAAAATGTTAACCTCGTTTTTCATCATTTTCGACCATGGGCTATAGCCCCTACCGTACGGCATACTATAGCAAGCCGTTTTTCATTATTTTTGAGGATTTGAAAAAAATGAAAAAAAAACAAAACATGGGTTATAGTCCATCGTTTTTTGAAATTTTGAAAAAAAATGTTAACCTCGTTATTCATCATTTTCGACCATGGGCTATAGCCCCTACCGTACGGCATACTATAGCACGCCGTTTTTCATTCTTTTTGAGGATTTTAAAAAGATGAAAAAAAAACATGGGTTATAGTCCATCGTTTTTTTAAAATTTGAAAAAAAATGTTAACCTTGTTTTTCATCATTTTTGACCATGGGCTATAGCCCCTACCGTACGGCATACTATAGCAAGCCGTTTTTCATTATTTTTGAGGATTTGAAAAAAATGAAAAAAAAAAAAAAACATGGGTTATAGTCCATCGTTTTTTGAAATTTAAAAAAAAAATGTTAACCTCGTTATTCATCATTTTCGACCATGGGCTATAGCCCCTACCGTACGGCATACTATAGCACGCTGTTTTTCATCATTTTTGAGGATTTGAAAAAGAAAAAAAAAAAAAAAAAAAACATGGGTTATAGTCCATCGTTTTTTGAAATTTTGAAAAAAAATGTTAACCTTGTTTTTCATCATTGTTGACCATGGGCTATAGCCCCTACCGTACGGCATACTATAGCAAGCCGTTTTTCATTATTTTTGAGGATTAAAAAAAAAAAAAAAAAAAAAAAAAAACATGGGTTATAGTCCATCGTTTTTTGAAATTTTGAAAAAAAATGTTAACCTCGTTATTCATCATTTTCGACCATGGGCTATAGCCCCTACCGTACGGCATACTATAGCACGCTGTTTTTCATCATTTTTGAGGATTTGAAAAAAAAAAAAAAAAAAAAAAACATGGGTTATAGTCCATCGTTTTTTGAAAAATTGAAAAAAAATGTTAACCTCGTTTTTCATCATTTTCGACCATGGGCTATAGCCCATACCGTACGGCATACTATAGCACGCCGTTTTTCATTATTTTTGAGGATTTGAAAAAAATGAAAAAAAAAAAACACATGGGTTATAATCCATCGTTTTTTGAAATTTTGAAAAAAAAATGTTAACCTCGTTTTTCATCATTTTCGACCATGGGCTATAGCCCCTACCGTACGGCATACTATAGCACGCCGTTTTTCATTATTTTTGAGGATTTGAAAAAAATGAAAAAAAAAAAAAACATGGGTTATAATCCATCGTTTTTTTTAATTTTGAAAAAAAAATGTTAACCTCGTTTTTCATCATTTTCGACCATGGGCTATAGCCCCTACCGTACGGCATACTATAGCAAGCCGTTTTTCATTATTTTTGAGGATTTGAAAAAAATGAAAAAAATAAAAAACATGGGTTATAGTCCATCGTTTTTTGAAATTTTGAAAAAAAATGTTAACCTCGTTTTTCATCATTTTCGACCATGGGCTATAGCCCCTACCGTACGGCATACTATAGCACGCCGTTTTTCATCATTTTTGAGGATTTTTAAAAAATGAAAAAAAAAAAAAAACATGGGTTATAGCCCATCGTTTTTTGAAATTTTGAAAAAAGATGTTAACCTCGTTTTTCATCATTTTCGACCATGGGCTATAGCCCCTACCGTACGGCATACTATAGCACGCTGTTTTTCATCATTTTTGAGGATTTGAAAAAAATGGAAAAAAAAAAAAACATGGGTTTATAGTCCATCGTTTTTTGAAAAATTGAAAAAAAATGTTAACCTCGTTTTTCATCATTTTCGACCATGGGCTATAGCCCCTACCGTACGGCATACTATAGCACGCCGTTTTTCATCATTTTTGAGGATTTTTAAAAAATGAAAAAAAACATGGGTTATAGTCCATCGTTTTTTGAAATTTTGAAAAAAAATTGTTAACCTTGTTTTTCATCATTTTTGACCATGGGCTATAGCCCCTACCGTACGGCATACTATAGCAAGCCGTTTTTCATTATTTTTGAGGATTTGAAAAAAATGAAAAAAAATAAATAACATGGGTTATAGTCCATCGTTTTTTGAAATTTTGAAAAAAAATGTTAACCTCGTTATTCATCATTTTCGACCATGGGCTATAGCCCCTACCGTACGGCATACTATAGCACGCTGTTTTTCATCATTTTTGAGGATTAAAAAAAAAATAAAAATAAAAAAAAAACATGGGTTATAGTCCATCGTTTTTTGAAATTTTGAAAAAAAATGTTAACCTCGTTTTTCATCATTTTCGACCATGGGCTATAGCCCCTACCGTACGGCATACTATAGCACGCCGTTTTTCATTATTTTTGAGGATTTGAAAAAAATGAAAAAAAAAAAAAACATGGGTTATAGTCCATTGTTTTTTGAAATTTTGAAAAAAAATGTTAACCTCATTATTCATCATTTTCGACCATGGGCTATAGCCCCTACCGTACGGCATACTATAGCACGCTGTTTTTCATCATTTTTGAGGATTAAAAAAAAAAAAAAAAAAAAAAAACATGGGTTATAGTCCATCGTTTTTTGAAATTTTGAAAAAAAATGTTAACCTCGTTTTTCATCATTTTCGACCATGGGCTATAGCCCCTACCGTACGGCATACTATAGCACGCCGTTTTTCATTATTTTTGAGGATTTGAAAAAAATGAAAAAAAAAAAAAAAAAGGGTTATAGTCCATTGTTTTTTGAAATTTTGAAAAAAAATGTTAACCTCATTATTCATCATTTTCGACCATGGGCTATAGCCCCTACCGTACGGCATACTATAGCACGCTGTTTTTCATCATTTTTGAGGATTTGAAAAAAAAGAAAAAAAAAAAAAACATGGGTTATAGTCCATCGTTTTTTGAAAAATTTAAAAAAAATGTTAACCTCGTTTTTCATCATTTTCGACCATGGGCTATAGCCCCTACCGTACGGCATACTATAGCACGCCGTTTTTCATCATTTTTGAGGATTTTTAAAAAATGAAAAAAAACATGGGTTATAGTCCATCGTTTTTTGAAATTTTGAAAAAAAATGTTAACCTTGTTTTTCATCATTTTTGACCATGGGCTATAGCCCCTACCGTACGGCATACTATAGCAAGCCGTTTTTCATTATTTTTGTGAATTTGAAAAAAATGAAAAAAAATAAATAACATGGGTTATAGTCCATCGTTTTTTGAAATTTTGAAAAAAAATGTTAACCTCGTTATTCATCATTTTCGACCATGGGCTATAGCCCCTACCGTACGGCATACTATAGCACGCTGTTTTTCATCATTTTTGAGGATTAAAAAAAAAAAAAAAAAAAAAAAAAACATGGGTTATAGTCCATCGTTTTTTGAAATTTTGAAAAAAAATGTTAACCTCGTTTTTCATCATTTTCGACCATGGGCTATAGCCCCTACCGTACGGCATACTATAGCACGCCGTTTTTCATTATTTTTGAGGATTTGAAAAAAATGAAAAAAAAAAAAAACATGGGTTATAGTCCATTGTTTTTTGAAATTTTGAAAAAAAATGTTAACCTCATTATTCATCATTTTCGACCATGGGCTATAGCCCCTACCGTACGGCATACTATAGCACGCTGTTTTTCATCATTTTTGAGGATTAAAAAAAAAAAAAAAAAAAAAAAAACATGGGTTATAGTCCATCGTTTTTTGAAATTTTGAAAAAAAATGTTAACCTCGTTTTTCATCATTTTCGACCATGGGCTATAGCCCCTACCGTACGGCATACTATAGCACGCCGTTTTTCATTATTTTTGAGGATTTGAAAAAAATGAAAAAAAAAAAAAAAAAGGGTTATAGTCCATTGTTTTTTGAAATTTTGAAAAAAAATGTTAACCTCATTATTCATCATTTTCGACCATGGGCTATAGCCCCTACCGTACGGCATACTATAGCACGCTGTTTTTCATCATTTTTGAGGATTTGAAAAAAAAGAAAAAAAAAAAAAACATGGGTTATAGTCCATCGTTTTTTGAAAAATTTAAAAAAAATGTTAACCTCGTTTTTCATCATTTTCGACCATGGGCTATAGCCCCTACCGTACGGCATACTATAGCACGCCGTTTTTCATCATTTTTGAGGATTTTTAAAAAATGAAAAAAAACATGGGTTATAGTCCATCGTTTTTTGAAATTTGGAAAAAAAATGTTAACCTTGTTTTTCATCATTTTTGACCATGGGCTATAGCCCCTACCGTACGGCATACTATAGCAAGCCGTTTTTCATTATTTTTGAGGATTTGAAAAAAATGAAAAAAAAAACAAAACATGGGTTATAGTCCATCGTTTTTTGAAATTTTGAAAAAAAATGTTAACCTCGTTATTCATCATTTTCGACCATGGGCTATAGCCCCTACCGTACGGCATACTATAGCACGCTGTTTTTCATCATTTTGAGGATTAAAAAAAAAAAAACATGGGTTATAGTCCATCGTTTTTTTAAATTTTGAAAAAAAATGTTAACCTCGTTTTTCATCATTTTCGACCATGGGCTATAGCCCCTACCGTACGGCATACTATAGCAAGCCGTTTTTCATTATTTTTGAGGATTTGAAAAAAATGAAAAAAAAGAAAAAACATGGGTTATAGTCCATCGTTTTTTGAAATTTTGAAAAAAAATGTTAACCTCGTTTTTCATCATTTTCGACCATGGGCTATAGCCCCTACCGTACGGCATACTATAGCACGCTGTTTTTCATCATTTTTGAGGATTTGAAAAAAATGAAAAAAAAAAAAAAACATGGGTTAGGTATAGTCCATCATGTTTTGAAAAATTGAAAAAAAATGTTAACCTCGTTTTTCATCATTTTCGACCATGGGCTATAGCCCCTACCGTACGGCATACTATAGCACGCTGTTTTTCATCATTTTTGAGGATTAAAAAAAAAAAAAAAAAAAAAAAAACATGGGTTATAGTCCATCGTTTTTTGAAATTTTGAAAAAAAATGTTAACCTCGTTATTCATCATTTTCGACCATGGGCTATAGCCCCTACCGTACGGCATACTATAGCACGCCGTTTTTCATTATTTTTGAGGATTTGAAAAAAATGAAGAAAAAAAAAAACATGGGTTATAGTCCATCGTTTTTTGAAATTTTGAAAAAAAATGTTAACCTCGTTTTTCATCATTTTCGACCATGGGCTATAGCCCCTACCGTACGGCATACTATAGCACGCCGTTTTTCATTATTTTTGAGGATTTGAAAAAAAAAAAAAAAAAAAAAACATGGGTTATAGTCCATTGTTTTTTGAAATGTTGAAAAAAAATGTTAACCTCGTTATTCATCATTTTCGACCATGGGCTATAGCCCCTACCGTACGGCATACTATAGCACGCTGTTTTTCATCATTTTTGAGGATTTGAAAAAAAAAAAAAAAAAAAAAACATGGGTTATAGTCCATTGTTTTTTGAAATTTTGAAAAAAAATGTTAACCTCGTTATTCATCATTTTCGACCATGGGCTATAGCCCCTACCGTACGGCATACTATAGCACGCTGTTTTTCATCATTTTTGAGGATTTTTAAAAAATGAAAAAAGAAAAAAACATGGGTTATAGCCCATCGTTTTTTGAAATTTTGAAAAAAAATGTTAACCTCGTTTTTCATCATTTTCGACCATGGGCTATAGCCCCTACCGTACGGCATACTATAGCACGCCGTTTTTCATTATTTTTGAGGATTTGAAAAAAATGAAAAAAAAACAAACATGGGTTATAGTCCATTGTTTTTTGAAATTTTGAAAAAAAATGTTAACCTCGTTATTCATCATTTTCGACCATGGGCTATAGCCCCTACCGTACGGCATACGGTACGCTGTTTTTCATCATTTTTGAGGATTTGAAAAAAATTAAAAAAAAAAAAAAACATGGGTTATAGTCCATCGTTTTTTGAAAAATTGAAAAAAAATGTTAACCTCGTTTTTCATCATTTTCGACCATGGGCTATAGCCCCTACCGTACGGCATACTATAGCACGCCGTTTTTCATCATTTTTGAGGATTTTTAAAAAATGGAAAAAAAAAAAAAACATGGGTTATAGCCCATCGTTTTTTGAAATTTTGAAAAAAAATGTTAACCTCGTTTTTCATCATTTTCGACCATGGGCTATAGCCCCTACCGTACGGCATACTATAGCACGCCGTTTTTCATTATTTTTGAGGATTTGAAAAAAATGAAAAAAAAAAAAACATGGGTTATAGTCCATTGTTTTTTGAAATTTTGAAAAAAAATGTTAACCTCGTTTTTCATCATTTTCGACCATGGGCTATAGCCCCTACCGTACGGCATACTATAGCAAGCCGTTTTTCATCATTTTTGAGGATTTGAAAAAAATGAAAAAAAAAAAAAACATGGGTTATAATCCATCGTTTTTTTTAATTTTGAAAAAAAAAATTAACCTCGTTTTTCATCATTTTCGACCATGGGCTATAGCCCCTACCGTACGGCATACTATAGCACGCCGTTTTTCATTATTTTTGAGGATTTGAAAAAAATGAAAAAAAAAAAAAACATGGGTTATAGTCCATCGTTTTTTGAAATTTTGAAAAAAAATGTTAACCTCGTTTTTCATCATTTTCGACCATGGGCTATAGCCCCTACCGTACGGCATACTATAGCACGCCGTTTTTCATTATTTTTGAGGATTTGAAAAAAAAAAAAAAAAAAAAAACATGGGTTATAATCCATCGTTTTTTGAAATTTTGAAAAAAAATGTTAACCTCGTTTTTCATCATTTTCGACCATGGGCTATAGCCCCTACCGTACGGCATACTATAGCACGCCGTTTTTCATTATTTTTGAGGATTTGAAAAAAAAAAAAAAAAAAAAAACATGGGTTATAGTCCATTGTTTTTTGAAATGTTGAAAAAAAATGTTAACCTCGTTATTCATCATTTTCGACCATGGGCTATAGCCCCTACCGTACGGCATACTATAGCACGCTGTTTTTCATCATTTTTGAGGATTTGAAAAAAAAAAAAAAAAAAAAAAAACATGGGTTATAGTCCATCGTTTTTTGAAAAATTGAAAAAAAATGTTAACCTCGTTTTTCATCATTTTCGACCATGGGCTATAGCCCCTACCGTACGGCATACTATAGCACGCCGTTTTTCATCATTTTTGAGGATTTTTAAAAAATGGAAAAAAAAACAAAACATGGGTTATAGCCCATCGTTTTTTGAAATTTTGAAAAAAAATGTTAACCTCGTTTTTCATCATTTTCGACCATGGGCTATAGCCCCTACCGTACGGCATACTATAGCACGCCGTTTTTCATTATTTTTGAGGATTTGAAAAAAATGAAAAAAAAAAAAACATGGGTTATAGTCCATTGTTTTTTGAAATTTTGAAAAAAAATGTTAACCTCGTTATTCATCATTTTCGACCATGGGCTATAGCCCCTACCGTACGGCATACTATAGCACGCTGTTTTTCATCATTTTTGAGGATTTGAAAAAAATGAAAAAAAAAAAAAAACATGGGTTAGGTATAGTCCATCATGTTTTGAAAAATTGAAAAAAAATGTTAACCTCGTTTTTCATCATTTTCGACCATGGGCTATAGCCCCTACCGTACGGCATACTATAGCAAGCCGTTTTTCATCATTTTTGAGGATTTGAAAAAAATGAAAAAAAAAAAAAAACATGGGTTAGGTATAGTCCATCATGTTTTGAAAAATTGAAAAAAAATGTTAACCTCGTTTTTCATCATTTTCGACCATGGGCTATAGCCCCTACCGTACGGCATACTATAGCAAGCCGTTTTTCATCATTTTTGAGGATTTGAAAAAAATGAAAAAAAAAAAAAACATGGGTTATAGTCCATCGTTTTTTGAAATTTTGAAAAAATATGTTAACCTCGTTTTTCATCATTTTCGACCATGGGCTATAGCCCCTACCGTACGGCATACTATAGCACGCCGTTTTTCATTATTTTTGAGGATTTAAAAAAAAAAAAAAAAAAAAAAAACATGGGTTATAATCCATCGTTTTTTGAAATTTTGAAAAAAAATGTTAACCTTGTTTTTCATCATTTTCGACCATGGGCTATAGCCCCTACCGTACGGCATACTATAGCACGCCGTTTTTCATCATTTTTGAGGATTTGAAAAAAATGAAAAAAAAACAAAACATGGGTTATAGTCCATCGTTTTTTTAAATTTTGAAAAAAAATGTTAACCTCGTTATTCATCATTTTCGACCATGGGCTATAGCCCCTACCGTACGGCATACTATAGCACGCTGTTTTTCATCATTTTTGAGGATTTGAAAAAAATGGAAAAAAAAACAAAACATGGGTTATAGTCCATCGTTTTTTGAAAAATTGAAAAAAAATGTTAACCTCGTTTTTCATCATTTTCGACCATGGGCTATAGCCCCTACCGTACGGCATACTATAGCACGCCGTTTTTCATCATTTTTGAGGATTTTTAAAAAATGAAAAAAATGAAAAAACATGGGTTATAGCCCATCGTTTTTTGAAATTTTGAAAAAAAATGTTAACCTCGTTTTTCATCATTTTTGACCATGGGCTATAGCCCCTACCGTACGGCATACTATAGCACGCCGTTTTTCATTATTTTTGAGGATTTGAAAAAAATGAAAAAAAAAAAAAACATGGGTTATAGTCCATTGTTTTTTGAAATTTTGAAAAAAGATGTTAACCTCGTTATTCATCATTTTCGACCATGGGCTATAGCCCCTACCGTACGGCATACTATAGCACGCTGTTTTTCATCATTTTTGAGGATTTGAAAAAAATGAAAAAAAAAAAAAAACATGGGTTATAGTCCATCGTTTTTTGAAAAATTGAAAAAAAATGTTAACCTCGTTTTTCATCATTTTCGACCATGGGCTATAGCCCCTACCGTACGGCATACTATAGCACGCCGTTTTTCATCATTTTTGAGGATTTTTAAAAAATGAAAAAAAAAAAAAACATGGGTTATAGCCCATCGTTTTTTGAAATTTTGAAAAAAAAATGTTATCCTCGTTTTTCATCATTTTCGACCATGGGCTATAGCCCCTACCGTACGGCATACTATAGCACGCCGTTTTTCATTATTTTTGAGGATTTGAAAAAAAAGAAAAAAAAAAAAACATGGGTTATAGTCCATTGTTTTTTGAAATTTTGAAAAAAAATGTTAACCTCGTTATTCATCATTTTCGACCATGGGCTATAGCCCCTACCGTACGGCATACTATAGCACGCTGTTTTTCATCATTTTTGAGGATTTGAAAAAAATGAAAAAAAAAAAAAAACATGGGTTAGGTATAATCCATCATGTTTTGAAAAATTGAAAAAAAATGTTAACCTCGTTTTTCATCATTTTCGACCATGGGCTATAGCCCCTACCGTACGGCATACTATAGCACGCCGTTTTTCATCATTTTTGAGGATTTTTAAAAAATGAAAAAAAAAAAAAACATGGGTTATAGCCCATCGTTTTTTGAAATTTTGAAAAAAAATGTTAACCTCGTTTTTCATCATTTTCGACCATGGGCTATAGCCCCTACCGTACGGCATACTATAGCACGCCGTTTTTCATTATTTTTGAGGATTTGAAAAAAATGAAAAAAAAAAAAACATGGGTTATAGTCCATTGTTTTTTGAAATTTTGAAAAAAAATGTTAACCTCGTTATTCATCATTTTCGACCATGGGCTATAGCCCCTACCGTACGGCATACTATAGCACGCTGTTTTTCATCATTTTTGAGGATTTGAAAAAAATGAAAAAAAAAAAAAAACATGGGTTAGGTATAGTCCATCATGTTTTGAAAAATTGAAAAAAAATGTTAACCTCGTTTTTCATCATTTTCGACCATGGGCTATAGCCCCTACCGTACGGCATACTATATTAAGCCGTTTTTCATCATTTTTGAGGATTTGAAAAAAATGAAAAAAAAAAAAAACATGGGTTATAGTCCATCGTTTTTTTAAATTTTGAAAAAAAAAATTAACCTCGTTTTTCATCATTTTCGACCATGGGCTATAGCCCCTACCGTACGGCATACTATAGCACGCCGTTTTTCATTATTTTTGAGGATTTGAAAAAAATGAAAAAAAAAAAAAACATGGGTTATAGTCCATCGTTTTTTGAAATTTTGAAAAAAAATGTTAACCTCGTTTTTCATCATTTTCGACCATGGGCTATAGCCCCTACCGTACGGCATACTATAGCACGCCGTTTTTCATTATTTTTGAGGATTTGAAAAAAAAAAAAAAAAAAAAAACATGGGTTATAATCCATCGTTTTTTGAAATTTTGAAAAAAAAAATTAACCTTGTTTTTCATCATTTTCGACCATGGGCTATAGCCCCTACCGTACGGCATACTATAGCACGCCGTTTTTCATCATTTTTGAGGATTTGAAAAAAATGAAAAAAAAACAAAACATGGGTTATAGTCCATCGTTTTTTGAAATTTTGAAAAAAAATGTTAACCTCGTTATTCATCATTTTCGACCATGGGCTATAGCCCCTACCGTACGGCATACTATAGCACGCTGTTTTTCATCATTTTTGAGGATTTGAAAAAAATGAAAAAAAAAAAAACATGGGTTATAATCCATCGTTTTTTGAAATTTTGAAAAAATATGTTAACCTTGTTTTTCATCATTTTCGACCATGGGCTATAGCCCCTACCGTACGGCATACTATAGCACGCCGTTTTTCATCATTTTTGAGGATTTGAAAAAAATGAACAAAAAAACAAAACATGGGTTATAGTCCATCGTTTTTTGAAATTTTGAAAAAAAATGTTAACCTCGTTATTCATCATTTTCGACCATGGGCTATAGCCCCTACCGTACGGCATACTATAGCACGCTGATTTTCATCATTTTTGAGGATTTGAAAAAAATGAAAAAAAAACATGGGTTATAGTCCATCGTTTTTTGAAAAATTGAAAAAAAATATTAACCTCGTTATTCATCATTTTCGACCATGGGCTATAGCCCCTACCGTACGGCATACTATAGCACGCTGTTTTTCATCATTTTTGAGGATTTGAAAAAAATGGAAAAAAAAACAAAACATGGGTTATAGTCCATCGTTTTTTGAAAAATTGAAAAAAAATGTTAACCTCGTTTTTCATCATTTTCGACCATGGGCTATAGCCCCTACCGTACGGCATACTATAGCACGCCGTTTTTCATCATTTTTGAGGATTTTTAAAAAATGAAAAAAATGAAAAAACATGGGTTATAGCCCATCGTTTTTTGAAATTTTGAAAAAAAATGTTAACCTCGTTTTTCATCATTTTTGACCATGGGCTATAGCCCCTACCGTACGGCATACTATAGCACGCCGTTTTTCATTATTTTTGAGGATTTGAAAAAAATGAAAAAAAAAAAAAACATGGGTTATAGTCCATTGTTTTTTGAAATTTTGAAAAAAGATGTTAACCTCGTTATTCATCATTTTCGACCATGGGCTATAGCCCCTACCGTACGGCATACTATAGCACGCTGTTTTTCATCATTTTTGAGGATTTGAAAAAAATGAAAAAAAAAAAAAAACATGGGTTATAGTCCATCGTTTTTTGAAAAATTGAAAAAAAATGTTAACCTCGTTTTTCATCATTTTCGACCATGGGCTATAGCCCCTACCGTACGGCATACTATAGCACGCCGTTTTTCATCATTTTTGAGGATTTTTAAAAAATGAAAAAAAAAAAAAACATGGGTTATAGCCCATCGTTTTTTGAAATTTTGAAAAAAAAATGTTATCCTCGTTTTTCATCATTTTCGACCATGGGCTATAGCCCCTACCGTACGGCATACTATAGCACGCCGTTTTTCATTATTTTTGAGGATTTGAAAAAAAAGAAAAAAAAAAAAACATGGGTTATAGTCCATTGTTTTTTGAAATTTTGAAAAAAAATGTTAACCTCGTTATTCATCATTTTCGACCATGGGCTATAGCCCCTACCGTACGGCATACTATAGCACGCTGTTTTTCATCATTTTTGAGGATTTGAAAAAAATGAAAAAAAAAAAAAAACATGGGTTAGGTATAGTCCATCATGTTTTGAAAAATTGAAAAAAAATGTTAACCTCGTTTTTCATCATTTTCGACCATGGGCTATAGCCCCTACCGTACGGCATACTATAGCACGCCGTTTTTCATCATTTTTGAGGATTTTTAAAAAATGAAAAAAAAAAAAAACATGGGTTATAGCCCATCGTTTTTTGAAATTTTGAAAAAAAATGTTAACCTCGTTTTTCATCATTTTCGACCATGGGCTATAGCCCCTACCGTACGGCATACTATAGCACGCCGTTTTTCATTATTTTTGAGGATTTGAAAAAAATGAAAAAAAAAAAAACATGGGTTATAGTCCATTGTTTTTTGAAATTTTGAAAAAAAATGTTAACCTCGTTATTCATCATTTTCGACCATGGGCTATAGCCCCTACCGTACGGCATACTATAGCACGCTGTTTTTCATCATTTTTGAGGATTTGAAAAAAATGAAAAAAAAAAAAAAACATGGGTTAGGTATAGTCCATCATGTTTTGAAAAATTGAAAAAAAATGTTAACCTCGTTTTTCATCATTTTCGACCATGGGCTATAGCCCCTACCGTACGGCATACTATATTAAGCCGTTTTTCATCATTTTTGAGGATTTGAAAAAAATGAAAAAAAAAAAAAACATGGGTTATAGTCCATCGTTTTTTTAAATTTTGAAAAAAAAAATTAACCTCGTTTTTCATCATTTTCGACCATGGGCTATAGCCCCTACCGTACGGCATACTATAGCACGCCGTTTTTCATTATTTTTGAGGATTTGAAAAAAATGAAAAAAAAAAAAAACATGGGTTATAGTCCATCGTTTTTTGAAATTTTGAAAAAAAATGTTAACCTCGTTTTTCATCATTTTCGACCATGGGCTATAGCCCCTACCGTACGGCATACTATAGCACGCCGTTTTTCATTATTTTTGAGGATTTGAAAAAAAAAAAAAAAAAAAAAACATGGGTTATAATCCATCGTTTTTTGAAATTTTGAAAAAAAAAATTAACCTTGTTTTTCATCATTTTCGACCATGGGCTATAGCCCCTACCGTACGGCATACTATAGCACGCCGTTTTTCATCATTTTTGAGGATTTGAAAAAAATGAAAAAAAAACAAAACATGGGTTATAGTCCATCGTTTTTTGAAATTTTGAAAAAAAATGTTAACCTCGTTATTCATCATTTTCGACCATGGGCTATAGCCCCTACCGTACGGCATACTATAGCACGCTGTTTTTCATCATTTTTGAGGATTTGAAAAAAATGAAAAAAAAAAAAACATGGGTTATAATCCATCGTTTTTTGAAATTTTGAAAAAATATGTTAACCTTGTTTTTCATCATTTTCGACCATGGGCTATAGCCCCTACCGTACGGCATACTATAGCACGCCGTTTTTCATCATTTTTGAGGATTTGAAAAAAATGAACAAAAAAACAAAACATGGGTTATAGTCCATCGTTTTTTGAAATTTTGAAAAAAAATGTTAACCTCGTTATTCATCATTTTCGACCATGGGCTATAGCCCCTACCGTACGGCATACTATAGCACGCTGATTTTCATCATTTTTGAGGATTTGAAAAAAATGAAAAAAAAACATGGGTTATAGTCCATCGTTTTTTGAAAAATTGAAAAAAAATATTAACCTCGTTTTTCATCATTTTCGACCATGGGCTATAGCCCCTACCGTACGGCATACTATAACACGCCGTTTTTCATTATTTTTGAGGATTTGAAAAAAATGAAAAAAAAAACAAAACATGGGTTATAGTCCATCGTTTTTTGAAAAATTGAAAAAAAATATTAACCTCGTTTTTCATCATTTTCGACCATGGGCTATAGCCCCTACCGTACGGCATACTATAGCACGCCGTTTTTCATCATTTTTGAGGATTTGAAAAAAATGAAAAAAAAAAAAAAACATGGGTTATAGCCCATCATTTTTTGAAATTTTGAAAAAAAATGTTAACCTCGTTTTTCATCATTTTCGACCATGGGCTATAGCCCCTACCGTACGGCATACTATAGCACGCCGTTTTTCATTATTTTTGAGGATTTGAAAAAAATGGAAAAAAAAACAAACATGGTTTATAGTCCATCGTTTTTTGAAATTTTGAAAAAAAATGTTAACCTCGTTTTTCATCATTTTCGACCATGGGCTATAGCCCCTGCCGTACGGCATACTATAGCACGCCGTTTTTCATCATTTTTGAGGATTTGAAAAAAATGAAAAAAAAAAAAAAACATGGGTTATAGTCCATCGTTTTTTGAAATTTTGAAAAAAAAAGTTAACCTCGTTTTTCATCATTTTCGACCATGGGCTATAGCCCCTACCGTACGGCATACTATAGCACGCTGTTTTTCATCATTTTTGAGGATTTGAAAAAAATGAAAAAAAAAAAAAAACATGGGTTATAGTCCATCGTTTTTTGAAAAATTGAAAAAAAATGTTAACCTCGTTATTCATCATTTTCGACCATGGGCTATAGCCCCTACCGTACGGCATACTATAGCACGCTGTTTTTCATCATTTTTGAGGATTTGAAAAAAATGAAAAAAAAAAAAAAACATGGGTTATAGTCCATCGTTTTTTGAAAAATTGAAAAAAAATGTTAACCTCGTTTTTCATCATTTTCGACCATGGGCTATAGCCCCTACCGTACGGCATACTATAGCACGCCGTTTTTCATCATTTTTGAGGATTTTTTAAAAATGAAAAAAAATAAAAAACATGGGTTATAGCCCATCGTTTTTTGAAATTTTGAAAAAAAATGTTAACCTCGTTTTTCATCATTTTCGACCATGGGCTATAGCCCCTACCGTACGGCATACTATAGCACGCCGTTTTTCATTATTTTTGAGGATTTGAAAAAAATGAAAAAAAAAAAAAACATGGGTTATAGTCCATTGTTTTTTGAAATTTTGAAAAAAAATGTTAACCTCGTTATTCATCATTTTCGACCATGGGCTATAGCCCCTACCGTACGGCATACTATAGCACGCTGTTTTTCATCATTTTTGAGGATTTGAAAAAAATGAAAAAAAAAAAAAAACATGGGTTATAGTCCATTGTTTTTTGAAATTTTGAAAAAAAATGTTAACCTCGTTATTCATCATTTTCGACCATGGGCTATAGCCCCTACCGTACGGCATACTATAGCACGCTGTTTTTCATCATTTTTGAGGATTTGAAAAAAATGAAAAAAAAAAAAAAACATGGGTTATAGTCCATCGTTTTTTGAAAAATTGAAAAAAAATGTTAACCTCGTTTTTCATCATTTTCGACCATGGGCTATAGCCCCTACCGTACGGCATACTATAGCACGCCGTTTTTCATCATTTTTGAGGATTTTTAAAAAATGAAAAAAAAAAAAAACATGGGTTATAGCCCATCGTTTTTTGAAATTTTGAAAAAAAATGTTAACCTAGTTTTTCATCATTTTCGACCATGGGCTATAGCCCCTACCGTACGGCATACTATAGCACGCCGTTTTTCATTATTTTTGAGGATTTGAAAAAAATGAAAAAAAAAAAAAACATGGGTTATAGTCCATTGTTTTTTGAAATTTTGAAAAAAAATGTTAACCTCGTTATTCATCATTTTCGACCATGGGCTATAGCCCCTACCGTACGGCATACTATAGCACGCCGTTTTTCATTATTTTTGAGGATTTGAAAAAAAAAAAAAAAAAAAAAACATGGGTTATAGTCCATCGTTTTTTGAAAAATTGAAAAAAAATGTTAACCTCGTTTTTCATCATTTTCGACCATGGGCTATAGCCCCTACCGTACGGCATACTATAGCACGCCGTTTTTCATCATTTTTGAGGATTTTTAAAAAATGAAAAAAAAAAAAAACATGGGTTATAGCCCATCGTTTTTTGAAATTTTGAAAAAAAATGTTAACCTCGTTTTTCATCATTTTCGACCATGGGCTATAGCCCCTACCGTACGGCATACTATAGCACGCCGTTTTTCATTATTTTTGAGGATTTGAAAAAAATGAAAAAAAAAAAAAACATGGGTTATAGTCCATTGTTTTTTGAAATTTTGAAAAAAAATGTTAACCTCGTTATTCATCATTTTCGACCATGGGCTATAGCCCCTACCGTACGGCATACTATAGCACGCTGTTTTTCATCATTTTTGAGGATTTGAAAAAAATGAAAAAAAAAAAAAAACATGGGTTATAGTCCATCGTTTTTTGAAATGTTGAAAAAAAATGTTAACCTCGTTTTTCATCATTTTCGACCATGGGCTATAGCCCCTACCGTACGGCATACTATAGCACGCCGTTTTTCATCATTTTTGAGGATTTTTAAAAAATGAAAAAAAATAAAAAACATGGGTTATAGCCCATCGTTTTTTGAAATTTTGAAAAAAAATGTTAACCTCGTTTTTCATCATTTTCGACCATGGGCTATAGCCCCTACCGTACGGCATACTATAGCACGCCGTTTTTCATTATTTTTGAGGATTTGAAAAAAATGAAAAAAAAAAAAAACATGGGTTATAGTCCATTGTTTTTTGAAATTTTGAAAAAAAATGTTAACCTCGTTATTCATCATTTTCGACCATGGGCTATAGCCCCTACCGTACGGCATACTATAGCACGCTGTTTTTCATCATTTTTGAGGATTTGAAAAAAATGAAAAAAAAAAAAAAACATGGGTTATAGTCCATCGTTTTTTGAAAAATTGAAAAAAAATGTTAACCTCGTTTTTCATCATTTTCGACCATGGGCTATAGCCCCTACCATACGGCATACTATAGCACGCCGTTTTTCATCATTTTTGAGGATTTTAAAAAAATGAAAAAAAAAAACATGGGTTATAGCCCATCGTTTTTTGAAATTTTGAAAAAAAATGTTAACCTCGTTTTTCATCATTTTCGACCATGGGCTATAGCCCCTACCGTACGGCATACTATAGCATGCCGTTTTTCATTATTTTTGAGGATTTGAAAAAAATTAAAAAAAAAAAAACATGGGTTATAGTCCATTGTTTTTTGAAATTTTGAAAAAAAATGTTAACCTCGTTTTTCATCATTTTCGACCATGGGCTATAGCCCCTACCGTACGGCATACTATAGCAAGCCGTTTTTCATTATTTTTGAGGATTTGAAAAAAAACAAAAAAAAAACAAACATGGTTTATAGTCCATCGTTTTTTGAAATTTTGAAAAAAAATGTTAACCTCGTTTTTCATCATTTTCGACCATGGGCTATAGCCCCTGCCGTACGGCATACTATAGCACGCCGTTTTTCATCATTTTTGAGGATTTGAAAAAAATGAAAAAAAAAAAAAACATGGGTTATAGTCCATCGTTTTTTGAAATTTTGAAAAAAAATGTTAACCTCGTTTTTCATCATTTTCGACCATGGGCTATAGCCCCTACCGTACGGCATACTATAGCACGCCGTTTTTCATCATTTTTGAGGATTTGAAAAAAATGGAAAAAACAAAACAAAACATGGGTTATAGCCCATCGTTTTTTTAAATTTTGAAAAAAAATGTTAACCTCGTTTTTCATCATTTTCGACCATGGGCTATAGCCCCTACCGTACGGCATACTATAGCACGCCGTTTTTCATTATTTTTGAGGATTTAAAAAAAATGAAAAAAAAAAAAACATGGGTTATAATCCATCGTTTTTTGAAATTTTGAAAAAAAAGGTTAACCTTGTTTTTCATCATTTTCGACCATGGGCTATAGCCCCTACCGTACGGCATACTATAGCACGCCGTTTTTCATCATTTTTGAGGATTTGAAAAAAATGGAAAAAACAAAACAAAACATGGGTTATAGCCCATCGTTTTTTGAAATTTTGAAAAAAAATGTTAACCTCGTTTTTCATCATTCATCAAAAATGGAAAAAACAAAACAAAACATGGGCTATAACCCATGATTTTTGAAATTTTGAATTTTTTTCAAATCCTCAAAAATGATGAAAAACGGCGTGCTATAGTATGCCGTACGGTAGAGGCTATAGCCCATGTTAAAAAATGATAAAAAACGAGGTAATTTTTTTTTCCAAAATTTCAAAAAACGATGGGCTATAACCCATGTTTTTTGAAATTTTGATTTTTTTTCAAATCCTCAAAAATGATGAAAAACTGCGTGCTATAGTATGCCGTACAGTAGGGGCTATAGCCCATGTTAAAAAATGATGAAAAATGAGGTTAAAAAAAAAATCAAAATTTGAAAAAAACGATGGGCTATAACCCATGTTTTTGAAATTTTGATTTTTTTTCAAATCCTCAAAAATGATGAAAAACGGCGTGCTATAGTATGCCGTACAGTAGGGGCTATAGCCCATGTTAAAAAATGATGAAAAATGAGGTTAAAAAAAAAAATCAAAATTTAAAAAAACGATGGGCTATAACCCATGTTTTTTGAAATTTTGATTTTTTTTTAAATCCTCAAAAATGATGAAAAACGGCATGCTATAGTATGCCGTACGGTAGGGGCTATAGCCCATGTTCAAAAATGATGAAAAATGAGGTTTAAAAAAAAAATCAAAATTTGAAAAAAACGATGGCCTATAACCCATGTTTTTTTAAATTTAGATTTTTTTTCAAATCCTCAAAAATGATGAAAAACGGCGTGCTATAGTATGCCGTACAGTAGGGGCTATATCCCATGTTAAAAAATGATGAAAAATGAGGTTACATTTTTTTTTCAAAATTTCAAAAAACGATGGGCTATAACCCATGTTTTTTGAAATTTTGAATTTTTTTCAAATCCTCAAAAATGATGAAAAACGGCGTGCTATAGTATGCCGTACAGTAGGGGCTATAGCCCATGTTAAAAAATGATGAAAAATGAGGTTAAAAAAAAAAAAGGAAAAATCAAAAAACGATGGGCTATAACCCATGTTTTTTGAAATTTTTTCAAATCCTCAAAAATGATGAAAAACGGCATGCTATAGTATGCCGTACGGTAGGGGCTATAGCCCATGTTCAAAAATGATGAAAAATGAGGTTAAAAAAAAATTTGAAATTTGAAAAAAACGATGGGCTGTAACCCATGTTTTTGAAATTTTGAATTTTTTTCAAATCCTCAAAAATGATGAAAAACGGCGTGCTATAGTATGCCGTACGGTAGGGGCTATAGCCCATGTTAAAAAATGATGAAAAATGAGGTTAATTTTTTTTCAAATTTTCAAAAAACGATGGGCTATAACCCATGTTTTTTGAAATTTTGATTTTTTTTCAAATCCTCAAAAATGATGAAAAACGGCGTGCTATAGTATGCCGTACGGTAGGGGCTATAGCCCATGTTCAAAAATGATGAAAAATGAGGTTAAAAAAAGAATTCAATATTTGAAAAAGACGATGGGCTATAACCCATGTTTTTTGAAAATTTGAATTTTTTTCAAATCCTCAAAAATGATGAAAAACGGCGTGCTATAGTATGCCGTACGGTAGGGGCTATAGCCAATGTTCAAAAATGATGAAAAACGAGGTAATTTTTTTTTTTCAAAATTTCAAAAAACGATGGGCTATAACCCATGTTTTTTTAAAATTTGAATTTTTTTCAAATCCTCAAAAATGATGAAAAACGGCGTGGTATAGTATGCCGTACGGTAGGGGCTATAGCCCATGTTCAAAAATGATGAAAATGATGAAAAACGGCGTGCTATAGTATGCCGTACAGTAGGGGCTATAGCCCATGTTAAAAAATGATGAAAAATTAGGTTAAAAAAAAATTCAAATTTTCAAAAAACGATGGGCTATAACCCATGTTTTTTGAAATTTAGATTTTTTTTTTTCAAATCCTCAAAAATGACCAAAAACGGCGTGCTATAGTATGCCGTACGGTAGGGGCTATAGCCAATGTTCAAAAATGATGAAAAACGAGGTATTTTTTTTTTCTTCAAAATTTCAAAAAACGATGGGCTATAACCCATGTTTTTTGAAATTTTGAATTTTTTTCAAATCCTCAAAAATGATGAAAAACGGCGTGGTATAGTATGCCGTACGGTAGGGGCTATAGCCCATGTTCAAAAATGATGAAAAATGAGGTTAAAAAAATATTTCAAAATTTCAAAAAACGATGGGCTATAACCCATGTTTTTTTTAATTTTGAATTTTTTTCAAATCCTCAAAAATGATGAAAAACGGCGTGGTATAGTATGCCGTACGGTAGGGGCTATAGCCCATGTTCAAAAATGATGAAAATGATGAAAAACGAGGTTAAAAAAAAAAAAAAAAAAAAAAAACGATGGGCTATAACCCATGTTTTTTGAAAATTCGAATTTTTTTCAAATCCTCAAAAATGATGAAAAACGGCGTGCTATAGTATGCCGTACGGTAGGGGCTATAGCCCATGTTCAAAAATGATGAAAAATGAGGTTAAAAAAAGAATTCAAAATTTCAAAAAACGATGGGCTATAACCAATGTTTTTTGAAATTTTGAATTTTTTTCAAATCCTCAAAAATGATGAAAAACGGCGTGCTATAGTATGCCGTACGATAGGGGCTATAGCCCATGGTCAAAAATGATGAAAAAAAGGACACAGGGGTGAAAAATGGGTTACATAATTGTGGGATAAAAAATATTTAAAAAAAAGACGAGAATAATTCAAGCTTTTCGTACAGCTGCAATGTTGGCGAGTTTGATGTTATTTCATAAAATCAAATAGGACTTTTCTGTTTGGATGAATGGGCTGTCTATGGGAAGTTGCACCTAGGTAGCAATATATAAATAGACTTGGTAACCTAACTGTAGGGAGTATAAACACAGTAGAGAACCTATGAAATCTATGAAAAGGCAACACGATGAGCAGAAAATAAAAATTAACCATGTAAATACAACACATTGAGCAGAGCACTGCGGGGACTTGAACCCTGTTCCGGTAAACCAGAAGTACCACAACCAGTGCCTTCGTTTTTGTTTTGTTGTCATTTACAGGTCCATTCATTGGAATGTAAATTTTACATTTCAAAAGTAATATATCAAGAAGAAAAACACAGAAGCACAAAACTAACATTTTAAAATTAGTATTTGATATGATCTTTTTAACTTTCTCTTGCCGACCTCCCACATTTCATTCGATGATTAACAAAAAATCACACCCGTGTGAACCGAGTGGTGCATCTCTCTCTCTCTCTCTCTCTCTCTGTCTCTCTCTCTCTGTCTCTGTCTCTCTCTCTCATTAGCAGGCAACAGTGCAGCACTGTCTCTCTCTCTCTTTTTCATCATCATCGTCGTCGTCGTCATTTGAAAAAACAAATATTTACAAAGGAAAACAACAGTGTTGTACCTCCCGTTTTTTTCTACGTTCTAATTCTTTGTTTGGCCCAAAACATTGTTTGTTTGTTTCAAATTTTTTTCAAATCCTCAAAAATGATGAAAAACGGCGTGCTATAGTATGCCGTACGGTAGGGGCTATAGCCCATGTTCAAAAATGATGAAAAATGAGGTTAAAAAAATAATTCAAAATTTCAAAAAACGATGGGCTATAACCAATGTTTTTTGAAATTTTGAATTTTTTTCAAATCCTCAAAAATGATGAAAAACGGCGTGCTATAGTATGCCGTACGATAGGGGCTATAGCCCATGGTCAAAAATGATGAAAAAAAGGACACAGGGGTGAAAAATGGGTTACATAATTGTGGGATAAAAATTATTTAAAAAAAAGACGAGAATAATTCAAGCTTTTCGTACAGCTGCAATGTTGGCGAGTTTGATGTTATTTCATAAAATCAAATAGGACTTTTCTGTTTGGATGAATGGGCTGTCTATGGGAAGTTGCACCTAGGTAGCAATATATAAATAGACTTGGTAACCTAACTGTAGGGAGTATAAACACAGTAGAGAACCTATGAAATCTATGAAAAGGCAACACGATGAGCAGAAAATAAAAATGAACCATGTAAATACAACACATTGAGCAGAGCACTGCGGGGACTTGAACCCTGTTCCGGTAAACCAGAAGTACCACAACCAGTGCCTTCGTTTTTGTTTTGTTGTCATTTACAGGTCCATTCATTGGAATGTAAATTTTACATTTCAAAAGTAATATATCAAGAAGAAAAACACAGAAGCACAAAACTAACATTTTAAAATTAGTATTTGATATGATCTTTTTAACTTTCTCTTGCCGACCTCCCACATTTCATTCGATGATTAACAAAAAATCACACCCGTGTGAACCGAGTGGTGCATCTCTCTCTCTCTCTCTCTCTCTCTGTCTCTCTCTCTCTGTCTCTGTCTCTCTCTCTCATTAGCAGGCAACAGTGCAGCACTGTCTCTCTCTCTCTTTTTCATCATCATCGTCGTCGTCGTCATTTGAAAAAACAAAACAAAAAATTTCGATTTCGGAAAAACCGTTTAACGTATTCGAATACGGTAAACCATGTAAATACAACACATTGAGCAGAGCATTTAAATAAACCATGTAAATACAACACATTGAGCAGAGCATTTAAATAAACCATGTAAATACAACACATTGAGCAGAGCATTTAAATAAACCATGTAAATACAACACATTGAGCAGAGCATTTAAATAAACCATGTAAATACAACACATTGAGCAGAGCATTTAAATAAACCATGTAAATACAACACATTGAGCAGAGCATTTAAATAAACCATGTAAATACAACACATTGAGCAGAGCATTTAAATAAACCATGTAAATACAACACATTGAGCAGAGCATTTAAATAAACCATGTAAATACAACACATTGAGCAGAGCATTTAAATAAACCATGTAAATACAACACATTGAGCAGAGCATTTAAATAAACCATGTAAATACAACACATTGAGCAGAGCATTTAAATAAACCATGTAAATACAACACATTGAGCAGAGCATTTAAATAAACCATGTAAATACAACACATTGAGCAGAGCATTTAAATAAACCATGTAAATACAACACATTGAGCAGAGCATTTAAATAAACCATGTAAATACAACACATTGAGCAGAGCATTTAAATAAACCATGTAAATACAACACATTGAGCAGAGCATTTAAATAAACCATGTAAATACAACATATTGAGCAGAGCATTTAAATAAACCATGTAAATACAACACATTGAGCAGAACATTTAAATAAACCATGTAAATACAACACATTGAGCAGAACATTTAAATAAACCATGTAAATACAACACATTGAGCAGAACATTTAAATAAACCATGTAAATACAACACATTGAGCAGAACATTTAAATAAACCATGTAAATACAACACATTGAGCAGAGCATTTAAATAAACCATGTAAATACAACACATTGAGCAGAGCACTGCAGGGACTTGAACCCCGTTCTGGTAAACCAGGAGTACCACACCAGTGCCTTGGTTTGTTTTGTTCTAATTTACAGGTCCATTATTTTCATCTTGTTCTCAAATCCTGCAAAATCATGAAAAACGACATGCAGTCCAAAACCAAGGACTATAGCATACCTTTTTTTCGTGATTCATCTTTTTTTCAAATCCTCCAAAATCACCCCGTGTGAAGTAAGTGCTGCAACTCTGTTGGGTTGCACCACGGCATACTATAGACTAGCGTCGCAGTCCTGACTCCTGCCCCCTCGAGAGACCCATAAAATAAATCCCTGTTCATTTTCCTCAGACTTTACAGAAAGTATTTATTTAAAGACGTTTACGCCGCGGACAAAGCCAACTCTTGTTGTGACAAATCATGACAACAAACAATGTTTTGGGCCAAACAAAGAATTAGAACGTAGAAAAAAACGGGAGGTACAACACTGTTGTTTTCCTTTGTAAATATTTGTTTGGTCCAAAATATTGTGTTTGTTGTCATGATTTGTCACGACTCTGCTTCGTACGACGCTTAAAAGGTTTTTAAATAATTTTTTAAATGTCTATGGGAAAAATGCATTGGGATTAATTTCCTGGGCCTGGCATAGTCATGAAAGGGGCGTCCTTTTTTTTCAAATCCTCTTAAATCATGAGCTTGTAGATCAGATTTATTTTGCTAATGTTCCTCAAAATAGTGATTTATGCATTACATGAACGAATGAATGAACATTAAATGAAAAAAAGTTGCAATCAAAGATTTGGAACTCCTCTGTAGTAACGAGGAACCCCTATTCTAGGGGTCCGAGAACCATGTGATCAGAACCATCACTGGCCTCTCTACACTGGCTCCCGGTTAAATACAGAATAGAGTTCAAAATCCTCACCTATAAAGCTCTCAATGGTCAGGCACCACAATATCTCGAAGAACTCATCGATCCCTACAATCTTAACAGAACAGTGTGTTCATAGTTTACGAAAAGGTTTAGTCCTGAATATCAAAAGTTATAACAGGAGGCAGGGCGTTTAAGTCCCGGGCACCTTCTCCCAGCATCTGTCCTCGGGGGTGACACGCTCTGCACAGTCAAGACTAGATTAAAAACCTCTATGACAAAAGGTCACCCGACAGAGTAAAAAGGGTGAGAAGAGAACCCCTCGGCGTGGTCACGCCGCCAGGGAGAGTTCATTGCACAACCAAACACTTTTATATTGTGTACACGTAATAGAGGCTAGTATTTTATAGAGAAAGGTTTTTATTATGTGAAGGGATTTTAATTGTTATGTGAAGGGAGTTTAATTGTGTTTAAGTGCTTTGCATATATTGTTCTATAACCCACTTATTTACTTTAATAAAGATTGTTATACATGTAAAAAACCTTGTCTGTGGTCCTTCCAGGTCCGGACATGACTACAGTTTGTAGTAAATATAGTAAACCCAGTCTTCTCATATTGTTTTAAGACTTAATTTTCATATAGAAAATGTTTAGGCATTTTGAGCAAAGATCCCGGGAGGAGAGAGATACAATTCAGATACAAAGATATAAAGATCCCAGGAGGAGAGAGATACAATTCAGATACAAAGATATAAAGATCCCAGGAGGAGAGAGAGATACAATTCAGATACAAAGATATAAAGATCCCAGGAGGAGAGAGAGATACAATTCAGATACAAAGATATAAAGATCCCAGGAGGAGAGAGATACAATTCAGATACAAAGATATAAAGATCCCAGGAGGAGAGAGAGATACAATTCAGATACAAAGATATAAAGATCCCAGGAGGAGAGAGAGATACAATTCAGATACAAAGATAAAGATCCCAGGAGGAGAGAGAGATACAATTCAGATACAAAGATAAAGATCCCAGGAGGAGAGAGAGATACAAAGATCCCAGGAGGAGAGAGATACAATTCAGATACAAAGATATAAAGATCCCAGGAGGAGAGAGATACAATTCAGATACAAAGATATAAAGATCCCAGGAGGAGAGAGAGATACAATTCAGATACAAAGATATAAAGATCCCAGGAGGAGAGAGAGAGATACAATTCAGATACAAAGATATAAAGATCCCAGGAGGAGAGAGAGATACAATTCAGATACAAAGATATAAAGATCCCAGGAGGAGAGAGAGCGAGAGCTACAATACAGATACAAAGATATAAAGATCCCAGGAGGAGAGAGAGATACAATTCAGATACAAAGATATAAAGATCCCAGGAGGAGAGAGATACAATTCAGATACAAAGATATAAAGATCCCAGGAGGAGAGAGATACAAAGATATAAAGATCCCAGGAGGAGAGAGAGATACAATTCAGATACAAAGATATAAAGATCCCAGGAGGAGAGAGATACAAAGATATAAAGATCCCAGGAGGAGAGAGATACAATTCGGATACAAAGATATAAAGATCCCAGGAGGAGAGAGAGATACATTTCAGATACAAAGATATAAAGATCCCAGGAGGAGAGAGAGAGATACAATTCGGATACAAATATATAAAGATCCCAGGAGGAGAGAGAGATACAATTCAGATACAAAGATATAAAGATCCCAGGAGGAGAGAGAGATACAATTCAGATACCAAAGTCAGAATAGGAAAATGAGGCAAGAGGAGACACATGGGTAGGGATGGAGCTCGTCTATTATTTTGTGGAAAGACGGGAGACAAACTCTGAACAGAACCAGTATATTTTACTAGAGCCTTCAAATACAGTACTTTTCTAACAGACTGAAGGCAATTGACCTTTTTACCAATAAAATATTAAAGAAACTGTTAACAGGTCAATATATGTTCCAACACTTTAAAAGCGTAATTGTGTTTACCCGGATAGTGTTGGTTGGCATTTATTGATCGCCTCTTGTCTTTATTTAAACATGACCGGGGCCACTATACCGCTATGCTCAATAACAAGCTCGATAAGCCCAAAGCTTGATAACGGGTACTCAATAAGCTTATCGGATTTCTCCGGGTATAGAGCTCCATCCCTACACACGGGTATCAACGTTTTATTGGCTCACGGTCAAGCGGTTCATGAGCTATGCCCGTTTAAAGTTTAAATGTTCAGTTGAGTGCTATAGCGCCACCCATTGGCCAATGGTTGTGGGCTTCGTGTCCTCACCGTTTGGCATGGCCCTCTAAGTCGTCCCGATCAGATGGGGTGATCGGAAATCAGGGCCAATCGTCATTTTCAAATGATTGAGCCAAGTTTCACGAACACCCGACAGCACAGTTCAGCCAGAACTGACATTTTTTTGGTGGAAGGAGAAGAGGAAAAAAAAAAAAAAAAAAAAAGGGACCAAGAGTCCCTTCGGGCTTGGCCCCTAAATGGACTTGTAACCCAACTGTAGGGAGTACAAATACAGTAAAGAATCTATGAAAAGGCAACACAATGAGCAGAAATGAACCATGTAAATACAACAAATTGAGGGCACCGCAGGGAGTTGAACCCCGTTCTGGTAAACCAGTAGTACCACACCAGTGCCTTAGTTTTTGTTTAATAATTTACAGGTCCAAAATCAGTCATTAGTTTAAATTTTTGCAAAATATGTTTTAAACTTACTCTTGCCGACCTCCTGCAGCAAGATTAAAAGAAATAAAGGATAGCCTACACACTAAATTTGAATCATGACTATGATTATGTCTTTATACAATTGAAAACCGGAAGACTCACTCCACAAATACCTTAAGGAAAACTCCTCAGACATAAACTAAGAAAATATTGTGTCATGCTCATAAAGTGCTGCAAAGTGCTAAAAGTGAAAAGTGCAGCAGAAAACGTTTGGGTCATCGGCCCATCGTCAATGCCTCGCCTACTGACCGGCATGGATGATGAAGTTTTAGCTGCAAAATGGCAGCATAAATAAATCACATCAATACACAGCACATAATGTGATGTGAACTGACGCTTCACTCGCACATTATAAAAGACATACATCACATCAACCAACATCACATACCTACCCTAACCTAACCCTAAGTTCATTATGTGATGTGGGATGACATGATGAAGCCTTACTCACAAATGTGAAATGAGACGAGACATAAACACACATCACATACCGGGCCTGTGTTCATATGTGATGTGGGCTTACGTAATGAAGCTTTACTCACAAATTAGATTTGATAATATAGCACCGACAATGGTCTTATGACCTAGAGGTTTGCTGCTGCACTTTTCACTTTAAGCACTTGGAGCGCTTTATGAACATGAACAAAATAGATTTTCTTGGTCTCTGCCCAAGCAGTTGGCCTTTAGGTTTTCGTGGCGCAAGTATTTTTCTATCTAGTTGTCCCATGTAGGAAACATGGGGCAAGACTGTACAATTTATGCCATTTGTGGACGATTGACATAAATTATATGAGGTAGCAGCATTCTTTGCGCCCCAGTATTTCTCAGCAATACTATAAACATTAGTACACACTACACAACATACAACAGCAATAAACACAATTCGTATGGCGTGAACAATGCCGACAGATGAATGACGAGCTATCCGCACTTGCTGTGAAATATCACATAAAAAAAACTCACATAAATGCACATCACATACCAGGCCTGTGTTCATATGTGATGTGAACTGACGTGATGACGCTTTACTGGTAAATTACATGAAACAGCTCCAAATGAGAAACTGTACACGAGACACGACCCGAATCACACATACACTAGTGAAGAACTAGTGTCATAGATAGGCAAGAAAGAAATAAGAAATTACTAAAAAAATAAAGCAAAATGCGATTAAAAACTGAGACGACAAAAACAAATAACTTTATTAAAGCAAAGAATAGAAGAGAGAATAGACGAATGTTGGGTAGAAACCTTGTACGTCCAAAACAGTTACTTTACTGGACAAATATTAATATAATAATCTGTGATCCAATGTTATTATTTAGTCACAAGCTCTTGCTGATACTTCACTGGTTAGATATTAGAAAAACAGAATACTACAAGTTATTAAAAAAAAATCTAAATATTCAATAATGGATTATCTTTGCCTCGTGAGATTGGCTATTTGCTACTTTAGTGTGTGACACTGTAGCCTGACCAAGTAGGGAAATTAATTTACAAAAGATTGAACTATGGAGATACAAGGTTTCTGCCCGACAGCCAAGGATAATAAACTACGCTCACTTACCTTCAATATCAGCACTAAACAAAACACACCAACCAAGGAAGCAAATGACACAGCGGACATCATTTACTTCCTCCGTCAGTTTACACAGACCTACAGCATAGTAAGCTGTAAACACAGTGTTAAGGGGCTACATGCTACCATAATGACACCAGACATAAATCACATACCTCCACATCACATTTTGTACACATAAAACACTAGTGAAGAACAAGGGCAATAGGTAGGCAAGAAGAAAGAAATTACTTAAATAAAGCAAAATGCGATTAAAAACTATGACAACAAAAAATAAATAACTTTATTAAAGCCAAAGAATAGAGAAGAGAAAGGAGACACAAGAGAACATACATTATGTGATGTGGACAGACTTTGTTAAACGATAAATAAATCACATGCCTCCACAAACATCACATAACGGTGATGTGGACTGGCATTATACACACAAATTAAGTGAAACTATACATGGCACGAAAGACAACCTATGGTATGGTAGCATGTAGCCCACTTAAACAAGCAGCAGGAATCAGACAGTTAACTAACCTTCACTGTTAACAGCACCCAGCAGTGGCAACAGCATAGAGTTCACCCAGCATTGGCAACAGCATAGAGTTCACACCTCCAGTCAGCTTCACTTTCTGAAATTGCAAGGTAAAAGAAAATTAGTTGTCAGCCTACAGGATGACATTTTGGAAGTCATAACAGTCAGTCAGTCACTGACAGGGCTGTGTCACCATTATTACACACTTTCCTGGGGTTTTATGTGTACAATATGTTTTTTCCACTTGTGTCCATGACACCCTGGACACTTTAAAATACCAAAATATCTAAACTCATATTGCCCACATAAAATCACTAGGACAACGTTTTTGATCTCCCAAAACTCATTAAAATAAGATCTGCTTGCAAAAGGGGTGAAGTGTCACTTTAATGTATTTTTGGAAATTTATAAATGCATACAATTAGTCTAGCCCTAGAATGTCTGATCATTCATATACTATCATACATTCCTGTAGACACAGATATAGAACACCCCGCATTGCTTCTGGTTGCGGCGCAACATGCGCGGCATAAATGTGATAAATGCTCATTTTGTACTCCCATTAAATAATTCCAAAGACGTAGAGTGAGATATTGTCCTCCAATTTCATATCCATGTGAAAGTTCCAGCACAAAACGTGCATTTAGTCAAATATCTCCACAGCATTCGCACGGACACCTTTCACTCCGGGCAAAGGGGTCCGGAATGACAGCTGGACTGAATTTACCAAAACCTCCTGATCACCACACACACACACACACGTCATCACCAATAAATTGACCAGGGAAGCACAAATGTTTGGAGCACACAATCGGCAGGTGCGTTGCGATAGGTGCTGGGTAATTAATTAATCACACCACCTGCCAATTGTGCCCCAAACTTGTGTTTCCCTGATGACGTTTGTGATGATCAAAGGAAGTTTTGATAAAGTCCAGGTGTCATTCCGAGCGCCTTTGCCCGGAGAGAAAGCCGTCCAGGTGCAGCTCGTGAAAAAGTGGAGATATTTGACTAAACAAACATTTTATCTTAATGACTTTCACATGGATGTGAAACTAGAGGACCATATCTGACTCCCAAGTCTTTGGAATTATTTATTGAGAGAGTACACATGGAGTACCGACCACATTTATGCCGCCGTTCTGCCACTGCAACCTCAAGTCTACGGCAGTGATCTATAGCTCTGGTATGTGAAATACTGCAACCTCAAGTCTACAGCAGTGATCTATGGCTCTGGTATGTGAAATACTGCAACCTCAAGTCTACGGCAGTGATCTATGGCTCTGGTATGTGAAATACTGCAACCTCAAGTCTATACAGTGATCTATGGCTCTGGTATTTGAATTTTGAAATACTGCAACCTCAAGTCTACGGCAGTGATCTGGCTCTGGTATGTGAAATACTGCAATGTATGGAACAGACATTCTAGGGCTATAATCTGCCTTGTGCAACCATTTATTTTATGACGCCTAAAAGATATAAAGAAATTAAAACTTCATATTCATATGTTCAACAGCAAACACAATTGTTAATCGCAATCCTTTGTATGACAATGAATGTTCAACTTAACATGTAATGGTGACACAGCCCTAGTTTCTACTACAGCCACATGTAAGGTACGTACCGTGGGGGGCCTTCCGTCGCTCGGTTGAAGATAGCCGGTATTAATAGAGCCGCGAAGGTTGTACGCCTCGTAATCTCAGGAAGAGCGTTCGTTGACACCGTTATACGTTTCAGCCCAGCCGAGTAGACACTCCATTACCAATACCAGCCATCTCCTGATGACTGCATCCAAGGTCACCGCATGACACCAAGGTCACATGATCGACCTGTAAGACACAAACATACGCCAACATCACTCTTTATCCAGATTTTATGCATTGTAGAAAACACATCTTTAGGAAATTCTTGCATTTTTCTTTTGCAACCAGATCTTATTTGAATGATGTTTGGGAGACAAAAACACTTTCCTGGGGTTTATGCGTTTTTAGATATTTCAGTATTTCAAAGAGTCCATGATGTCATGGACACTGGGCACTTCCTTCCTGGACTACATGTTGTCTCAGTAAGATAGCCCTCCCCCTAAGCACAAGGAGGAGCAGTGGACCAAAGCATTGTGGGAATTGTAGTTCAGGAAGGAAGTGACACAGTGTCCATGACATCATGGAGTCCATGGACACTTTGAAATACTAAAATATCTAAAAACACAAACCCCAGGAAAGTGTCATTCAAATACACTCATTACACAGAATGTCCCATTTCAAATGTTTGAAAGAAAAAATCTGAAAATAGCAGATCTACAATCTCACAATGCATTGCATCACAATGCATTGTGAGATTGTAGAACAGCTACTTCCAAATGGCCAAAATGGGGTTGTACTTGTAGCCCAGTGGTAAATTGCAATGTAGCCAAAATGTTTTTTTTTTAAATAATCCAAATCTACAAAATAACTAGTAAAGTGTCCAAATAGAATATAAAAGTACAATATATTGTCCACAGTAGATGTAATTATTTACTTTCCACCTGTTTTATTTATTTGTTTGTCTCAAAAAGTACCAACACATTCCTCATATTGTTGTCCTGTTAGTCACAATAAACAACCAACAGTCCTTCTAACAACACTAATGTTTAAACAATAACAGAGTTAATGTTGGCTCAAAACCATGCAGTTCTCAAACAAACCTTACCTTCCAGCAGCTCCCAAACACTGCTATGCACCGCGTGCGGCTCCATTTTAAATCATAAGCCCCGCCTACTGTATCCTGGTGTAGACCGTCAGTCATTGGTCCGTCAGAGTGAATGAAACAGCTGTGTGGATTTACAAGCCGCACGCACGCACGCGCACGCAAGCACACACACACACAGACAGACAGACAGACAGACAGACAGACAGACAGACAGACAGACAGACAGACAGACAGACAGACAGACAGACAGACAGACAGACAGACAGACAGACAGACAGACAGACAGACAGACAGACAGACAGACAGACAGACAGACAGACAGACAGACAGACAGACAGACAGACAGACAGACAGACAGACAGACAGACAGACATTGTATACATTATATAATTCGTGGGTCCTTGACAAGGACCCACAAATTATATAGGCTACTATGAAAAGGTTTGTCAAGAACTGCTGCATCCATAATAATCTTATTATCACTAGATGGCAGCAAAACGTCGGTTTCCCAGTCTGTCCATTTAAACATGTGGTCACCTGCGCGCGCTCTCTCTCTCTCTCTCTCTCTCTCTCTCTCTCTCTCTCTCTCTCTCTCTCTCTCTCTCTCTCTCTCTCTCTCTCTCTCTCTCTCTCTCTTCTCTCTCTCTCTCTCTCTCTCTCTCTCTCTCTCTCTCTCTCTCTCTCTCTCTCGAAGAAGAAGAAGAAGAAGAAGAAGAAGAAGAAGAAGAAGTGTATATTTGTATTTCTCTAAATGTTATGATGAATTGAACAAGGTAAACAAGTCTAGTGCTTTATTGGTCGTACACTCACCGTTTGTATTGAGTTGTGCTTGAAATGTTCTGTAATTCTGCAAACTGTTTAAATAATAAATGATGAATGATAAATGATGAAACATTTAAAAGATTCCTTTTCAGGCAAACACGTCCACCGTAAGATGAACCTAAATAGGTTGGAATGGGGTTTCTAGGTGTAAGTATGTAGGACTAATAGCATGCCAAAGTTTGTGCTATTGCCATTGAGAATGCATTGGGCGTATAAGTTAAATAACTCAGAAACTACAAAACATTTCAAAGTAAAAAGTTCCAGCATGTGTGCCCTCAGTAAGCTGAATTATAAAAAGTGTGAATGGAGTTTCTAGGTGAAAGTGACTTTTCGACGTGCCTATAGAGCTGCCATTGAGCCCCATTATAAATGTATCAAAGATGGGACTTGAACTTGTGGCCTCCAGATTCCCAGGCAGGCAGTGAGGCACTGTGCTGGCTGTGGACAAAAAGCCAACTAGATAATGACAGAAAAGCCAGAGGCTTGTTTCCATTCATCCATTGTGATTCATAAACATTCTAACGTCTAGAATGGAGTGTCCAAAGTGCGGCCCGCAGCCAAATGTGGCCCTGGGATGAATTGTATATGGCCCACAGCTTCATACCTGAATTGTATTATGAACGGCTACCCTTTGGGCATTTCCCAGAGTATAATTTAGATAAACAACAGCACAACAAACGACAGACAAAGCTCTTGTTATTTTGATTAATTTTCTGTACAATTGTTGTTACTCAAAGGCAAAGCAAGACTGGTTGCATGTAGCTCAGTGAGTTATAGGACAATGTTTTACATAAACTGGAGGTTGAGGGTTCAACTTAAGTCTTTACTTTCAAGGCTGATTTCTAGAAGAACTTGACCTGTGGCTATAGTATACGGTCTCCCATTTCTATCTCTGGTACCCCAATTTATATTGTAAAATCTAAGTTATTTTAACTCTGTGAGAGTACAAATGGAACCATATGGACCCGTTGGGGTCTACCTCTCAGAGTTACAGACCCATAAGGATCCATTTGGTTCCTAACTATATCATTTATCTGGGGACCCCCTGAAACTCCCTAAAGAACCCCTAGGGGTCCCCAGACCCCACCTTGGGAACAACTGGTATAGTGTAGACTAGTATGCGTGTGACATCATTCTTCCCATTGCAGTCAGAACTGCAGCATCACTCCCATTCTTCCGCCGTAGTCTGAAAACCCACCTTTTCAGACTCCATCATGGCCCATAGCACTTACCCTACCCCCTTAGATAGCATTTCTGTAGACTTAGATAGCATTTGATACAGACTTATAGCATGTTATGTAGACAGCACTATAATTGCATTGTATGTAGTCATAGCACGTCATAGTACATATGTATAGCATAGTAGTATATATAGTTTATATGTATAGCTTCATTATATAGATATTCCACTGTTACTTTCTTAGCTTACGCATGTTTCTTGATAAATGTTTTTATGTGATGTATTCCCATGCTTTTGTGTTCTTGCTTAATGTAAGTCGCTCTGGATTAAGAGCGTCTGCTAAATGCCTAAATTGTAAATTGAATCATCATTCGCGGAAGTTATGCAAGAACTTCTACAGAGTGGCAAAAAACTACTTTCTGGTGTTGACAGCCGATACATTCGAACTGAAAAGTCCTATTCGATTGCATTAAATGACTTTAAACAACGTTAAACTAACTTTGCAACTCACTTTGCCACTCAATCTGCCATTCACTTTATACATGGGCATATACCCTCTATAACCTACTGTAGGCCTACATGCATGCTTGTATGAGCAGTGAATGAAAGACAACAAATCAACAGCTGTTGAGTTGAATATATTTCAGTTAATTTGATTCAACATAATTATTTATTATAGAGTAAAAACATTTCCATGAATTGTCTGTCGCTTTCAAAAAACAGCATGACGACACAGCTAAAATTCTCTGTGTTAATTCCACTCAGAGTTCAAATGAACACACAGTTTAACCATGCAGGATAGAACAAAACAGGAAAAGAAAAGTACAAAAAGGACAATAACATTTTGTGTGTATTTTCTTTTAAGGCCATGGGATTGATTGAACTAATTTTGAGCGAACACACACACACACACACACACACACACACACACACACACACACACACACACACACACACACAACAGCATGGTGAATACACAGCATTGCATGCAGGTGAGCGAACAGTCCAACTAGCCCATTCTGACCAGAGATCAGATTCTAAAAATGTCTTCTACATCCTGACAGTTTTCCATTCTGACCTGAGATCAGATTCTAAAAATGTCTTCTACATCCTGACAGTTTTCTGAAAAAGCTATGTTTCTATGTCAGTCGTTCTTGGATTTTTCAAAAATAGCAGACCTACAAGCTCGTAGCACGCCACGCGGTGGCGCGCTATGAGCTTGTAGATCTGCTATTCTTCAATAGCTAAAACACAACGTAATGCTAACACCAAAACGGGTTCCCGCCCAAAATGGGCTAGTGGTAACTCAAAACCGGTCGGGTTCTAGAGATGTGATTTGTGTATGAATGTATGAATTCCATTTTGGTTTTGTTTGTTGGACAAACTGCAACAATAACAATCATGTCTGAGAAAAGCAGACCTCATAACTGGAACTGAGAAATATATAGAGTATACGTTGTGATATGACATTTCCTTTAAGCCTTAAACATCACGAAAAATATTCAAAGAATAGTGAAAATATCTATTAATAATGTATTTTTGGATAATCACTGTCAAAATCGAGGTATTTGGTAGGGAAAGAAATGGTCATGTTTGATTTTGTCCACATGGTACAGCCCTACTGAATCTGATAAGCCAAATAAATCAATTTATATTAAGAAATGGCCAACAATATGCATACTTTCGTAAAATATATATAAATATCACAAGTCAGTTAATTCAATGACATCTTGACTGCTGCCATTATGACACTACAGTCTCTAAATACACAAAATATACATTTATACAATTTAATTGAATTGAAAAATAATATGTTTTGGACCCGCAGTCCTTCTCAACTATAGTTGCCTCAATGCACTTATTATAAGGACACTTTTGGGACATTAAGGACACTTTGGAGACATCATAAGGACACTTTGAGGGACATTATGAAAGTTATAAGGACACTTTGGGGATATTAAAACACTTTGGGGACATTCATTTTATGACCTCAGGGGCCTCTAAACCCCTTAGAGTTGGCAGTGTTCCATGCATGTGGTAAGAGAAGATTTTAACGGCTCTAGCAGAGATTCTCGACCCGTTTAATTTCAAGGACCCCCAGTTTGACATGCATTAGTCTACGGACCACATTTAATGGCATTGCAATCTCTGGGACCCCCAATTTATATTGTGAAATCAATGTTAATTTAACTCCGAGTGTACAAGTGGAACCAAATGGACCCTAACCACTGGCCTATGGTAAAGAGCAGAACATGGCGCTACAGTGCTGCCAACACCTGTTGTGTTTTTTTTTTTTTTTTGGGGGTGAGGGGGGGACGGGGGGGGACAGTTCACAGACTCTTATATTCTTTCAGCGATTTTCTTTGTTTTAAGGGTATTACACTCGAGGGTGTGGGTTAACGTGATTATTGCCACTTCAGTGATGCTTGCGGAACTCTACTTCGTCTCGTTCCTGAGGCGCATCACTGTTGTGGCAATAATCACGTTAACCCACACCCTCTCGTGTAATATTGCTTAATTTAAGTCCACGCTAACATTGATTCGGCGAAAGCCTTTTTTGTGCTAAACGACGCAGATTAAGCGCGGCGCTCCTCGGCTCAAAAAGGCCTTCTCTTGTCGGGAAAAGTGGCATGGGGTGGGGGGCAAGTTATAAAGGTTTCATGACTGGTTTTGCACAGCTGGCTTTCTTTTTTTTGCTGCTATATGGAACCTTTTAACTAGGACAAAATGAACTGGCCTGACACAAAAATAACTGCTTTACTAGTTGTTTTTTTCTCCTCGTCGGCAACATGTGCCTGCACGCTTTGGACCAAAGCATGAATACAACAGTGTTGTTTTCGTCGACTAAAACTAAGACGAAAAATGTTCGTTGACTACCTATTTTCACTGACAAAAACAAATGGAAACTAAATTAAAACTAAGCTACGATGACTAAAACTAAGACTAAATATACTGACAATTTCGTCGAGAAATAAAAACTAGACTAAAATGTCAGGAAGGGACTAGTGGACAAGAGATCCAGTATAAGTCATTTTACACTTGGTTGCATGCTGAAAATAGCTGATCTACAAGCTCACAACGTTGTGAGCTTGTAGATCTGCTATTTTCAGCAAGTGTAAAAACACTCATTACGACGGCATCAAGACCCGCCAAAATAAACTTTAGTCGACTAAATCAACTGTAGATTTAGTCGACTGAAATCTTATGACATTTAGTCGACTAAAACTAGACATTCCAGGTGACTAAAATGTGACTAAAACTAAATGAAGTTTCAGTCCAAAGACTATGACTAAACTAAAATAGAAATCTGCTGCCAAAAACAACACTGGAATACAATCACAGAATGAAACAACTGGACGCTGTATGGACGTCTTGTACGTCAAAGACAAGACAAGACAAGACACAACAACAGCGACTGTTCATTGACGTTGTCCGTCAACGAAACGATTAAAATAGTGAAAATAGCCGATCTACAAGTTCTGTTAGATCGGCTGTTTTTCCACTACTTCCGTGCGACTGACACTCTGGTATGATTAGGTTAGGTTAGGTCTGGCATGAATCAGCCAACGGAACGATAAAAAAAGCCGAAATATGAACAGCAACGACACAGTAACTTTTTACCCAAATCTGCTGACTCACGCACGCACACGCACACACACACACACACACACACACACACTCACACACGTACAATCCATCTCCACAGCACTCGGTCGGTGTGTTAAAGGAGAATTCCATGCTAGAAGGCTTTCTTACCTTTATTTGTAGTTGTTACGTCCCCACTAAAGAGGTCCAGGTGTTATTTTGTGAAAAAGCACATTAATGGCTATTTCCACTAATTTAAGCCCTCAATGAATTGCATTTAATTGAATGGGGCGTTATTCTAATTCTCTTATTTTCATCGCTCAAAAATATATATTTGTTGTATATATCCTCTCTTCATAATGTAAATAGTATCCCGAGCGGCACACTTTACTACTTATTTTGATGGAAATAAGCGAATTAGCACAAACACCCAACCCCCATTTAGGGCTTATATTAGGGGAAATAGCCAATAATGCACTTTTGCACAAAATAACACCTGGACCTCTTTGGTGGGGGACGTAACAACTACAAATAAAGGTAAGAAAGCCTTCTAGCATGGAATTCTACTTTAAGAGAAACATTTGCGTCACCGATGGTGAGAAACGACATGAAACAGCGTCTGGGTTGATGGTTCCGTTCCGACTTCCTGTCAGAAGAAAGGCTCATGGGTTCACCCCGCTGACCAATGGGGTTGCGGCATGGGTTCACCGGGCTGACCAATGGGGTTGCGGCATGGGTTCACCGGGCTGACCAATGGGGTTGCGGCGTGTGCAAATACACAACAACAAAAACATGAAAAATAAAAAAAGGTGACAGCTAGGGTCTTCGGACCCCTTCCACAGAACTCCGCCCCCTTTCTGATGGTACAGCAAGGAACACACACACACACACACACACACACACACACACACACACACACACACACACACACACACACACCCTCTATTGAGTCTCTGGTGTGTGTCTGTCTGTCTTAAAGGCACATTTATATACTTTCTTCCAGTTCCCACTAGGAGGCGCTCTTGCTCCTCCACTCGTCCATTTGGAGACAGGAAGAGTGATCCTCTTATTATTGGCTATTTCTTCCAAAAAACAAAACAAAAAAGAACATATAATAAATCCAATAATTTGTCAAATGGTGTTAAGTAATGTAAAGTATGCATGATGTGAACATGCACAGTCATTCTCAGACCTATATTTACTTGACTGGCTGTTGCAGTTGCCGGAACCCTTTTTGGTGTTTTAAACATTGTTATAATTTAGCTATTGAAAAATAGAAGATCTACAAGCTCATAGCGCGGCACCGAGTGCCGCGCTATGAACTTGTAGGTCTGCCATTTTAGAAAAATCGTGAAAATGTGACGCAAATCTTTGAATAGTATATTCTTTCAGAGCAAACGTTTTTAACTAAAATCTTTGCTTCTGGGAAGTCCCTGGAACAACACATTTTCAGATGGGGGTCGGCGGCCAATTACATAATAATTTCTGGGGTCCTTGACATGAAATAGTTGAAATGTATAGAATTTCTCAGGTCTAAATGGGTTAAATGCATGTGACATGCATATGCAGGTAAATGCATGTGTCATGCATATGACGGTAGATTCATGTGACATGCATAGGCCAATGTTCAATCTCTGGGAACCCAATGAACATTACATGAAATCCTAACTCTGACCGTGTAACAAATGGAACCATTTTCTTCTTTGCATACTGTCAGAGTCTATTCCCATTATAGGCCTACATCATTCCTCAAGGACGCCAGTGTGAGAGACCATCGCTTTGCATTACTTAAGACCATTGTGGTCATTGGCATTATCCAAAATCTATTTTATTTATATTTTGTTTAAAAAAAAGAAAAGAAAAAAAAAAAACAATAATCATAGCCAAAGAAACACTGAGGTTGCCACTCTTGCGGTTCGCTGTCCATGTCTTTGGTGTGATGCTAGCTACTGTATGCTCCATAGCGTTGAGGAGAAGTCCTCCTTGGTGTGATGCTAGCTATGCTCCATAGCATTAAGGTGAAGTCCTCCTTGGTGTGACGCTAGCTATGCTCCATAGCATTAAGGTGAAGTCCTCCTTGGTGTGACGCTAGCTATGCTCCATAGCATTAAGGTGAAGTCCTCCTTGGTGTGACGCTAGCTATGCTCCATAGCATTAAGGTGAAGTCCTCCTTGGTGTGATGCTAGCTATGCTCCATAGCGTTAACGAGAAGTCCTCCTAGCGCTACGGACCAGAGCTAGTGTCTGCTGGCCGGGACCGCCCGTTTTTCGGTCTACCCAATGGGGCGCTGATGAGGCGGTTGTTTTACCCCCGCCCACCCGGGCTGTCAGTGGGGGTAGGGAGTGCTCTGCTGTGTTCATTTGGACCGTCCGCGCGCAAGTGGTTATATATGCCCAAACCTCACAAAAACTATGCCTAAACCTAACCTTAACATTATCTAATGATGATGTCCTTTTCTTGTGTGTATAATATACACTCCTATGAAGAAGTACAAATATTATTTGTACAAATGTTATGTGTAGGTCTTTAAATGTTCTGATGAATTGAAAATGGAGGACCCTGATGTAAACAAGTCTTAGACAGTGCTTTCTCTGGTTTTATCCTCGCAGCAGTTTTTGTATTGACTTGTGCTTTCGCTTGAAATGTACCATTCAACTGTGAATACAATTATCGATCGATCAATCAATCAATCAATCAAATCAACCCTAACCTCACAAAAACTATGCCTAAACCTAACTTTAAACTTAACCCTAGCATACTTAATCGGCCAAAGAACTAGTCCACGGTTTTTGGAACAATAGTGGCAGCAGTGGGATTGGATAACCAGGAGGTGTGGCTTGGGAGTCTAATGACTAGCGATGCACGCTACGCTACTGAGCTGGCTGCCAGAAAGGGCTTTTTTTCTGGCTGTATTAGAATGTTAGAAAGCCCAGTGAGGGCACCCTACTACTTCTTCCTCCTACTACTAGCAGTAGTAGTAGCAGCTGGCGGTGTAAAACAAGCGCTCGCCTAAAAACTATCCAGGGCGAATGCTCCGCAGGAAAAAGGTATAGTCCCACTGCTGGCCGATGTGGCGTCCCTTAAGGCCTATTCGTAGTCCAGTGTTCGGCAAAGAGGTGACCACCGAAAACTACAACATGACGTCACTGAGCCGCGGTGGTAAGAGACTCACCGCTCACCCAAACACATCTCTCTGTTTTTTACTAATTAAAACTACAACATGACGTCACTGAGCCGCGGTGACAAGAGACTCACCGCTCACCCAAACGCATCTCTCTGTTTTTTACTAATTAAAACTACAACATGACGTCACTGAGCCGCGGTGGCAAGAGACTCACCGCTCACCCAAACGCATCTCTCTGCTTTTACTAAAACTACAACATCACTAAAACTACAACATGAATTCACATCTCTCTGTTTTTTACCAATTAAAACTACAACATGACGTCACTGAGCCGCTGTGTTAAGAGACTCACCGCTCACCCAAACGCATCTCTCTGTTTTTTACTAATTAAAACTACAACATGACGTCACTGAGCCGCGGTGTTAAGAGACTCACCGCTCACCCAAACACATCTCTCTGCTTTTACTAAAACTACAACATGACTAAAACTACAACATGACTAAAACTACAACATCACTAAAGCTACAACATGACTAAAACTACAAAATGAATTCACATCTCTCTGTTTTTTTTTTTTTACTAGGCACCGTTTTGGTGGTCACCTCTTCACCGAAAAGCGGACTATGAATGAATAGGGCTGTAGGATGATGGCGTTCTGTGTCTCAGCGCGGTCCGATGTGGCGTCCCACCGGCCTGCGTCTCAGGGCGGTCCGATGTGGCGTCCCACCGGGCTGCGTCTCAGGGCGGTCCGATGTGGCGTCCCACCGGCCTGCGTCTCAGGGCTGTCCGATGTCCACGGTCACCATGGTGTACAGAGGCTGTGTGTCTCTTCTCACCACCTTGTAGGACAGAGACCTGATGCCGTCCCTGTTCATGGTATCTCTGGTGTGGGAGATGAGGTCAAACCTGCACACACACACACACACACACACAGTACACACAGGCACACACACACACACACACACACACACACACACACACACACACACATGCATTAAGACCTACGCTGTAGACTGCATTAAGACCTACGCTGTAGACTGCATTAAGACCTACACTGTAGACTGCATTAAGACCTACACTGTAGACTGCATTAAGACCTACGCTGTAGACTGCATTAAGACCTACGCTGTAGAGTGCATTAAGACCTACGCTGTAGAGTGCATTAAGGACCTAAGGGGGGGGACTACATCCGACCGAGGTTCCGGACCGACCCTTCCGGCTATGCACTCTCCGCCTTATATATTGTGACCAGGCTTTTCTCTTCGCAGATGAGTAAGGCTGGGACCGAGGCTACATGTATGAACAAGGAAATGAAGATACTCGCACACTGTGGGCACACTGTGGGCACACTTCACTAGCATCGGAGTCCACAGTGTGCGAGTGTCTTCATCTCCTTATCCGTGTATACTACTTACCGCTCGGCACCTGCCCAAGTTTGGGTTGGATGTCTTTGTACTCTTTTTCGTACATGTATAAACTTTAAGCTTTAACCTTTGCTGTTAACCCTTTTAGGCCTGACAATAAGTCTTCTGAAAGAATATATATATTCAAAGATTTGTGACGCATTTTCACGATAAAAAAAGAATAGCAGACATACAAGTATATACTTGTAGATCTGCTATTTTTCAATGGCTAAAGCTAAAGTATAACATAATGCTTAGTTAGAACACCAAAAGGGGTTCGCGCCCCGAGAATGGGTTAATGAAATGTGGAAGATTGAACGATGTATTCTGCACGTGTATCTATCGATGTATTCATCACTTCATCTTAAAAGGATAACTTTGCTGAATGTGGGGGTCGCCCGCTGGCCGAGTGGTATCCAGGCTCATGGCACATATAGGTTTTGGTCTGGCAGCGCGTCGTGTGTTCGAGTCCCGTTCATGACGACCTTTGATGTTTGCCATGTCTCTCGCCCTCTCTCTCTCCCCCCCTCTTTCCCTTCTATCTTCACTTGATACTATCAATAAAGGCAGAAAAGCCTAAAACAAATCTTTAACCCATTCTGACCGGGCACCCATTTTGGTGTCAGCATCATGTTATGCTTTAGCTATTTAAAAATAGCAGATCTACAAGCTCATATCGCGCCACCGAGTGGCGCGATACGAGCTTGTAGGTCTGCTATTTTTTGAAAAATCGAAGAACGACTGACATTTTTAGAATCTGATCTCAGGTCAGAATGGGTTCATCAGACCAGTGTGTGTCCAGTGGAAAACCTCGTATGAATCTGATCTCAGGTCAGAATGGGTTAAAAAATAAATAATAATAATTACTAAAGGGGATGCCACACTGTGTGTCGTAGGCTCAATGGGCTGCATCTTGCACCACCCCTTAACCCTTAGGCTATGCCTAAACTAATTTGCCATTTTTTACTGTGTTAAAAAAAACTTTAAAAAATAGTTCAAATAGCCGATCTACTAGCTCACAATGTCTCGATGTAGATCGCCTAGTTGAACTATTTTAACTCAATTGTTGTGTCGGTCGGTGGTGGAACAAGCCGACCGCGAGTGTCAGCCCGCCTGCTACAGCCCGGTGAAAACCCTTGTATTCACCAGAAACGGCCCCCTCAATGTCCTTTCTGAGATACAGAGCTGTGAATGGTGGGCTTTAGACTGGAAGTGGATGCGCGCGCATGTTCAAAATGGCCGCGGCCACAGTGTCCCACTCTGTGTTGATGTGGTTAGCAACATCAGACAGCATTACGATCGGATCAAAAAATGTAACCCATTCTGACCGGGCACCCATTTTGGTGTCAGCATCATGTTATGCTTTAGCTATTTAAAAATAGCAGATCTACAAGCTCATATCGCGCCACCGAGTGGCGCGATACGAGCTTGTAGGTCTGCTATTTTTGAAAAATCGAAGAGCGACTGACATTTTTAGAATCTGATCTCAGGTCAGAATGGGTTCATCAGACCAGTGTGTGTCCGGCGGAAACCTCGTATGAATCTGATCTCAGGTCAGAATGGGTTAAACAATACAAACCCTCAAACCCGAGAATCTCGGGTTTGGCGGACTAGAGTACTAATTTAAACCTTCGTGTTCCGCGTTTCTGGCGGACTCCGTGTTAAAAAAAACCTTTTAAAATAGTAAAAAATGACAAATTAGTTTAAGGATAAGGGATAGCGTGTGTGTTTTCAGTAAATCTAACGTGGTATAAATGGAGTTACAATGGGTTTGTAAAGGAAAGGGCCGTGTCTGACAAAACTAATTTAAATATTCATTCAAGCTACTTCAAAACGTGTCTGTGAAGAAATAAATATTTCAATCAATCAATCAATGGGAGTCCCAGAGTGTTTTTAATGGGTGTGTGTGTATGTTAGTGTCTGTGTGTGTGTCTGTGTGTGTGCATGTGTGTATGTGTGTGTGTGCGCGCATACCTCTGGGGGTTCGGTTCGTTCTGCTTGTCTCTGTCATGCCGGATCATCCTGCACTTCCCCACCACGCCACTGGGGCGCGATATAGACATGCCTCTGGACACCACCCTGCACACACACACACACACACACACACACACACACACACACACACACACACACACACACACACACACACACACACACACACAAGTTAATGTTATGTTATAAACCAAACTGATAATAATAATATACGATTTATATAGCGCTTTTCTGGGTACCCAAAGTCGCTTTACAGAAAGAAGTTCAGACATATTTATTAGAAAACTATTTAAAAAGGTTTAAAAGGTTAAAAACTAGAAATCAAAATCAAAAGAGGGACAAACAAGAAGGGTGTGTGTGTGTGTGTGTGGGGGGGGGGGGGGGGGGGGGTTATGTAGGGAAAGCCAGTTTGAAAAGGTGGGTTTTGAGTGTGCTTTTGAACATTTCGAAGGTGGGGAAGATCTGATGTGAGTTGGGAGTGAGTTCCAAAGAGAAAGGGCGGCCACTGCGAAGGCCCTGTCTCCCCATGTCCATTTGTTGGATCTGTGGGTTTCTAGCAGTGTTGACATACACTGGTGACATGCTATTGGTCCGACTGTCATTAAGACAACAACATTAACACTGCTTCTTAGGACTTTACATCTAGCCGTAAGCAACCAATGCTACGCAACTCTTTAGGCCTGACGTCGAAATTAAAAAAAAATCTTTTTAAAATGTATTTTTTTCAGTGGTTCTCAATATTTCATGTCAAGGACCCCAAAAGTTATATGTAATTGGCCACCAACCCTGAAATCTGAAAATATGTTGTTCCAGGGACCTCTCAGAAACAAAGATTTGAGTTAACAATTGAAACTATGAAAGAATATTATTCAAAGATTTGAGGCACATTTTCAAAAATAGCAGACCTACAAGACCTACAAGCTTGTAGAGCTGCTATTTTTTTTCATAGTTTCGATCATGTAGGTTCACACTCTATAACATACGACGAATTAGACCGTTCCTCACCCAGGAATCAGCCCAGCTCCTAATCCAGACAACAGTCTTGTCAAAACTCGACTATTGTAACTCCCTCCTTACTGGCCTACCAGCATGTGCACTTAAGCCTCTCCAGCTGATCCAAAATGCAGCAGCTCGCTTGGTCTTCAACCAGCCAAAAGTCTCACATGTCTCCCCCCTGCTCCGCTCCCTCCACTGGCTCCCGGTCGCTGCCCGCACAGAATACAAAACTCTGATGCTGGCATTCAAAGCAACCAAAGGTATGGCTCCCCCATATCTTACAAGTATGATTGAACCCTACAAACCCTCCCGCGCACTCAGATCAGCCAACGCAGGGAAACTGGAAGTACCCTCACTAAAAACGCCGGGACAACGCTCCACACGTCCCAAACTCTTCTCCCTTCTGGCTCCAAAACTGTGGAATGCACTTCCCATTGCAGTCAGAACTGCAGCATCACTCCCAATCTTCCGCCGTAGCCTGAAAACCCACCTTTTCAGACTCCATCATGGCCCATAGCACTTACCCTAACCCCTTAGATAGCATTTCTGTTGGCTTAGATAGCATTTGACACAGACTTATAGCATGTTATGTAGACAGCACTATAATTGTATTGTATATAGTCATAGCACGCCATAGTACATATGTATAGCATAGTAGTGAATATGTATAGTTTATTATGTATAGTGTATGTATAGTTTCATCATATAGATATTCCACTGTTACCTTCTTAGCTTACGCATGTTTCATGATAAATGCTTTTATGTGATGTATTCCCATGCTTTTGTTCTTGCTTAAATGTAAGTCGCTCTGGATTAAGAGCGTCTGCTAAATGCCTAAATTGTAAATTGTAAATTGTAAATTGTATTTTTCAATAGCCAAAGTATAACATGATGCTTGAAACACCAAAAGGGGTTCCGACCCAAAATGGGTTAATGCAGTGGTTTTCAAGACTTTTCCATATCAAGGCCTATTATTTATTCAGCGTTTGCGCCACGGAACCACCATTTGATGACATTTTTACAACATTCAGTTGTAGGGGGCACGTCCCCACCAAGATCAGCGGTCCATGTTGACAGGAGAGATGTTCAGAGGAGCAGAGTTTCTACCAGCATTATTACGTTGAGGACAGAACAATGGAAATATTCTCTCAGTGAAAGTGCAGCCAGGGAAAGAGTAGAGGTGAACTCTGGTCTCCGCGTCATAAAAAGGAGACCGGACCCTCCTCATAATCCACAAACACTCCCACTTTCTGGAGCTTCTCTCTTACAGGGAGGAGGACACGAGGGTCAGCACCAGCCCAGTACTCATTAGCAGTCCTCAGCATTATAACTAGAAGCAAGTAGCCTTGCCGAGCCATGAGGCCCATAGGGGCAGGAGCCTATGTCTTGTTTCTGTAGCGTGAGGCAGCTTGATGTACAAGTACACCCCCTGGACATGACGCTAGTATGTCGCAGGGACTTACCCCCAATCCAACCCTTGATGCTGAGTGTCAAGCAGGGAGTCTTTGGTATGACCCGGCCGGGGATTGAACCCCGACCTCCCAGTCTCAGGGCGGACACTTTAACCACAAGGCCACTGAGTTGGTCAGCATTATAATTGTAACCATGGTCGGGGGTCACTGTGATGGCTCCCTTCCTGTTGATGGACTCTCTGGCCACTCCTACAGCCCAGTCAGTCTTCCCTACAACCTGAACCTCATAGTAGATAGAACCTTCCTGTGGAGAATCCTTGTTTTCCTAAGACACAGACGCACAAAGAGAATCTCTCTTTGTTCTCTGGGAGATTCTTAAATATATATTTTTATCCCACGATTTTTGTAACCCATTTTTCACCCCTGTGTCAATCATCTAATGTGATCCTGGGCTCTACACACCCTCCACCAACCACCCTTTATATGGGGGACATGGGGAGAGCAACGGACTTGAACTCATGCTTCCTTCATGCCTGAGTGTCCAAGTTGCTCCTTTACACCTGACAGGGGGGAGTTTCCCTGGTTCGTTCTCTGGGAGATTCTTCCGTACGTTTCCACTAGTATATACTTGTTTTCCATCGTCAGACAGGATGAGGTTGGGATGTGCTGTGTCAGGGTCCAGACAGAGTTACATCCACCTCATATTGCTGGATTCTCCTCAACTCAGCATCACACATTCTCTCCAGCTGAGACACAGCTGTCCTCACAGTCCACACTTAAATAACCACCATTCTTCTGTGCATTAGAATCTGATCTCTGGTCAGAATGGGTTAACTGGACAGTGTTTATTGTATCGGCAGTGGTTCTGGGGTGTCCTTCAACCAGTGTCTGTCTTTGCAAACCAGGGATGTTAATGATGCGATTACAGCAGAATATTAAGTTGTAAGGGTTTATCTTTCAATATGTGATCTAATTTTCTGTCTCTCTCTCTCTTCTCTTTGACTAATGTCAAATGAGTTTAATACATGATTCGGTAACACTTTACAATAACGACCTGTTATAAAGCATTTATAAACATTTATAAGCAGTTTGTAGATGAGTAATAATCATGAACAGACTGTTTGTTGACATCCGTAAATGTTTACCTAAACATTTATAACTATGTGAATAGTTTACTACTTACTAATACCTTACTAATAACATATAAATGATGTTTAAACATAGTTATACATGTTTAGGTAAACATTTACGGATGTCAACAATGATTGTTCATGATTATTACTCATCTACAAACGATTATAAATGTTTATAAATGCTTTATAACAGGTCGTTATTGTAAAGTGTTACCCATGATTCTTCTTGTAATGTTCCAGCGGCATAACATTGAAATAAACCATTCATTCGTTCAACGCTCCTCACACTCTGTGTAATCAGCTTTTAAGCCATTCTGACCGGGCACCCATTTTGGTGTTGGCATCATGTCGTGCTTTAGCTATTGAAAAATAGCAGATCTACAAGCTCATATCGCGCCACCGAGTGGCGCGATACGAGCTTGTAGGTCTGCTATTTTTGAAAAATCGAAGAGCGACTGACATTTCTAGAATCTGATCTCAGGTCAGAATGGGTTAATCAGACCAGTGTGTGTCCATGTGGAAACCTCGTATGAATCTGATCTCAGGTCAGAATGGGTTAAGTGAAGCCGACTTAAATCTGACCTCATCAAACAGAATTGGTTCGGAGTACATCGTCTCTGCCCGAGAGAGACCAGACTCTCGCCCCAAACACATCTCTGTTTTTACTAACGACCGTTTCACTAACGACCGTTTCACGTTGGTCACTGTATCGCCTGAAACTGCACTAACCCATGGCTTTATTAACCCATGTTTGGGGGGGGGGGACCCCTTTTGGTGTTTTAAAGCATTATGCTATACTTTAGCTATTAAGAAATAGCAGATCTACAAGCTCATAGCACGGCACCGAGTAGTAGTTACCTGTTATATATGTCGTCATCCTCTCCTCCCCAGCCCCAGTAGTTACCTGTTATATATGTCGTCATCCTCTCCTCCCCAGCCCCAGTAGTTACCTGTTATATATGTCGTCATCCTCTCCTCCCCAGCCCCAGTAGTTACCTGTTATATATGTCGTCATCCTCTCCTCCCCAGCCCCAGTAGTTACCTGTTATATATGTCGTCATCCTCTCCTCCCCAGCCCCAGTAGTTGTTTGGGAATCCGTTGATCTTCAAGAACTGTTCTTTACTCATCGATGACACACCTCCAAAATACTGGTTGTATGGCAACCTAGAGAGAGAGAGAGAGAGAGAGAGAGAGAGAGAGAGAGAATATACAAATAATTATAATTAATGAGTGTGTTTATAATCCAACTGAGACAACATGCATCCTCCCAGCACTACAGGGAAGAGCTCTGCAAGTTCAAATAGCCAATCTACAAGCTCACAACGTGTTCTGCGGACGTCGCGTTTGGAGCTTGTACATCTGCTATACATGTCATGTTTGTATGTGACGCCGTAGTACGATCAAGTAGGACAGGGCTCTGCAACCCTGTTCAAATGAAGTGCCGTGTTTTTGCCCTATGCCCAGCTTTGTGTGTCTGTGTGTGTGTGTGTGTGTGTGTGTGTGTGTGTGTGTGTGTGTGTGTGTGTGTGTGTGTGTGTGTGTGTGCCACGGAGATGGTTTGATTGGCTGAGCACGGAATGTGTCGTACTGTATGAGGATAAGAGCGCACCTCACTTCACACAAGTGTGATTTTTATTGTCTAGAAATGTCGGTGTGCCATATCATTATATCAACATTAATTTTTAATGACACCAACATATTTTGATTGAATGAATGTAATGTTGTTTACCCTTCTTTTGAAATATGTTCTTTCACATTGAAGTGTGAATGATCATTATTATTATTATTATACTGTAGCTGTAATCTCCCAGACTCAGGGTTCAGTTTTAACCCATTCTGACCGGGCACCCATTTTGGTGTCGGCATCATGTTATGCTTTATCTATTGAAAAATAGCAGATCTACAAGCTCATATCGCGCCACCGAGTGGCGCGATACGAGCTTGTAGGTCTGCTATTTTTTGAAAAATCGAAGAACGACTGACATTTTTAGAATCTGATCTCAGGTCAGAATGGGTTTAATCAGACCAGTGTGTGTCCAGTGGAAACCTCGTGTGAATCTGATCTCAGGTCAGAATGGGTTAATCAATGTAGAATTGTGTGCAGGATGTAATTTGCAATTTTGCATACACATGTGACTGTGAGGGACTTCATTTATATGACTACATTTCTTTTTCAATAGTTGATTTGAAACCAAAAATCGACAGCGAAAATGTGTGTGCGAGCGTGTGTGGGCGCGCGAGCGTGCATGTGTGTGCGTGTGCACGCACGTGAGCGTATAGAAACACAGCGGTCGCTTCAGCGCGTGAGCCGAGAGAGGAAACAGGAAGTGAGCAGAGCAGCACTTCCTCTGTGGTGTCAAACCCCCAGTGGTGGAGAAAGCACTCACATTCTTTACTTTAAAGGGATATTTCCCTTTAAAAAACACTTTGTCATTTTATCGTCTACTCAGGCTTATGTG